>NW_023494801.1:257500-292500 GCF_904425465.1 Colossoma macropomum
TCAGATAACGATCATATTATTGGTGAGCATGTAAACACAATTTTAGATGTACAAAAAGATGGTTCTTTGGTAGACAATGGTTCTATATAGAACCGCATTTCCAAAAAACTTGGGACGCAGTGCAAAATGTGAATAAGAACAAAATGTAATGATGTGCAAATCATTTAAACCCCATATTTCATTGAAAACAGTACAAAGACACCAAATCAAATGTTGAAACTGAGAAATGTTATTTTATTTGTTATCAGTGCACAGTTCAAAAGCCAGTATTCATGATGGTATAGGGGGCATTAGTGCACATGGCATGGGTGACGTGCACATCTGTGAAGGCACCATTAATGCTGAACGATATAATCAGGTTTTGGAAGCATATGCTGACATCAGGCTTGACGAGGCAACAACAGCAGAAACTTCTTTAGTGCTACATAGAACCATCTTCCAAAAGGTCCTACACAGAGTCATATACAGCACATTCTCCACCAATCTGACGAACCTTCTCACCATGCAAAGAACCATTTAGGCATGCAAATGGTTCTATATACAGCCATTGTTTTTACTAAAGAACCCTTAAAGAACCATCTTTGTGTACTCCTGCTGTCACTCTCTTCTTCAGAATCTGAATCAGGCTGAAGGTCAAATATTACCGTATCTAATGTGTCCAATATTACAAATAACAGGTTCTCAGACACTGATTGTGTCAGCAGAGCTAACTGTTGTATAAATAGCATCACACAGTCTTCACAGTGGCGGCCGGTCAGTACAGACCTGCTGAAATTACAGTGACTCCACACTGTGTGGGATCTAATGTCCTAAAGCCTCTAATACAGGTACGGACTCACCTGTGAGGGTATTTGAGAGCGTAGGCCGCCGAAACGTACCCCCCGAGATTATGGCCCAACAGGATCATGACCTCCAGCCCCAGCACCTCCCTCCACTCTTCCAGAGACTGGACGAACTGCTCCTCAGCTTCCGGGGCCTGGACACACGCTGCCGGGCGGCTGCTGCGGCCAAAGCCCAGCAGGTCCAGCGCGTACACGGGTCGTCCGGTCTGCGCCAGGGTGGTCAGGTTCTTCACCCACAAGCCCAGCCCTCCCCCGAAACCATGCAGCAGCACCAGAGGAACCTGGGGGTCCTCGTTACTGCAGGCCTGATCAGATGGGTGGGTCTCGTTGAAGGCCAGAGTCCAGATGTAGTTCCCGTTGGAAATGGGCACGTGACCCCTGGTGAACTGGAGTTTGAGAGCTGGGGATGAAATTGAGGTGTGGTCAGTGGTGGGAGGTGCTTTCATGAAATTCTTGTCTGGACTTCAGGCGTCCATGAGTCGTATTAATCACTGATTGCGGAATGTGTTTTTGATCAGTGGGGGGTCAGACAGTGACCTCGGTCAGATTCATACTGGAGTTAAAATCAATCAGTCATACAGAAGCAGTTCTTCAGTAAAGGGAATGGTTCTATTTAGGACCATGAGGTCTACATAGAACCATTTCCATGCTTAAATGGTTCTTTGCACAGTGAAATGGTTCTTCAGATTGATGGAGAACGTGATGTTTTTGAAAATGGTTCTATGTAACACCAAAAAGTTCTGCTATTGTTACAAGCTTGACAACAATGAAAGAACCCTTTTTGGTTCTACATGGAACCAAAAAACACATTCTCCATCAATCTGAAGAACCATTTCACCATGCAAAGAACTGTTGCCTTTGCTAAAGAACCCTTGAAGAACCGTCGTTTTAAGCGTGTGCAGCAGAGAACCACAGACAGCTCCGAATCTCCCGACTCACGGTGGAGAATGCGGTCCTCTGCGGTTTTGAGGTGGGTTGGTGAAGATGGACACCAGGAGGGCAGCCAGCTGAAGATCCATGAAGATCTGAGGAACACAGAGAACATCAAACACAGACAGTCCACACTGATTACAGCGATTTCGAGAAGTATTGGCACCCTTGGTGAATATGAGAATATGAGAAAAGAGCCGGGTTTGATCTTTTACTGAAGGTCAGAGAAATCAGCCTTCAGAGGCCGAAATAAACCCTTACTAATAAATACTTTCCTCAAAAAAGCACCTGTGCAGATGTTGTTCCTGCAGTTTACATCTAAATATTTATTGCACTATTCATATTTGCACAGATGGTTACTGCATGTTTTTCATCTGCATTCTTATCATTTTATACATGCTGCTCTCATTGAACAAACTACCTACATCTGCATTCTCTCCACTCGCTCTGTATGTATATATATATTTACACTCGCAACATCTATATTTTTACCACTCTACTGTCCTTAATTGTACATACTTTAAACACAGCATCGCTTACACGGTTACTGTCCTGCACTTCATTTAATGTTTTTCAGTTTTTTACATAATTTAAAAAATGCCTGTTGTTCTTCACAATGTGTGTAAATTTCATGATGAATGGACCAAAAGAAACGACCCAAAATTACTTGTAAAAATTCTGGTTCCATTGACTTCCATTAAAAGTAAAGTGGGTTTTTTCTTCTCCTGTAAAGTTACTATTTTGGAGGTTTTGGTCTAACAGCAGCGAAATATAACAGAACTATAGGGGTTATAAGTAGAGAGAAACACAATTAAGTCAGAATTTGAGTACTTCGTTAAGATTTTACATTTTTAATTAAAAACTAAAAATATATTTGAGTGAAAGTCTAAAAGTATCTACATACTCAAATATATCAAAGTTATAAACAGATTAATGAGATGTTTTCCTTGTTTGGCTGTTGTCTGTGTTGTGGTGAGCAGTGGGCAGTACTGGTCCAAATCAGCAGTTAAGTTTTTTTGATGTCACTTTGGCTTTATATTTCAGTAGAATAATCAATTGAAAGATAGAGAGAATCTTCTGGACACTGAGCTTTGTAACCAGTGCTCTGAAGGTCTGAAGGAGAAATGTAAGGAGTAAAAGTGTCACAGCTATTCAAAGTACAAATCCTCCAAATGAAAACTTCAGTACAGTAACTGCAGCATTCAGCCTCACGCAGCGACACAGAGCTGTGATGGTAATTCAGTGGTACTTCATGTTTCTATAAGCTACAGTATATATTCTCTTTTGTGTAAAAACACTTTAATCTCACTTTAGAAATTAACCACTAACACTCGTTACAATCGCTGTTTTGTTCCATCAGGTTTAGATGATCGTAACAGCACAGCTGTATTAACACTGGCTGGATGAATTCAGGAGTTTCTGAACATATAAACCATAAATGAAAGTGAGTTATTAGGAGCTACATTACTGTAACTCAGAGTAGATCAGGAATCCATACCTGTCCCTCACCTCTGTCTGTAGACTGTACAGTCCTGTAAAGCTCTGTCCATCACTCACACTCACTCCAACACTGCGGCCAATCTGAGAGAGAACGTATTAGAACAGAGGAACAGACCGCTGTAGAGATCAGGCGGCCCTCTGACCCACTGCCCACAGGTCCCACAGGAGCTCCAGCTGCTCAGTCCAGAACATTCTGCTCTCAGCCTTCACCATCAGCCTGCCGGCCCTGCTGAGGGTCATTCAGGGAGAACCGGGGCAGAGTGTGTAGAACAGAAACAACAAAACTCCCCGTCCACTCACTCACTGCACTGTCCTTTAAAGGGCAACTCCACCAATTTTTCAAAAGTTCCACATAATTAACTGGTTAAGATGTAATCAGAGTGGTTCAGAGTGGTTTGGTGTGAAACGCTCTGTTCTAGATAAACTTACCGAGTCAGAACTGTTCACAGTGGTGGTGATAGGAACCAGACGTCCACCTCTAAAAGCTCCCTCACAGAAAGTTCCTACATGAAATGGTTATGAATTCACTGCCTGATGACTGAGACACTGTTTTATGATAGTTTAGAGAACTTAAACTCCATTCATGGTGGAGGGATACATGCAGGGCGCTGTGAGGCAAAATAGTCCCCAAAGAAAACTTATTATTTCAGATTTTCCTCTATTTTCCATCATCAACATTCCATATAAACTCAGAAGACTCGTGTAGGTTCACTGGTGGTTCTGAATAGTAAATAAAATGTCTATATTTGTGTTGTAGTCATGGCGACCCCTGGTTCCCATCACCACCACTGTAAAGACATCTGAACCATTTCACACCAAACCACTCTGAATCTCTCTGTTCACATCTCAATGACAAAATTCTGCAATTTTTTTAAAAATCGGTGGGGTTCCCCTTTAACTTCACTCCAGAAGATGTACTGCTGAGATCCTGAGAGTCACTGAAGAAGAAATCCTGAGTAGGGCAACAAACAGAAGCTACCTGTGTCCACATGTCTGTGTAATATTTCAACATGCGCTGGAAAATAACTATTTAAAATATATCTGGTTAATACAGCAAAACATTCTGAAATACATGTTACTGTTTGGAATGTATTTCGGCATCGACTACAATGTGTTTAAAATGTATTTAAAATATACAAAACACATCCATATATTTTTCCCATATGGATTAAAAGAATTATAGTTTAGTTTGTCTGTAATTTTGTCCCACAGCTGATTTTTCTTTCTTCAGTGAAACTCAAAAATCCAGCTTTGCCGGAGAGGCGCTAGTAATTTCGGTCACTCTTTACTGAAGGGCAGCGTTTACGAGTCTTTCAGAACGGACATTAACCTACATAAGCACTCATACAGGCTCATTCCAGCGAGCAGCAGCCGTTAACCCTTCTGAGGTGAAACGACGGCAGCGCTGACCGAACAGGCCAGTCCAGACGTGACTGTTAGACGAAGCCCGTAATGCAGGTGTGTCGGCTGAAAGGCGTCTGCAGGTGAAGGAGTGTTACTGACACTTGAACTGAAACCTGAACTGGACGTTTTGTTGTTTTGGCTCTGCACTCCAACACGGCATCTGGAGTAAAACAGTGACTGTAGGGGGCGCTGTTTTAAAAAAAAAAATAAAAATAAAGAACTACATTTCCTCACAAATACAACGCGTTTCCTAAGGGAGCAGAGAGCCGTGTAACTTTTTTTTTTCCAAAAATGCCTTAAATTGAGGGTAATTTATACACTGGTCACATATATAGTGATATATTATCACAACCGTACATGACTATATAGACACTACACCAACCACTGTGTATGTGTATACATACACACACACACACGCACAACCTTATACCACTACGTCACTGTACCAACTACCTTATACATATATCGCTGCTGTCAGATGAAAACCTTATATCTCCACTTTTGTCGTTTTTCAGTTTTTGACAAGTTGAAATCACCAGTTGTTCTTCACATCGCGTGTAAATTTCATGATGAATGGATCAAAAGAAACGACCCAAAATGACTGAAAAAATTCTGGTTCCATTGACTTCCATTAACAGTAGATTAGGTTTTCTCCTTTTCCTGCAAAGTTATCATTTGGGAGATACGAGGTTTTGTTCCGACAGCAGCGACATACAAGTTCTCTGGTGGTTCTGGATAGTAAATAAAATATTATATATTATTATTATAATATATTTGTGTTGTAGTCACGGCGACCCCTGGTTCCTATCACCACCATTGCGAAGACATCTGAACCATTTCACTACAACTCAGTGGGTCAAACAGGTCGATCTGAAGTGAAACACACAGAGTCGAGGCGAACAAGTCAAACAGATTTATTGGAGAGCGTTCAGGCCTTTTTGGCTGCGGTAGATGCAGCTTTCTGGAGCTTCTTCACTTCACGCTTGATGATTCTGTTCCTCTGCAGAGACAAACAGAAGCAGCGGGTCAGTGTCTGGTCTTCAGCGCCGCCCCAACATAGACCGGTTCATACAGCACAGACTGGTTTATACAGCACGGGTTAAAGCACACTTACCATTTTCTTGGCCTTCATGACCTTGAAGCGGTCAAAGTCGTTCATTTTGGCCCTCTATTAGAATGAGATTCAGCACAGATTCAGGTTAGTGATTAAATAATCAATGAACAGAAACATCTGGGTTTAAAGATGAAATATCTACAAACAACAGCGACGTGTCCTGGGCAGGTGCAGATCAGCTTACCTTCTGTCTGGCTTCGATCTTCTTGGCCCAGCTGCTCTCGGCCCACTTCTTGTTGATCTCAGCCTTCTCCCAGGCGCGCCTCACAAACTTCTGACGAGCGCTGTGGAGGGAAACATGAGGGAGAGACGTTTTGGGGCTGTGATTCTAGTACCAGGTTGTTTTTCCCCCCCACCAGGTACAAATCAGCCAAACCTGGATATGCTGTGAGTGTATTAGATGATATTTCTCATTACTGTCAGAACTGAACCTTGTGTATCACTACACTCTTGAAAAGACAGTTCTTCAAGGGTTCTTTAGTAAAGAAAATGGTTCTATAAAGAACCATGAACACTCAAAGACGCCTTTGCATGATTAAAGGGTTCTTTGCATCATGAAAGGGTTCTTCAGGTGGACAGAGAGAATGTGAATGAATGTGCTGTAGAAAAGGGGTCTATATAGCACTTAAAAGGGTTCTTCTATTGTTACAAGCTTGACACCACAAGAATAACCCTTTTTCAAAAGGTTCAAAATAGAACCATCTACAGCTCATTCTCCATCAATATAAAGAACCCTTAAATCATGCAAATGGTTCTTTGAGTGTTCATAGTTCTCTAATATATATATATTCTTGTACTAAAGAACCCTTAAGGCACCATCTTTTAAGAGTGCGCTTTGGTCACTACATTTTCAGTAATTTGACTCCCAGTTACCTTTCGCATTGTGTTCATTTCCTAAGAAGTAAAGAAAAAAACAGTCCAAAGTTACTTGAAAAAACAGAGCTACTTTAAATGTTTCCCTTCCTAGTAAAGTTACTATTTTGGAGATGCAAAGTTTAAAGCAGAGTGATCAGACAGACGACTGGAGAAGACGCTGGGTTACTCCGCTGATATCTGCGTTTTAGTCATTTGGCTCCATTTTTACTCTGCAGAATGAATGTTATTTGTCTGTAATGCTGATTCAGGGGTATTTAATCCCAACATCTACAGTTTACGCATCATCTCCTCAGAGCTGGAAGGAGCCCAGTAAGATGTTCCTGCTCTGAGACGACTAATTTGGCCCCGTAAGTCAGAGAGCGTCCTGAGTGATACCACATTAGTGCTTTGTGGTCCATAAAACATCATAAAAATAAACTTTATTAAAGCAGCTCATTATATATCTATGCATTATCCAGCTACGCTGGCCACCGCATGATAATCTGCTCTAATATAAACCTACTGATTTTCAGCACCCTGTCTAATCACTCCAGTTCTAGACGTTCATCATGAGAAGAACCATCTGCAGTTTCCCAACAATTTGCTGCTCTTGCAGGCAGAACGCTGGACATAAGCGCAAAGTTAGTTAAAATCACTGGTGCAGGAGCACAAAACGCTGCTGACGCTGCTCCAGCATGAACACTGAACAATCTGGGCTCAAACCAAACGGACACCTTTAACATTACACACACTAACATCACAATCACACGCACAGCAGGTTTTACTTACCTAGATGATCAACTGAGATACACTTTCAAATTTGGCTTCTTTAGTTTAGCACTGGATTATATATGAGGCTAACGTTGCTAACAAACACTAATAGTCAACAGACACACAAATCCTGAAAACATCTCGAAATCTGCTCAAACTACATCCTGGTCTTCATTAAGGTGGCACAGGCTTGTCTATATGGTTGCATAAACATGAGGGACACGCCATTTGGTGTGTAAAGTGTCTGACCAGAGTGACCACAGTGTCCTGCTAAACAGTGAAGTTTCATCCATGTTTGCGTTCAGCACAGCTGATTCAGCTCATCTGTTAACGGACAGGTTCAGTTGGTGCATTTTAGCAGTGAACTGTTCTGGACGCTGACCCTCCAGGGACTGGGGTCAAAGACTCCAAAGACCACTGTAAAGCACTAAAGTATCAGGGGTGCCCAGTCGCAGTCCTGACGACACAACACTGCGCATTTTTGTGCCTTTTATCTTGCCCTCATAATTAAACTCACTAATTAATCAATAATCAAGCTCCTGATGAGTTAGGGGTGAAACTCTGTTTACAGCAGGGTGATCAGTGAAGTGAGCGCCTTAACACTGACGTCAATGAGCCCAAATCAGGTTTGATAAACACTCAGACTCACCTGTGAGGTATTTTGATGACGTAGTCGGTGAGCTGCATGCACTTGAAGGGCATCGCCTGCCTCCTCACGCCAGTGCAGGGTCCATCCACCAGCGCCTGGACACAAACACACCAACAGGCATGAAACACCAGAAACAACGTGCTTTTGGTTTTGTTTGAGTCACCAGCAAAAGACGTATCCTTACCCTGTTCTGGTCAATGACGTCTACGATTGTCACCAATTTGCCCTCATGAGGCCCGAAGGCAACAAAGGCGACGCGGCCAATTTCTACGAAGCGCTTGAACACCTGGTCAGACAGAGAAGTCACATTCGTTAAACACAGTATCAGCAAATAATCACTTAAAGAAATTCACCTAGAGGAGCGAAACGTTTAGGTGAAGCTGGGTTTCCGAACTAAAACCACGGCGTTATACACTTCACTGCATTCCTAACCCTGAATCAGTAAAACGGACTTTCAGCACCAGTTTCTACTTCATACAGCACTGAATCAGCACCGCCGACACGCGCACGGAGAACAGCCAGCTCCTGTATTAGCGCATCCCCTCACATCACACTGACCACTTCACACATCGGACAGCAGCCCCCCACTTAACCAGGACAGCGTTACTGACCTTTAGGCTGTCGCACAGAAGGATGATCAGATTTTGCGTTACAGAGATGACTCGGTCAGTCTGGGCACATCTTCATATTTTATGTTAACGAAACGGACAAAACAGAACTTTAGTCTATTTTATCGTAACGTTTCATAAACGTTCACAGACAGCTTCAGAATAACCCGCAGATCTGCGGTCAGTTTAGGCCTTTAAGAACAGAACAAGACCTGACCGAATCTCGACCCTCATCGCTGAACACCCTGCAGAATCCCGACCGCCGAGTAGCTTTTAGTTACTACACTAACATTTCATACCAGAACCGCGGCTTCTGACCCTTATAAACAGCCCCGCCGGACAGCAGAACACGCGAGGCTATGTTGGCTTCTTCAGGAATATTCCGTTCCACCTTAAATGGTGCAGCAGTTGCATTCAAATTTAAGGTGGAACGGAAAATTCCTGAAGAAGCCCATTTTCGGCCTCGGATTAGCGAAGCGCTGGACCTGCTGACCGAACACGGCTCACATCGAGGCAGAACACCGCGCTGGACCTGCGGAACAGACGCTGGGTGGGCTACAGGGACAACTTTAACCCAGTTTAGTGACCAAAGCCGTCGTTAGCGCGTTCAGCGGCGCCGCGCGCCACGTTTCGGAGGACTCGGCACGAGCGGAGCCGACTCGGACTAAAAGACCGAACAGAACCCACATTTACGCGTCGGCGGCGCTTTATTAGGAGTAACGCGGCCCTGACCGGGGCTCCGCTCTGAACGGAGGAGCCGAAAACTCCGAATATTTAGTTAAACTCGGCGCCGCGCCGCGAAGCGACACTCACCATGATGGCTGACCGAGGTGGAAAGGACGGGGGCACTTCCGCTGAGCGCTCATACCACTTCCCGCGCATGCGCGCTCAGACACGCGGTGCGGCGCAAAACGCCCCTGCACAATCCTGCACCCCCGACTTCCGCTTCGCAGATGCGGCTTGTTATGTTATACATTTTAATACATTATCAGCGAAACAGCACCGTATGTGTTTATAGACGGAACTGAACGAAATCGACGGAGGAGTAAAGCTGTAAACGCGGACTGCGTCTCTCCCGCTGTTAGTCTGTGAGACCTGTCTGCTGTCCGAATGCCCTGACCGCCTGTGTGTTTGTGCAGCTAAATAATTTATTATTGTCCTTTGGAAATTGTTTTTGTGAATATTAGAAATCACAGTCCTAAAAACTGTTGTAAGCTGTACCGCCTTAATTAGTGCACAGCTGTGTCTCCACTGCCCCCTCAGCCAAATAACAGAGCACATCTGGATCAATAAACAACTGCAAACCTGGCCTAAACTAAAGACCTGAGCTACATTAATTACATCGATTTCAACCTTTCTGCATAATTCAGTCATTCACAGTGATCTGATGTGAAACGGTCCAACACCTTCTCTAAACTATCAAGGCAGTGAATTCATAACCATTTCATGTAGGAACTTTCTGTGAGGGAGCTTTTAGAGGTGGACGTCTGGTTCCTATCACCACCACTGTGAACAGTTCTGACTCGGTAAGTTTATCTAGAACAGAGCGTTTCACACCAAACCACTCTGATCCACTCTGAATAACTCTGAATAACTCTGAACCACTCTGATCCACTCGAATAACTCTGACACTAACTCTGAACCGCTCTGATACCGACCCTCTGAATCAACTCTGAATAACTCTGAACCGCTCTGAATAACTCTGAACCGCTCTGAACAACTCTGAACCACTCTGAATAACTCTGAACCACTCTGAATAACTCTGAATAACTCTGAATACTCTGACCGCTCTGAATAACTCTGAACGCTCTGATAACTCTGAATCACCACTCTGAATAACTCTGAACCACTCTGAAAACTCACTCTGAATAACTCTGAATAACTCTGAACCACTCTGAACCACTCTGAATAACTCTGACCACCTGCTCTGAACTCAACTCTGAATAACTCTGAACCACTCTGAATAACCTACTCTGAACCACTCTGAACCACTCTGAATAACTCTGAACCACTCTGAATAACTCTGAACCGCTCTGAATAACTCTGAACCACTCTGAACAACTCTGAACCACTCTGAATAACTCTGAATAACTCTGAACCACTCTGAACCACTCTGAATAACTCTGAACCACTCTGAATAACTCTGAATAACTCTGAACCACTCTGAACCACTCTGAATAACTCTGAATAACTCTGAACCACTCTGAACCACTCTGAATAACTCTGAACCACTCTGAACCACTCTGAATAACTCTGAATAACTCTGAACTGCTCTGAATAACTCTGAACCACTCTGAATAACTCTGAATAACTCTGAACCACTCTGAACCACTCTGAATAACTCTGAACCACTCTGAACCACTGTGAATAACTCTGAACCACTCTGAACCACTCTGAATAACTCTGAACCGCTCTGAATAACTCTGAACCACTCTGAATAACTCTGAATAACTCTGAACCACTCTGAACCACTCTGAATAACTCTGAACCACTCTGAACCACTCTGAATAACTCTGAACCGCTCTGAATAACTCTGAACCACTCTGAACAACTCTGAACCGCTCTGAATAACTCTGAATAACTCTGAACCGCTCTGAATAACTCTGAACCACTCTGAACCACTCTGAATAACTCTGAATAACTCTGAACCACTCTGAACCACTCTGAATAACTCTGAACCACTCTGAACCACTGTGAATAACTCTGAACCACTCTGAACCGCTCTGAATAACTCTGAACCACTCTGAACCACTGTGAATAACTCTGAACCGCTCTGAATAACTCTGAACCACTCTGAACCACTGTGAATAACTCTGAACCACTCTGAATAACTCTGCACCGCTCTGAACAACTCTGAATAACTCTGCACGGCTCTGAACAACTCTGAACAACTCTGAACCACTCTGAATAACTCTGAACCACTCTGAATAACTCTGAACAACTCTGAATAACTCTGCACCGCTCTGAACAACTCTGAACAACTCTGAACCACTCTGAATAACTCTGAACCACTCTGAACCACTCTGAATAACTCTGAACAACTCTGAATAACTCTGAAAAACTCTGAACCACTCTGAATACTTCTTAACTGTTTAATTAAGCAATGCAAAATGTGGAATTTGTCCTTTGTCAGACTGATACTGAGACATTAGAACATTTGTGTGATGCAAATATGGTTGGGGAGTAAAATGAACTGTTAGCAGTTTTAGAAAACAGCTATTTCTATCTGTCTATTAGGCACTGGTTTTTATCAGTGTTTATTATGTACTGTGCAGTACAAAGGCCAGAGAGGCCATGAACTGTTGCTATAATTTTCTGGACTGTTATCTTGAGATAATGTGTAAATTATCTTGTGATCTCAAGATAATAACAAGTTAATTATTTTGAAATCACAAGATAATTAACTCGTCATCTCAAAATAACAATCCACCTCATGGCCTTTCTGGGAGTTCCGTAGTCCAGTAAATCTGCGTACATATCTCTCCATATATTCCACTAGTGTCAAAGCGTTGACCAAATAAAACAATATAACGCGCAGTGCATGTTGGGTGTTGTAGTGAGAGACCACTGATGAATGAAACATGAGAGCGATGGAACTGAAGAGGCTGAGGAATAAAACGCTGCTCTACAGGAAACTGAACAGCACCGCAAACAGCAGATTAAGCGCGCGCGTGAAGTTATAATACTACAGTTATACATTTGTGTGACTTAAAGTCAGGCGAACACGATCAGCTACCGAAGGGTCCTTGGGGTGCAGTTTATGCGGGGAGGCGACTTAACGCAGCACAGCGGTTTGAATCTAAGCGGCTCCATGTCGTCCTGCTGTGCTCGGGAGTGGGGTCTGACTGCAGAACAGGAGGCAGCAGTACAGGACCCTATGTTTTCGCGACACTGCCCCCTAGCGAAGTGTATACAAGGACCGCATTTAACGCGTGGAAAAGATGGATGGTGACAGTCGGAGTGTGAGCACAGAACGCGGATCAGGTTTTATGTAATTAACGTTAAAACGTTCTTGTTTTGAATTAGACAGCAAAGTTAACGTTAACTAGCAGACTACACAGGCGAGGCACTGTACGCAGTTAGCTTATGATAGATCGCTTCAAAACCGTAGCGCCGTTTTGGCAAGCCTAGCTAGCCAGGTATCATATACTAATTATTACCGTAATGGTTATGATAATGAACTACCCAGCACATTAATTAGAACTCAAAAGACGATAAAAGAATGTCCGTATAATATATGCCTATATATATATGTGCTCCAGGTTATCACCAGAGGTAAGAGTAGAGAATGTAATTGTTTTTACATAATGCCATAAAATATTGGTCAATGCTTTAAATTAAAAAGTTGTAATGTCAATTAATTTTTAAAAGTTATTTCTGTTAAGTGAGCAGTGATTGTGTTGTCTTTTTACTATTTCAGTGGAGGAATGTAACACAGTGATAGATAAACAATTGAAGAAAGAAGGGAGACCATTCCATTGGTGGGTAGTGCTGTAACCTAATTCACAAAGTGGGGTTTGAGTATTGAAATTGAAACATCAAATGTCAATAACATTAGGTTTTTGCGCGTCTCTCTCTCTTGCAGGAGTCGTTCAGAAACCGTCCCAGTTTTAAATGTCTCTTTTTAATCCGTTTGCTTTTTGTGTGTGTGTGATTGAGGGGATTCTATCTGACTTGATGAATCTTGTTGGTTGTTATTGTTGATATATTAAATAAATATTATGGCACCAAAGCCTTTCTTGTGTCTCAAATATCTGGTTGAGATTTAGTGACTGTAAAAGCAATATGTGCATTTGATTGTATCTTTATTTGTACACAATTACACAAATTGCAACTCTTAATAAACAAGTTTAATTCTGAGAAAGTAGTATTTGGGTGGAATAAGCCTTTAAAACTATAAGTTAGATAAAATTGTAATATTCAGTAGTTAGGTAGACAGGAAGGAGCATTGGTCATCCACTTCGCTAGGGGGCAGTGTCGCAAAAACATATGGTCCTGGAATTGCGGTCCTGAAACTGCTGCCTCCTGTTCTGCAGGAATATAGTATAGAGGTGTTCGGGGCTGCTCTGAAGGCTGTTTACAGCAGGCGACTCACCAGTAAACAGACTCAACTCTGTTCGGGTTCTCCTTCATAGCTGCGCTCACAAAGCGGGCAGAGAGCCCGGAGAACCGGAGAACAGCCGGCCTGATCCAAAACCGCGTAACAGAGATGATGCACCACCAGTAACAGCGCTTCATCAGTGCAGTCTGGGTAAAGCAGTGCGCGGGTTTGGACGCAGCAGTGGAACCCATTAAAAGTGTCCGTTGGCTCCTCCTGGTGTCCAGTAGCCTCTAATGGTGTTCTGCGTTTTCCTGATGGGTTGATATTTAAGCAGTAGAACACAGAGGGAGTGTTATCGCGGAATAACATCACAGCTGTGATTCGGTCGCCGTAGATCATCACAGCCGTGATGTTATTGGCGATAACACACTCCTCGAGTGTTCTATTGCTTTAATACAACAGTTAAATAAATAAAGTAATAAATTAATAAACTGGGCCGTGACCGCGGCGTTTAATATGTTTTAATGTTCGCAGTTCCTTCACCAAATTATAGTTCCTTAACGAGCAGCTTGTTGCTACGTCAGAGTAACGAGCTCCGCCCACTCGCTGCACAGCCGGCAGTTCGTTCTCCAGCTCCTCACACTAAATTCCCAAACTGTCATCACCACTGAGCAGCTTTTCAGTCGGCAGCTGAGACAGAAGAACAGCTGAACAACCTGGAATCAGCCAGAAATGAACCCAACACCATTCGCCAAACTAAATGGGCTGTAAGATGCTTTACAGACTGGCTGGAACAAAACAACATTAATACTGATCTGGCAAAAACTGACAAAACTGAGCTGAACTTGATATTGTGTCAGTTTTATGGCTCAGTCTGATTTGGTCAGACTCTGAAGATCAGACTAGACGTTTGGCGAATGGTGTTGGGTTCATTTCTGGCTGATTCCAGGTTGTTCAGCTGTTCTTCTGTCTCAGCTGCCGACTGAAAAGCTGCTCAGTGGTGATGACAGTTTGGGAATTTAGTGTCGTCTCATCTTCAGCGTCTGACCAAATCGGCTGTCGGTCAAATGTGATCTTAAAAGTGTCCATTTTCTGTTTGTGGCAAAGTAAGAAGTAAAAACGTTCGAATGTCTTGAGTGTCTCCAACAGCTGTCAGTCGCTGCTTAGCAACGGCGTCTCAGCGGAGTGATAGTGTTTGTGAAAAACCTGTGACATTAAGGAGAAATAACAGCACAGTTAGAACGCTTCTCAACCAATCAGCTCGCGTGGCCGAAACTAACTGCTGTACATCACAGTGTAAAGGACTGTAATGGTTTAACTGGTGATCTGATTCCAGATGTGTTTGATGGTCTCCAATGGTAACCATTAAGCCCAGTTAGAAAGCAAACCCATCAGGTTTAATCCTAATGGTTCTGATGGTCTGTGTTCAGTAGGGCTTTCTCTGCTGTTCAAAGCACTCAGATCTGACGGAATCAGATCAGGACAGATTCATCCGCTGTTTAAACCAGGCGGGCTGTTTTTCAGGTTTGCTCTGTTACTATGGTTTATTCATAACAGCCAATCAGGGCTTTGTTGACATGCAAATCTTTATATTAGATAAAAAATAGCTGCACATTTCACAGGTTAATTAAAACACTGGGCGACGAGACGCCAACAGTCCTACAGCGAACTGGGCTGAGCAGCGCATCCTCCTGTTTGTCCCTCCACAGAGCGGAGCAGGAAAAGGGTTTCTCTGAACTTCCACCAGGTGGATGGCGGGAAATCATCTCAGAAGGAATCCAGCTGCAGTCTCGCAGTGACGCTGCAGAACCACAGTCTGTGACTAAAGCTCTGTCGTGGTGTTGAGGTGTGAGAGGGAGTCAGACTTGAGTCTTTAAAGGTCTTTTCAGTCTTTTAGTGCGAGTTCAGCATCGCGGAGCTCAGAAACCACAACCTCAGCATCTTCAACTACGAAGCAGTTTAATGCCTGAGTAACAGACTGTAATCCGAGCTTGATGAGCTCAGAGAGCGGAACAAGATAAAAGGTCTGAGCTAGACTGAGTCCCGGGGTCAAATCCCGGATCTGACCTCTATAATAGGTGATTTTTCATATAAGAGTACATTCATACAGGTTTTACAGGCCAGTCTGCGCCGTTAGCAGATACCAGTGGGTACTAGATACTCACAAATCCTCGAGTACATGTACTTCAGTGTAACAGTGAAGGACCTGCACCACAGCATTTTCACATCATTACACTTTTACTGAAACAGTGAGTACACACTTAATGATGGGTCTTCAAGGGTTCTTTAGTAAAGACAGTGGTTCTATATAGAACCACAAACATTCAAAGAACCCTTTCCATGATTAAATGGTTCTCTGCATGGTGAAATGGTTCTTCAGATTGATGGAGAATGTGTTGGTTCTACATAGCACCAAAAAGGGTTGTTCTATTGTAATAAACCAGACATCATAACAATAGGAGAACCCTTTTCTAACAGCTTCTGTATAGAACCACATACAGCACATTCTCCATCAATCTGAAGAACCATTTAATCATGGTTAGTAAAGAAAACGGTTCATGGTTCCATAAAGAACCATTTTCTTTACTAAAGAACCCTTGAAGAACCATCAGTGAGTAAAGTGATCTTCTCTCTACTCAGTTACATTTTAATCATTCATATTCTGCCCCTAATTGTGTGATTGTTTTGTTGCTGACAGCGTCTGCAGTGCTTTGTAATCAGTCACTTCTCTGACTTTGGAGCTTTAGTGTTTTATTTCAGAACAGAAGAACCCGGAAAAGAGGAATAGAGCTGATTTACCCTTCTACATCCCGTATTTAGGCCTGCATTAGAATTAAGAAGGTGGCTTTGTCTTAAACAGAGGGAAATATCTGCAGTAAGAGGCTCTAAGCTGATTTCCTCCTGAACAGGAAAAAGTGCTGCATCTGTTCAACCAACCCGACAGTCTGAGCAAACGATTCAGCAGGATTAGAAAACTCCTCCTTCACTATCGGCTATAAAAGGTGTCTGAGGTGCTTCGAGAGTTAATATAAAAATTATATAATAAAATACTGTGGACACCGTCCAAATCATTACATGTCCTTGCGGACTGCAGACAGGTGAAACTCTACAAAGACAAGCTTTATTATTCATGGTTTGCCTTTTAAAAATGAGTTAAAACCACACAATTCGACATATTTACATCATGAATATAACGTTATTCAAGGCTCCAACAATACAATAATACTGTCATGCCCTGTGAAAGTAAACCTGATGGAGACTGACAAATCCCAACCATGTGGGCTAAAACGCTCAGCGGCAGCCCACAAACGACTCGTTATACTTCTCCATGGCTTTGAGCGAGCGCCGAGACTTCTGCTTGAAGATGGGAGAACGCAGGAACCGCGTGTCTGTGAACTTGTCGCCACGACGAAGCTTCCTGAAAGAGAAGATAAAGACTGAGGCTGAGTGAAACGTCAAGAAAATAAATGATAATTAGTTTATGCATGTGGCGCTTTTTACAGCAGGTGTTGTCACAAAGCAGCTTTACAGAAAAATCTGAGTCTGAGCCCCCATGAGCGTCGCCAAGAGCAACAGTGGCAAGGAAAAACTCCCTACGAGCAAGAGGAAGAAACACTGAGAGGAACCAAGACTCAGAAGGGGAACCCATCCTCCTCTGGACCACACCGGATAGCAGACTGACAAACAGACTGACCGTGTGTGAGAAACGGTGGTGAAAACTCCACCACCTCCTCGTGGACTACTGACCCGGTCCGAACAGCGCTGTAAAGAAAGGGAGGAACTCACGAGTTAATGGACGGCTCCTTGTAGTTGACTGCGCTAGTGCAGCGTCTCTTGCGGGCGGGGCCGGGGGTGGAGTCTCGGCCAGGCAGAGGCTTCTGATAGGCTGCAGGGGAGAGATTGGTCACATCACTCAAAGCCAAGCCCAGACAGGAGCGAACAACCAGCCCACCTGTAGAGACACAAGCAGTGCACGAGTGCCGAGAAAGACACATTACAACGTTACCACAACGTTCTCCCAACCAGTGAAGACGAACAGCGCAGGAGGAAAATTGTGACGGTTTGTGACGCGAGTGGTTCAACAAGAAAACTGGGAATAACAAGAAAAGATGGAACGAATGTTAAGAGACAGTGTGAAAACTTCAGAAACAGTGAGACAAATTATAAAAGTTCCACATTACAAACTCCTGAAAGATCATAATGATTTCACAGCAGAATTAATATCTGTCAAATGTGCTTCACTTTACAGTCTGGAAGGATTATTTAAAGGGAGAACGCAAAAACATGACGGTTTCAGCAAATAATGCAGCACTTTATTTACACCAAGGTGTGGATTTCTTATCTAACTTCTACAACTAATTACAAAGAGTGTTCGAGACCTGATGCTTCTCAGTCAACATGAGGATTAGAGCTGCAACAATTAGTCAATAAAGTTGATTAGTATGGCACTGTAATGCTAATATACACGTTTTGTCTGTGCTAGAATTAAGAAAATAGGAAAAGTGATGTTAGACTAAAAAATTGCCACAAAACAAAGAAGTAATGTTATTTTTCATTTTACATCAACTGTTTACTGAAGACTTTAGTAAATTTAATGTAATTTCTTGCACTGAATTATATATTTCATTCATGTTATTGATTGGAATTCAGGTTTATTCATTTCTTTCCTACATAAACGGAAATACAGTCGTTAAATCAGTCAGTTGAAAAGATTTGACTGATCTAACAAACAAAATGGTTTGAGAATTAACTGATTGTAAAGAAAATGGTTCTGAATAGAACCATGAACATTTGAGAAGGGTTCTATAAAGCACCGAAAAAAGCTCCTCTACTGTTACAATTTCAAGCTTGTCAAGCTTTTGCATGCTATATAGAACCCTTCTCAAAAAGCTTCTATATAGAACCATCTACAGCACCATCCTTTTTAAGTGTGTAGTCGTTAGATCAGTCAATCGATTACGGGGAAAAAAGGCCAAAGATCAGCTAAATCAGAGAAACAATCATTAACTGCAGCCCTAATGAGGATCTCTGCATGGCTCCATGGCTCAGTCTCAGTCTCAGTCGGTAAAGACGTGCAGTTCATCGTTACCTTTTCTTCTTCTAGCTTTATCCATCACAGCAGGTACACTGTTCTCCTGCTCAGCCGACTGGCTCGGGTAGTTTGTGAGCTGAAAGAAAGGACTGTCCATCATAAGCCCTGCCTCTCCAGCTGGGGTGACCATCAGTGGAGTTGCCGTCTCCGTTCCAGAAGAAGGATCTGAAAAAGGAAAGGTGTCTGTTAGGAGGTAAAACAGCTTCACTCACTGATGGAGATTATACAACAGTTAGTTTCGGCCACGCGAGCTGATGGGTTGAGCAGCGTTCTAACTGAGCTGTTATTTCTCCATAACATCGCAGGTTTTTTACAAATGCTGTATCACTCCGCTGAGACACCGTTGCTAAGCAACGACTGACAGCTGTAGGAGACACTCAAGACATTTGAACGTTTTTACTTCTTACTTTGCCACAAACAGAAAATGGACACTTTTTAGATCACATTTGACCGACAGCCCATTTGGTCAGACTCTGAAGATGAGACGACACTAAATTCCCAAACTGTCATCACCACTGAGCAGCTTTTCAGTCGGCAGCTGAGACAGAAGAACAGCTGAACAACCTGGAATCAGCCAGAAATGAACCCAACACCATTCGCCAAACTAAATGGGCTGTAAGATGCTTTACAGACTGGCTGGAACAAAACAACATTAATACTGATCTGGAAAAACTGACAAAACTGAGCTGAACTTGATATTGTGTCAGTTTTATGGCTCAGTCTGATTTGGTCAGACTCTGAAGATCAGACTACACGTTTGGCGAATGGTGTTGGGTTCATTTCTGGCTGATTCCAGGTTGTTCAGCTGTTCTTCTGTCTCAGCTGCCGACTGAAAAGCTGCTCAGTGGTGACAGTTTGGGAATTTAGTGTGAGGAGCTGGAGAACGAACTGCCGGCTGTGCAGCGAGTGGGCGGAGCTCGTTACTCTGGCGTAGCAACAAGCTGCTCGTTAAGGAACTATAATTTGGTGAAGGAACTGCGAACATTAAAACATATTAAACACCGCGTTCACGGCCCAGTTTATTAATTTATTACTGTATTTATTTAACCGTTGTATAAAAGTAAATGGTCACAGGCACGAGCCGAATCCTGTTCTATTGCTTAAACCTCACACAGACAGAAGCTGCTGACGTTCATGTGCTGTTACCTTCTTTACTCTCTTGGCCTGAAGGCGACTTGCTGGAATTCTCAGGAGGCGGGCACACAGGGGACTCTGGGAAATGCAGGCCTGTCTCAGGGGACTGTGGGAGGTGTAGTCCTGCATGGATCAGCAGGGCATCGTCTGAGCGTTCAGCACACGCTTTGCTGATCTCTGTATAAGACAAACCAGAAAGAACCTTCAATGAGAGAGAAGCAGCGGCAGAACAACTTCCTCTATTTTAACTATCAGCTTACATTAAAACTGGGCTGAGACACAAGAAATCACAGTAAATTACACTTTATTATTATTAAAATGCATATCAATTCATTTTAAGCCTATCTAGAACCAACTGCCTAAAGCACAAACATGGTACCTTCAAGGGTTCTTTAGTAAAGAAAATGGAACTATGAACACTCAAACAACTCTTTACATCATGATAGGATTCGTCAGATTAATGGACAACGTGTTGTAGATGGTTCTATATAGAACCTTTTTGAAAATGGTTCTATGTAACACCAAAAAGGGTTCTTCTACTGTTACGATGTCAAGCTTATAATGTAAATAAATTTGACACTCCATGGGAAAACAAAAACGTTTTAACTCCTAATGTGGTGCTTTAGTGTGTTTAGAGCAGAGTACTGTTTGTTTTTGTTAGCTCTGTAGCGAATCCTACCGTTTTAACCATGTAAGCTCACAGAAGGAGTGTTTTTCTTTTCGCTTGTATTCTGTGTAGCTGCAGACATTTGTTTGAGTTAACAGCTGGGAAGCAATATGGCTAATGAGCTAATTTGGCCACGTTAGGCTTGTAATAGTTGTACACAGTCACCAGGGATGGGAATCAAGAACCAGTGCCAGTTTGGGAAAGGTTCCAAATTGTCCGATGCATTTGTCTCATACACCTCCGAAGTTATGAATTCCTGATATCCATGCTGACGTTTTTTTTCCTGACAGTTGCACATTTAAAAAACTCAAACGTCATGATGTCAAACTCTGCATCTACACTACCGGAAGCTCAGAGAGGAGGAAGCGAGAGGCGCGGCTTTGTTTCATGAAGAAAGATGACGGCAGTGCTGCTTACAGTGTCTGTAAAATCATCATTTCAAGTGAGGCTGTAAACACCAGCGATATGATGAAATCTACACTGATCTCTTTTGATGCAACACAGGCTAAAATTCCAGGAATGCTGTGTATTTGACACTCTGTGCACGACAGCCACTGCTTCCCAACGGAGCAGGCCGGTACCGAGGGTGAATATCCTGTTATAATAACCTTAGCGCCACTCAGGCAGCCACAGCAGCTTTTTCTTTGACTAAGAAAACCTAAATAAAACCGAACTGTATTTTAAGTCAGTTTTATATTTGTTTTCCAAACTATATCCTTTTAAGAAAAGGAGCGTTGTAACTTATTTTAAACAGAGAGAATAAAACAGCTGTGCTGATTAAAAACCTGTGCAGGCCGCCTTTTTTCACACAGAAAACCAATCAGGAATCAATAAGGGAGTCGTTAAAGAATTGAACCAGTAAGTAATTTTGATAGTGGCATTGGTATCAATAAAATCTTATCAACTCCCACCCCTAACAATGAACAATTAAACTATTAATCACAATTATTTAATAATTAATTATTATGACAATTAATTGTCAGCTAACACCTACAGCCCTATTTGTCAGTTGATTGGTTAATTATTTACACTGCTAATTGAAACACAGCAGGTGGGTGTGGCCAGGTCACCTGCGCGCTCAGTACGGTTCTTCGGGGGTGCGTTTTCTTTCCCTCTTCTCTGAGTGGACCTCCTCTTGGAGCGAGCTCGCCGGGGCGGAGGGCTACGAGCTCGTCTGAACTTCTTGTCCGGAACATACAGGCTGTCGTCCGCCTCCTCCTCTGCCTCTGAAGGACTGGATTCTGTCTCCACAGCAACAGGACTGGGAGGGGCAACAGGAGAGGGCGGGGCTTCCTCCATCTGGTTCTCGGAGGTCTTGCTGCCGGCTCTGAAGGGCGTGATGTGGACGGCCTCTTCACAGTCAAAGTCGAAGGTGTCGTTGCCGCCCAGAGAGGAGTTGAGGCGGTCGCAGGGCGCGGGGGCCGTCTGGCCCCGGTTGTGGGAGCAGTCCCGGCTCTTGGAGCGCGCTCGTGGCTTGGAGTTCTCCCACGGCTTCTTCAGAGGGACGCGGTCCGGCCTGCGGCCTCTCTCCGGTTTGGAGCGTGCCGCGGGCTGGGCGGGTTTCTTCTTCGTCTGCCTGGAGACGTTGCGCTGCGGCGGCTCGGGAGTGGAGTGCTGGACGGCTGCGAGCCCTGAAAGCTCAGAGTCCAGCCCAGCCTGGGAACCGTCAGTCATGTTGGCAGGAAGTGACTTCTGATCTGCAGCCACTGCGTTTTCACCAGTAAGCTCACACTCAGCTGCGTTAGCCTCAAAGTTGAGCTCAGGGTCCTGCTCAGAAAGCCCCCCTGTCATGTCTGAGGGTGGTGGCTCCACCTCTTCTGTAACAATAACTCCCACAGAGGCGGGATCAAACAGAGAGCTTCGCCTCCGCAGACGCTCGGATCGTTTCCTACCATCCCGTCGACGCCGGGTTCCTACAGTCACTGGCAAAGGAAGCTGTCCATCACCAAGTCCACCAGGAACCGCATCTATGAAAGAAAACCACAACTCAACGTTACTAGAGCTGGGCTATATATATCAATATTTACAATATTTATCGTTATTGTAATAAATTACATCACAATAAGCTTTTCTGTAGATATCATCAGCACTTTAAAACCACTTCCCAGCTGCACGTTTGATTGACATCTTGAAAAAGATGTTAATGTTGAAAACAACTAACTGAATTCAAAGTTCTTGACAGTATTTTTAAAATGTGTGCTTCCTTTGTCCGTTCTAACTTATCTGATGTCACAAAGAAAAATAAATAAACATTGGGACATAGCGTATCGTAAAAATCTTCCTGCAGTATCGTGATATGACCTTTCACCATATCACCCACCCCTACATGCTGGCCACAAGGATATCAGAGGGACGAAGTGGCATGTATTTTCTACAGCACATATAAAAGCACACTGAGGAGAAACACTGTCCATTTGGTTGCCAGGAGTCAGAAAAGACTTTATGGCACTTCCCAACAACAACAACAACAACAACAACAACAACAACAGTGCAGTATAGTAGTAAGGCATTTCAAATGCACCCATTGTATCTGCTGCTTTATTTAAGATGGAACAGAAATTTGGAACAAGAAGCTGCTGAATAAGGAGCCTCGTATAAAATCAGACCTGAAACCACATTTTGAGAAGCTGCTGCGCAGTTAGGGTTAACAAGCAATATTCACACAGACTTATCTCTATATATCTGTTCAGTTTTATTCTTACCATTTTACACAATAAATATAAATGTTAAATTGTATAAATTGTCAGCCATAAAGACTGAACACTCGACCAGAGCAAGGTTACGATATCCAGGAGCAACTTACCAGGCTCTGAAGAACCCGTCCCTATGAGGGGATCAGCCGGGTCGAGCTCCTCTTCCTGAGGGACAGTTTCAGCTTTTGCCACAGGCCTGAACCACAACAGCATAAACACTGAACCGTGAACACTGACCACCATTAAACAATAGAAACATTATATCTACAAACCAGTAAGCTCGATAATTTAAACGCTGCAGGTTTACCAACAAACTAACAACTGGAGTAAACTGGACATCAGTCCAACTTTGGAAATTATATCAACTCAGCTTTAAAAGTCTAAGATTTAAAAAGACTGAATTCAGACTGAGTATTTATATCAGGCAACTTCAACAGAATGTCTGTTAATACAGAGCTGAATCACTCACTCAGGGCTGGTGGACTCAGGAAGGATTAACTGTGGTTCCTCTGAAGACGACATCTAAAAACAAGAGGACAAAAAGAAAACAAATGAAAACAGTCATGCAAAAATGGATTAGACAGTACAGGAGCTTCACATGGACACACTGGCATGCTGGGATTATTTCATTACAAACTTCACACTTTGAACAAACTTAACCGAATTAATCTCCTCACTGTATTACAGTAACTCCTCTGTAGCACAATGCTTATTTACACAACTGTACACGTTACATTTCTGCAAATACTCATATCATTCTGTAATATTCTGTATAACAGATCTACAGAACACGTCGACAGACTATCATATGTACAGACATTCTTATCTGTACATGAACAGATATTAACTCATCTCTTTAGCTGCTTTCACATCAGCTCTTTATTATTATTTTGTATTTTATTGGATTTGACTCAGTTTAATGCTTGTTATCAATCTGTGCTTGTCTGGTCTGATCAGTGTGTTAACGTCATACATGTGTGACTCACAAAGACAAGTTCCTTGTATGTGTAACAAACTTGGTGAAATAAAGTGATTCTGATTCTGGTGATGTAACCCAGCACATTACTGGCGCGCTCATATATATACACAATAAAGGCCTTTGTCTACATCGCACTGCAGAGGCCAAGACTGTATTAAAGAGCCCATATCCTACATTCTTCTTGTAACGAGGGCCACTTCTAACGTTTGTGTGGGTTTTATGAACCGAAAACAGTCACAATTAATTGCTACCAACTTCTCTGATTCCTTAGAATGAAAAAGGCTGTTTTCATTATTCTGCCTTTAAGACTGATATATGTAAATGAGCTCTGTTCTGATTGGCTGTCCTGCTTTTTGAAGGAGGCTCAACACAGTCAGAGCTGAAACACTTCTTGTAATTTGAGTGAACAGGTGCGGCTTATTATCTGTAGGCTGAATAGCTGGATATAAGCAAATGTGCTGGTTTTTGTGACATCACAAAAACAAAGAGTTAAAAATGTGCAGCACAGTTTCCATATATGGACTGTTTGCACAGTGGAACAGTACATTTTGAAAGTTTAACAGTGAGTGTGTTTACATGCACTTAATAATCCAATAACAGCAGAAAATCAGATTTTGTCAGTAATCCAATCAACACGTTTATATGCTCGAGTAACCAGATAATGGGGAAACTCCAGGTCTGTATGAATCAGACAGTAATCAGATTTCTGCTTTACAACCAGCCAACAAATTCACAGAAAAAGACGTGACGTAAACATAATGTAAAACTCAAACTTCATACCGCAGCTTTTTTTAAAAACATGGTGCCGCTTTACGTAAAATATGAACATACATCATCTAGAAGATGAAGAAAATTTAAATCCTGTATTTTTGTGGTTGGTTTCAGCGCCGCTCCAACAGTGTTTTGATGTGTCTCGCGACATCCACCGTCTGATCTCGCGCAGACTGCGAAATCCGACTGAGAAATCTGATTACTGAGCTAAAATCCAGCCTCTTTTTCAGATTTCTTAATTGGATTTCTAGATCGGAGTATGGTGTTTACATGACGATTTGAATAACCAGATAACCGCAGAAATCCAATTATGATTGGATTATTGAGTGCATGTAAACACACAAAGTGTTTATGTTCTACATCAAACTGTTTTATTTTAAAAAGTGAGGAAAATTCAGTTTTTGATGATAATGTCCTTTTAAAGACTGAAGAAAACATCTGACCATAAAAGACAAGGTGGAAAATAACCAGCAGATTTTTCATTGGGGTTTCAAATCCTTTAACAAACAAGCTCTGCCAATATTAGCTTCACACCACCGCGACTGGGTGTAACTCACCTGTGCGATTCTCACGGCACCCGCTTCTCTCAGAGCCCTTTTCAGCATCAGCAGGTGAAAAATAAGTGCCTGCCTCTCTCTCTTCATCTGCAGAATGACCCCCTGCGCTTGCCGTACCTTCTCCCTCTCCGCCTGCAGAGCCAGAGCCAGGGCTTTGTTGTTCACCTGCACGCTCTTCAGCACAAACGGCTTCACTGCTGCTGTTGAGAACATGACAGTGATGCTTAACACAGGGTCAAAGCCCTAAACACAGCTCAGTAGAACGTGCTGATCGTGTCAGTAGCACACTTTAAGGAGAACTCCACCCATTTCTTCTTGAGCACTTTTTTGCGGGTCTGAACGATTCGGGAAATCAGGGATTTTTCTGACCAACACTGTGACTGTGTTTATTTTTTTATTTTACTGTGATTATTTTCTATAAATTAAGGTCCAGACCTGTTTTTTTTTCTAAGATGTTTAGAATATTCACTTTTTCTAGCTTTACTGCTGAACATAGCGCAGCAGTTAGTTGTGGCCGTGATGTCACAGCACAGGGGGGTTTGGCCACTATTTGGACCAACACATCTACATGCAGTTCTTAGGATATAATTAAAACTGCACCTCTTGAAGAGTTTATAAGTCAGCCCTACTATTTTGCTCCACACCCTGCATTCACCTTTCCACCATGAAAATATTTAAAAAACAGAATTTAACCTTAACCGACTCACACATCGGGCAGCTCATTTATAACTATTTTACATAACTTTGATTTTCTTTACAGTGGTGGTGATGGGAACCAGGGGTCGCCATGACTACAACACAAATATAGACATTTTATTTACTATCCAGAACCACCAGTGAACCTACACGAGTCTTCTGAGTTTATATGGAATGTTGATGATGGAAAATAGTGGAAAATCTGAAATAATCAGTTTTCTTTGGGGACTATTTTGCCTCACAGCGCCCTGCATGTATCCCTCCACCATGAATGGAGTTTAAGTTCTCTAAACTATCATAAAACAGTGTCTCAGTCATCAGGCAGTGAATTCATAACCATTTCATGTAGGAACTTTCTGTGAGGGAGCTTTTAGAGGGGGACGTCTGGTTCCTATCACCACCACTGTGAACAGTTCTGACTCGGTAAGTTTCTCTAGAACAGAGCGTTTCACACCAAACCACTCTGAACCCCTCTGAACGATTCTGAACCTCTCTGAACCTCTCAGTTTACATCTTAAGCAGTTAATGATGCAGAATGTTTGGATAGAGATTACTACAATATTTAATTCACCAAGTTTTCCAGCATGTATGATGTCAAAGTCATTGGAAATACTTTGGTGTATTCATGCAATATACACACATAACATAATTAGGTCCATCCATAATTCTCCACAGCAGTTCTAAACTCCACGTTACCTGTGTTTTTGTTCTTCAGTTTTGAAAGCCCGCGGCTCACAGCACTGGCGCTTGCCAGTCTCTGGTTTCTTTTTTCCTTCATCTTCTCTTTGATGTCGTCCAGACTCTGCTGGAACGACTTTTTTTGGACCACCCGCTCCCGAACCATGGCGGACCACTCTGCAGGAGAAAAACCAAAACATCTGCTTAGGACTCGCTTATCCTCCTCCACATGTTAGTGCTTTCCTGCTCATTTCCACTGTAGGAAATACTTAACTACAATAAATAAAGACAGACACATAAATAAACACATATCTCCACACTCCCTATAGTGAGGAGAGAGAGAGAGAGAGAGAGAGAGAGAGAGAGAGAGAGAGACAGAAAGAGAGAGAAACAGTAGATCACATAACAGCACTAGTATTTGAAATAATCACTCGTCACAGTAGAGATGGGCAAAATGCTATTTCATCATTATCATGATAAACAATATTTCTCTTAGAGCATATCATGAATATTGTGCGAACAGGATGCTTAATTACAAACAGATTAGCTATATTAGTCCTGTTTAACCGGGTTTGGTGCAGTACAGTACAGTGAGCTAAGCTACATTAAATGCTGAACAAAAATCACCACATTCAAAGACTCTGATGGCCGTTTTTAAACGTGTGTCAAAACATGCACATCCCCCCGCACTGCTCACCACGTCTAACGTTACTCTTAGAAAAGGAGGTTCTTCAGGGTTCTGTAGTAAAGACAATACTTCTCTATGGTTTTTCGCATGTTGGAACGGTTCTTCAGATGGAGAATGTGCTCCATACGGTCCTATATAGCACCAAAAAGGGTTCTGCTACTGTTACGATGTCAAGCTTGCAACAACAAAAGACCCCTCAAAAAGGTTCTACACAGAACCAAACACAACACATCCTTCATTCGAATTTGCCCGTTCCACCTTAAACGGTGCAGCAATTACATTACGCCATTACACGCCCTAACAATACAAACTGCTGCTGCATTTAAGGTGGAACGGGAAAATTCGAACCAGGTGTCGACTAAGTCAGTACTGCGCTATAAACATTCATGGCCAAGCTGTAAAGCGTCTCTGCTCACAGCAGCGGCCGGACTCCGAGGATCAAAGCGACCGAAGCGACCGTTTACCGTGTCTGTTAGCCGCTAATGCTAACGCTGCCCGTGTACCGCACCGCACTCCGCAGCCTCGCGGTTCGGGTTTCAGCCCCGCACCGAGACCAAACGCCGCGCTGACTCTGTTTTATCCAGACTCACCGTTGACGCTGGACCTTATCAGGACTTCTCAGCCGAAACCCGAAATCCTCCCGGAGCGCGGAGCGACGCCTCTGACGGAACCCCGCCTCTCCGCACGGCCACATTCGAAATGAGCGCCGCGAGCTCTGATTGGCCAAGGGCGACGGTTGTCTGCGTCACTTCCGACTTACCGCACTGTATTTTTAATTCTTGAACGATTTTATAGAAACGTTCGTACAACAGATAAAAAACCGGAGTAATTAGTAAAATAAACAGAATATCAGGCAAAAAGCACATCAAATAAATAACACGCAATAAACTTAGGAGCGGTCAAATCAAATGATATGATGTTATGTGTATTTATAAATGAGTATTTATACATGCGAGGCAAAATAGTCCCCGAAGAAAACTATTATTTCAGATTTTCCACTATTTTCCATCATCAACATTCCATATAAACTCAGAAGACTCGTGTAGGTTCACTGGTGGTTCTGGATAGTAAATAAAATGTCTATATTTGTGTTGTAGTCATGGCGACCCCTGGTTCCTATCACCACCACTGTAAAGACATCTGAACCATTTCACACCAAACCACTCTGAGTTACTCTGATTACACCTCACACACTGAAATATGGGGGAAATTTTGAGAAATCAGTGGAATTTCCCTTTATGTTTTGAAGAATCATAAAGACATTTTTAATTAATTAATGCTTTAATTTAAAGTTTTGTTATGGATTACTGTTTATTTCCAAATGTAAAGTCGAATATCACAATTGTCAGTCCACTAATACTGAACTAAACAGTGCTGAACTGCGTTAATCAGGCTCCCTATAACCTTTACTGCACTTCATATGCTAAATAATGACACATGACTGTTTTCTTTACATCCCCCACCAGCTATCCTCATCATCACTATCAGACAGAACTGATGTTTATTTATCTATCTAATTCAGAACGCAGCTCATCCATCATAACCATCTACAGCCTCCTTCACAACCTGCAGCATCACATATCCATTATTTATAACTCTAATTCTTAAGCAGGCTAACTTAAACATTGGGGTTAGCATTAGACGCTATAGTGGGTGGAGCGGCCTTGGGAGCATCAACTCATTTCAGACTAAACAATAGCAAGTAAACAAGAACATTACACTGTCCCTTTAAGTTCTCATGTTTAATTGATTGAAATGGGGGTTACATCATAATTATTTATTTATGTATTTATTTTTGCACTGGGGCTCCAGTTACACCACTGAGGTCGAGCAAACTATACCTGCTCATGTTCTGGTGGATCTGCTACTTCCACTGATCACTAATGAAAGCTGTGTGATTATTTTTTCTGTTCTTGCGTGTTTTCATTAATGTCATATCTCAAAATAAGTTGGAACCTGAACAGTATTGCTGCTTTTCCACCAGGTGGCTCTGAAGCGCGTTCACTCAGAGCAGGATTAATAACTGCCCCACCCAAAATATTTCTACATTACACCCTGCGTGTGCAGCAGTTACCTTACAGGTACAGTTTAAATGAAAATGTGCTTCCATCAAATCTTTATAGCAGGAATACTTTAATCCAGACATTTTAGAGTTGATTCTACACAATGTTTATATTTATTTTCAATTCCAAAAGTGAAGACATTAAGAAAGACATCAAAATCAAATGATAACATAAACTAAGTTTATTTAGTTCTGTGTATTTTTCCCCTTCCTGATTTTCTCTATGACTGCCTGTGTCACAGTGAAACACTCTTAACACTTCAAAGGAGAATTCCACCTGTTTATCAAAATTCCCTTATAATTGAGTGTTTCAGATGTAAACAGAGTGATTCACTCTCTCATTCACTCTTCATTCAGAGAGGTTTGGTGTGAAATTGTTTAGATGTGTTTACAGTGGTGGTGATAGGAGCCAGGGGTCGCCATGACTACAACACAAATATAGACATTTTATTTACTATCCAGAACCACCAGTGAACCTACACGAGTCTTCTGAGTTTATATGGAATGTTGATGATGGAAAATAGTGGAAAATCTGAAATAATAAGTTTTCTTTGGGGACTATTTTGCCTCACAGCGCCCTGCATGTATCCCTCCACCATGAATGGAGTTTAAGTTCTCTAAACTATCATAAAACAGTGTCTCAGTCATCAGGCAGTGAATTCATAACCATTTCATGTAGGAACTTTCTGTGAGGGAGCTTTTAGAGGTGGTATAACTGGTAGTAGTGAAGTATTGTAGTAACTAACACAGAAAGAGAGAAGTTTTTGCTTAAGCAACGATTCAAACTGATTTATTTGTAGGTGAAACTTCAGACAGTGTCTAATGTAGCTCCTGTAAATGTTCCTCTGAGCTGTAAATGTTCCTCTGAGCTGTAAGCGCTTCCTGATGCAGGTGTAATATGTGTAACAGTGATGTAAAGACAGAGAACAGATTGTTCTAATCAGTTCCCTCTGTACTTTCACCTTTCTGCCCTTGTTAGACCAGATTAGCAGCACAGAGGAGCAGATTAATAAAGCAAATTGAGATTATTGATATTAACAACATCAACAGCTAAAAGAAATCAATTCATCTTCAATTAACAGTCAATTGATATATACACATCTATATCTATATACAGTGTATAGCAGATTAGCCCTGACCATTCACACTGAAGTGAGAGTGGTTCTGCTGCAATTTGAATGAGGCACATTAGAGAACAACCAATCAGAACAGAGCTCATTTACATATGTCTGTCATAGAGGCACAGTAACAAAAAACCCTAACCCAGCCAGTTTAATTTTTATGGATGAAGAGCAGCTGGAAAATAAAGTACAACTGCAGTAAATTATAATGCAGTAATGCTAATGCTAACTAACACTAACCTGTTAGTAGTAAGAACTGGTTGTGCTGATTGTTAGCATTACTGCTACTGAGCGCTGATTGGTTAACATACCTGCTACTGAGAGCTGATTGGTTAGCATTACTGCTACTGATTGCTGATAGGTTCACATTTAATGATGTCACGGAGGTAATTTAGACCCTTTCATAAAGTGCCATAACTGGAGTTCAAAAATATTACAGCATTGTTTAAATATTTTATGATGTTCTGTGTTTCAGAAAAACTAAAACAGATTAAACACAATTAAATCATTCAGTCTATACAGAAGAATTAGACACTCAAACTAATTTGTGTATGTAAGTAAAATGTAAAGTATGATATACAAATCATAAAATAAATAAATAATTATTTTGCATTTTTTTGTGTTTTTGTACTTTTTGACGTCGATTGTTTGAAGGGCCTTTATGGCACGGTGCGGGACGTGTGTGTGGGTGTGGGTTTTTGGCAGGGGGGCTTTACGTAACTGCATTAATTCAGAAACACTCTGCACACACACACACACACACACACACACACACACAGACTGTCTCTCTCTCACACACACACACACACACACACACACACAGACTCTCTCTCACACACACACACACACACACACACACAGACTCTCTCTCACACACACACACACACACACACACAGACTCTCTCTCACACACACACACACACACACACACACAGACTCTCTCTCACACACACACACACACACACACACAGACTCTCTCTCACACACACACACACACACACACACACAGACTCTCTCACACACACACACACACACACACACACAGACTCTCTCTCTCACACACACACACACACACACAGACTCTCACACACACACACACAGACTCTCTCTCTCACACACACACACACACACACACACACAGGCTCTCTCACACACATTCACACACACACAGACTCTCTCTCTCACACACACACACACACACACACACACACACACACACACACACACACAGACTCTCTCTCTCTCACACACACACACACACACACACACATTAATACTCAATGTCACCTTCATACGTCCATCATAAGCAGCCCTGCAGGAGACGCCCGCAGGCTGAGAGATACAGGTACCATCACCTGTACCCAGAACTGAGATTAGCCACTCGTCAGAAATGAGCAACATCATAACCCACTGATCAGACAGGACAGCGGGAGTCTCCTCTACTCCTCCACTGGAGCCTGTTAGTGCCACACTCACAAACCAGCAACATGAAAACATTAACAAACCAAAAACACCACAACAACACAGAAGACACAACAGCAAATCAGAGCACAGTGCAGCAGATCTGCCGTTGCGTTCCTGAATTTGCTGTTTTGTTCCTGTTGTGGTTCTAAATTTGAAAATTATCAGAAAAGATTAGATTAGCAAAACAAAAACATAATAAAAATAAGACATAACAGCAAATCAGAGCACAGTACAACACATTTGATGTTGTTTTTCTACATTTGCTGTTGCGTTTCTGAATTTGCTGTTGGGTTTCTGAATTTGCTGATGTGTGGTTTGCAGCTTTTTGGTTTGTTAAGCGTTTTACCTTTTAAAGAAGGGCTTTTGTACATGACAGCACATTTGAGAAGACAGTGTTGCACTGTTTATAATTCAGTCTGCGTGAATTATTAAGTCAGTTTATAACAATTTATATCAGCCCTCCAAAAGTCACACACTGACGCAAGAGATAAGCTCATGCGAGCGCTCTGGTCAGAGTGCCTGACCTCACCTGTGTACGAGAGGCGCGATGCCAGCTGCCATTTCCATACAGTTTAAAGCTGCTGCTTGTGTGAAGACATGTCTTGTGAGCTCTTCCTGGTGCCTCAGGCTCCGGGTTTAATAGCCTTAACAGGCTTTGCTGTCACTCTCGCCTGTTAGCCATGCAAACTGTGCTCTTCAAACGGCGCTGAAGTGCCCTCTGCACTCACATACATCAGAACATCCTCATCTGAACCAGAAAAGAAGGTTCTTTTGAGCAGCACTACAGAACAACCACTTCTGGTTTCCCGTACAAATTTTCTAAAGAAAAGAAAAATCTCAGGAATTCTCAGTTTAAAGAATGAATTTGATGATGAGACGTGTGAAGTAAAGTTTTTCAGAGGAATCCGGGAGTTACAGTTTCTAGGCTATGAAGGACCACCTGAGTGAACCAGTCTGCTACAGCGCCACCCTGAGGCAGAGCAGTGCTGCAGCTCTAGTTAGTTAAGAACAGAAGCTGATTGTGGGGGAAGCAATCAGCTTCACTGAGTCTGGATTTGAGTGTCTGTTTTTCTCTAACAGACAGAACAACGTCATGGTCAGTTTATTTTCAGGGACCCTCAGAATTTTGAATCTGAGACATTCAGGGGAGCCACTGTATTTCACACCTTGACTGAATGGGAATTGTATGTTTTAAAGCTTTAATAATGTTGACAGACTACATCAAATTGCTGTATTTCAAAGGGCCAAACAAATTCAGTGTTCCATGATACGGGTCCTTTAAGGGCTGTTACGCTGTGGGACTGTGCAGTTGTGAAAGGGTTCGTTATCTAGATTTTTGCATGAATGGCTGTTAAAATGTTGCCTGATCTTTATCAAAGTCTAAAAATATCTAGAGAGAGTTTTATTGAACCTAAAACAAAAAAAAACCCACCTGGTCTCACAACAAATGCTGAAGTGATGTTGGTGCGCAGGGAGGTTCCTGCAGCTGCAGTGCGGCTGTGTGAAACATTAGCAGCAGTGGTTTATCGTCAGAGCAGTAAAACAGCTCTGCCTCCAGGAAATATGTGCCAAGATAACAGCAGAGATAAAAAGGCTCCTCTCAAAGGCCTGTTTAGCTCCACTGGTCCAACTACAAGTACAGTCTGTAACAGGAAACTCTGGATTTCCTTCTGTACGTCTGTCAGTTTCTGAGTTTGGCTGAACTGTAAAGTCCAGCAGTGTCCCCACCCTTTAGGACCCTCAGAGTAGTGGTGGTGGTGTCATGTTGCTTGCTGTATTTATGCTCTGTATGTATTGCTGTAATTCTCTGATTTCATAGTTTGGTTGTAACCAAAAGGGTTAAAATGTTGAAACACCCTACAGAAAATTGTCCAATCAGGATTGCTCTCTCTGTGGTATCTGTGTAGATACAGCTGAGCTGCTCTCCCATTGGTTAGGACTTCAGGAGCTGGATTCACAAAAGTGTTTCAAGACAGCGAATCTTCATAAATGTGTGTTTCGTCTTAATTTCATTCTTAAATCACAAAAAATTGTTATTCTTCAAATAACTTCTTAATCTTTTCTTAAGAATTCTTTTTTAAGAACAAGTGTTATTCTAGAAAACATTATGTTCTTAAATGATTTCTTATTCTACAACAAGGACCTTGAGGCCTGGCTCACTAAGGTCGATAAGTCAGGTCTCTGGCAGATTTAAGCCTTGGATCTACCAACATGCGATTCTGCCCTGAGTCCTGTGGCCTCTGCTGGTTTACACAGTTCCACTAACAACAGTCGAGTCCCTTGAAAGGAAAATCAGCGGCTTCCTTCACAAATGGCTGGGCCTTCCCCTCAACAGCGCAGCACTGTATGGGATCAGTAACACCTTGCGGCTCCCATTCAGCGGCCTCACTGAAGAGGTCATGGTGGCACGAACGAGAGATTCCCTACAATACAGGGACTCCGGGGACCAGAAGGTGTCATCAGCTGGCACTGAGGTGAGAACAGGGAGGAAATGGAGGGCAGAGAAAGCAGTGGAGGTGGCAGAGTCAAAGACAAAGTCAAAGACGCCTAAAACAAAAGGTGCTGGTGGGTACCATGGCGACTGGCAGAGCGGGCTTGGGTTACTTCCCAAAGACACAGGTGGGCATGGCCCAGGGTAAGGACAGGCACCACCTTATCCAGGACGAGGTCTGAGCAGGCGTGGA
>NW_023494801.1:300000-360000 GCF_904425465.1 Colossoma macropomum
CTGATATTCTTTACATTGTATGTAAAGCATGTAATTTCATGGTGAATGGACCAAAAGAAACGACCCAAAATGACTGGGAAAAAGTCTGGTTCCATTGACTTACATTAAAAGTAAAGTGGGTTTTTTCCTTTTCCTGTAAAGTTACTATTTTTGAGATACGAGGTTTTCTTACGACAACAGGTATTTTTTTCCTAAAATGTGAAATTCATGTATCTTTTCCTGTAAGTGGTGAAAAAAAATGAATATAATATAATATAATATAATATAATATAATAAAGCAATAAGCCTTGCACACTTAAAAAAGTATGGTTCTTCAAGGGTTCTTTAGTACAGAAAATGGTTCTACAGTGAACACTCAAACCTTTTGCATGATGATTCTTTGCATGGTGAAATGGTTCTTCAGACGGGGAGAGTGTGCTGTATAAGCAGTAACAGGCTTGACATCATAGCAATAGCAGAACACTACAGTGACTTTATCTCAATGTGTGGAATAAACACACTAAACATGGTAAATCACTGTAATGTACAGCCTCAAGCGTCTCAATACTTTTAGAAATGTCAACAACATAAAATATCATGTCATTTTCAATAAAATATTCAACTTAGACTTATCATATTGAAATAAATAATTCTTCCCCCCAAAGGTAATTTGTTTTGTGTAGGCTGTTGTTGCTGGGCAACCATAGACCACTGAAACAGCTGTCCTAAACAAACAATAACATCACACTACATCTGTGTTTAACGCAGAATCCTTTGCTTTATGAGTAGCTTTTGCTCACTGAATTGTCACCATTGACAACAATGATGATAACTGCCACTGGCGTCTCAGTGTGTGTAAGTGTTGGCGCCCCTGCCCTGGGGCTGATGGGGGGGTTTAGGTTAACAGTGCTGTTTTCTCATGTCTGCTCTGAGACGCTGTGAGACTGAGCCGAATCTCTGCTGAAGAACGCTTACAAAGCCCAGCTCTGTTCATCAGTGTCATTGGAAAACCTTGTGTCACTGAAACAGTAACATCACAAAGAAGAGAGAAAAAGCTTTACTGCAGGTTAATGTAGCGATATTTAATTTTAAAACATTTCTGTTGGTCCATTTGTTATAAAATGTTTACACAAAGCACAGCTGGTGTTTTGCAAAGGTTCCAAAAGTTTGGAGAAAAAAAAATGTCAAAAACTGTTTATCCAAACAGTTAACAGTTTAAATATGTGTGTGTGTGTGTGTGTGTGTGTGTGTGTGTGTGCATGCGTGTGTGTGTGGGTGTGTGTGTGTGTGTGTGTGCATGCGTGTGTGTGTGTGTGTGGGTGTGTGTGTTTATGCTGCTTTTTAAGATTTCAGTGCAGTACTAACACAGTTCTTTATCCATTATTCAACTCTTCAAATTTTACATTTGGGGTTTTGTGATAAATTGCCTAAAAAACAAAGAAAACGTATTATTTCAGATTTTCCACTATTTTCCATCATCAACATTCCATATAAACTCAGAAGACTCGTGTAGGTTCACTGGTGGTTCTGGACAGTAAATAAAATGTCTATATTTGTGTTGTAGTCATGGTGACCTGAATGACTTTGTTTACATTTAAACTGTGATCACGTCTCTGCTGGGAGTTGCTTGAAAGCAGAAGACAGTGTGAAGGTGTAAATACAGTCAGGTGTGCTGTGTGTGTGTAGGATGAGTGTGTATGTGTTGATGTATGTGTGCGGGGAGGGGGGGGTGTTAATGTGAGGCTGAGACTTTCCCAACAGACAGAACGCAGAGAACGGACTGGAAGGCAGGTGGAGTTAAAGAGAACCGAGAGGGAACAATTATGTAACTCTGTCCTCAGTCAATTCCAGGATATGCAAACCTAGAGTCACTCAAAATCTGCCTGTCTGACAGCCTGACCAGGGGATGACCTGCCAGCACACAGAGCTGTGGTCAGTCTACTTCTCAGAAGTTAGTTTGGTTTGGTCTCAGTTTAATTAAGCTATCAGTTACAGGTAACAGAAGAATTAACGCATTAAAGGAGACGTATTTACTTTAATATTTAATACACATCCCTGAGCTCTTTAAACAACAAAGAGCATAAAACAAAGAGCACCTGAACGCCGTTCACATGACGTGAGGTCACACTGCGTCTCATGTGTCCTTCTTTTTTAATTCATTTTTCCAACCTCTGTTTATCCCTTAAACAGCCTGTTTTCATTACTGTGTCTTTAAGACTATATATATATATATATATATATATATATATATATATATATATATATGTAAATGAGCTCTGTTCTGATTGGCTGTCCTGTATTGTGCCTCATTCAGAAAGCAGTCAGAGCTGAAACACTTCTTGTATCTTAAAGGAGGGGCTAAACTGCTGTGGGCCTAATGGGCAGGGATAAATTGCTGTAGGCTAAATGGGTGGGGCTAATTAGTGTTTCTAAAAAGTGGCCAGTTAGTAGAAGCACAAGGTGGGTGTTTCTAATAAATTGGCCAGTTAGTAGAAGCACAAGGTGGGTGTTTCTAATAAATTGGCCAGTTATTGCATATGGGGTGAAAAGCAGAAACGTGTCTCAGATCAGGGGTAAAATCTGACCCTGCCAGGTGACCTGAATGGCTTCACTTTCATCCACTCACTGCAGAAATGCTGACTGACTGTCAGAATAAACTCACATGAAAGACTCTTATCTTCAAACTCTTATTTTCAAAATCATTTAGAGGTCAAAGCAAATCCCAAACACATTCAGTGATGTTGAGGTCTGGACTCTGGGGTGGTCAGTCCATTGTTCAGCTTCTTTGTTTGATGTGTCTGTCTCCTTTTCTCAGTGAGGTTCTTCTTGATCAGCTACACATCCTTTCAGACCCACAGCGCTGAGTCGTCTTCTCACAGTAGAAGGATGGACAGAAACACCTGTGGATGTTTTCAGATCTGATCAGCTTGATTTTCTCCTCTCTCTCAGAGATGAGAGCTTTAAGTGCTGTTTATCTGATGGAGGTGGAATATTTACTTATTTTGTTCTGTTCTTCTCTAGCGCACCAGTGGAGCTCCAATCACTACATTCTCTACAACCGTTAATGAGCAACCATCCAGCACAACAGCCTCAGCGTCCAGCGCAACAACCATGATGATCTCCAACACCAGCCTCTCTAACGCTCAGAGCACCAGCAGCTCCATCCTCAACACTACCACCAGCCCCGTCTCCAACAGTTCATCTCAGCGGCCTCAAAACACCACCACAGCTTCAGGGTCCACCAGCCTGAACACCTCGACCTGCACAGTCCACTCACTGAGCTCCTCTAGACCACAGGTCTCCAACAGACCAATGACCATCAGTGCAGTGACCAACAGTCCTCCTTCTGGTGGTCCTGCAGTGCAGTTGGCCCATGGTGGGTGTCTCATGGGCTTTCTGCTCTGTGCTCTTCTCTCCACAGCAGCAACATCACTGTGAAGAGACTGTCATCACAGAGAGGTGACCTCTCCAGGCTTGGCCCACAAATGTGCTTTTTTTTAGCTAATGTTGACAGGGATGCGGGGAGTGGGGGGGGCTGAGGGGGCTGCAGCATCACCTAAATTCAGGATTGCAGCTCTTAAAAATAGTAATCACAAAACATTCTGAACTGTTTAAGAATTTGAGTGTAGTAGAGACCCACAGTGCTTGTTTTAGGTCCAATCCCATTTCTCCTTGGTAGTGGTTGAAATTCTTTCCTGGTCTTTCCTGAAATGGAACAACCCTCAAATAAACGTCATTAACAGCTACCAGCGCTGCTCTGTAGGCGACCCTGCCAGTCTGCAGTGACAGCAGAGGAGGGTAAAGTTCAGCTCCTCACTGCTGAGCTTTAGTTACATTTAGGGCATCATATGATCTTCAAAGAGGGGGGCAATTATTTATTATCGCCCACCCCTAATTCTTCAGTGATATGAAGCTGAAGTCAGATATTCACCAGCTTCTTGTTCAAATTTTCCCGTTCCACCTTAAATGGAGCAGCAGTTCTGACACCTGAGGCTCCAGAATGTAACTGCTGCACCATTTAAGGTGGAATGGGAAAGTTAGCTAGCTAAAGAGATATCAGCACTACTAGTGATTTTTTATGCTCATTATGAAGAAAAGGACCACAATACACTAAATTCTCACATTTGTGTGTCTCTTTGGTCTCCTGTGCTCCATCTTGTTTTTTTTTTTCTCATAACTCTGGTTGGAGGGTCATGTAGCCCTCACACTTCACCCCACCCCTCTATCTCAACAAGAATCAGGACATCCTTCCCCTAGATGAGTACGCACACAAAGGAGGGCTGAGTGGTATGGGACTGGGCCACAGAATGCAGTTTGTATTTTTTATATTTTAAAAATCTACAGTAGCCTCTCTGTTTCAGTGAACACTGTATTTTCATTACAGTGAGTTGAAAACTGGCCGTTTTGTGGGCCCATCCTAAAAAACACGCAGGCTGAGCTGCAAAGAGAGAAATTCTATCCCAGGGGTCGGCGACATGCGGCTCCGGAGCCACATGTGGCTCTTTTCCCGTAGTGGCTCCACAGCTGAATCAGATTTGTAGGTAAAAATAAAATAATCCTCCTTTACAGTAAAATAAAGCTCTGCTGATCGTTCAACACAGTTTAACAATAAATGGTCTTAAACTCTGGAGTTAATGTAGAACTGCTGATTCACCCTTTAACCCTGAAGATCAGCGCAGACTGCTGGTCACCATAGCAACACAGACAACAGTCTCGCCTAGCTTGTAGCTAACGAAACGGCAAAGAGAGAGATTTAAGACGAACATTGATAATTTAGAGATGAATGGACTTGTGTTTATAATCACTCCAATCTGCAACGAGAAACTGTCAAACTCTAAAAAGTTGCAGGGCTGAAGTCGAATTCTCCCGCTCCATCTTAAATTGCGCAACAGTTACATTCTGGCACGGAAAACCCGAACAAGAAATTGTCAAATGAGAAGCGAATTCAGCCTCGTAAAAAGTGAAATGTTGAGAGACATTTTATAAGAAACTGTTCTACTTTTGTGGAAAAGTTCCTGCTGGAGATGCGAAAAAAGCGGCTATAGCTGAGCGAAAGCTTAAAGCAGAGCAAAGTTAGTTTGTATTATATTTTTAGCCTATACTAGGACATTAACACATACTGAGACACTTTCACAGCCAAGATGGACATACAATGTTGTGGCCCTCAAAGTGGTTTGCTTTTTGTTGAAGGACAAAATGAATCTTCTTAACATTTGGTTTGCGACCCCTGACCTATGAAGAGTTACAGACCAGTTCTGAACCGCAAAGTAGCCTAATATTGATTTTAAGTTTAAAAGATAATCTAACGTGATAATAATGTTTGATCTACTGTTATTGTCCCACTCAGTGTTCTGTCTTTATGTGCCAAAACTCTGGAAATCTGGAAAAGACACTCCTGTTTTTATTTCAAATTTTGTTGTTTTTATTTTCATTGTCATATTTATTTTCTTTATATTTTAATATTTGATTGTTCATATTGCTTTTAAATTATTTATTATTACCATTTTTACTAAACAAGCATTTCTTTCAAATGGTTATTTTGCTACTTACTGTTTTACACACGTGATTTTGAAGTTTTATTTAACATCATTGTGAGCACTTTGAGCTGCATTTTAATTTCTGAAATAAAGTCATATTTTCATATCATAAATAAAGTCATTATTATTAATCAAAGCAAAGACGATGTGTCTCTCACATCATTACAGCACTGTGACACGCTCTGTTTGATGTAAATTAGCAAAACAAAAAAGGCAAATCATTTTGCATGACATCATTGATCACATTACACTGCGTAACACTTCCAGCACCCTGACTGAAAAACAAGCGTGTAGTAATGTGGACAACGTGAAAAAATGAATTTGTGTTCCAGTATCTTCATTTTAAATCTGATCTAATGATCCTTTATCAGGACAGAAGCGAGTGTTGTGGGTATTGATACTCTGTGAAAATGCAGTTATGATCTGATATCTTGTTTATGTGAAATACATTGTGTGTGAGAGTCTGACTGCAGACGTACATGGTTAATGTAAAGTACAGTGCAGATCACAGAAGAACGTTTAGTTACATCTGGAACCTTCATTAAAACTCTTTACTGCACTTTGAGCAGCCCTGAACTACAACAACCAACCAAAGTAAACAATGTTTTATTGTTATTTCTTGGAACGTTTTACTCAAACATTCATCAAAAACATGTAGTTCTATATTTCAGTCAACGGTCAGTCAAGCAGCACAGAAATGACCTGAATTGACCGCGTTTGCATTGTTTTAGCGACTCACCCCTCAGCCTGATGTAGTTAACCCTGCCTGTGGGGTCAGTTTGAACATTTCCGCTCATGTTGATTTTCTCTGAAATGTTCACGAATCACAGCTGCTTGTTTATGTTTGTGTTTACATCAGTAGCTCAGATGAACAGGCAGCTATAAAAATGATTAATTTGAGAGAAAAATCTTTGAAATATTTACATGAATTTCAGAAGGTCTAAAGGTCCTGCAGCTCTTGTCCGTTACTTTAAGAGTAATGATCCGGCTATTCAGCAGTGATGGTCAGTGAAGCAGCCCATTTACAATGCAAATCATTATGCAAATTACGACCTCAGAGACTGATCAGACAAACTTCACTAACAAACTTAAAGCATTAAAACAAAGAGTTTCAAAGAGCTGAATCTGATCAAGTGTCTTATTAGGAGGTGTGTTCTGTGTACATTTGGCCAGTGACCCATCGTATGCAAAAGTTTAGGTGCCCCTGGACAAATGATGCCTTTTGTTGAATCTGTGAGTGGAAATAAGGTCAATTAATTCTTCTTGTGTTACTGTGGGCGACCTTGATTTGACTTTATGTCTGTGTGTCAGTTATTGAACCGCCAAAGTGAGGAAGGTGCATTGTGGCACTAACCCATCATTAACCCTCGGTTTGATGTCATATGCGCCATTTTATACAGTTTTTAAGCATAATTTTATAATTAATTATGTCCATAGTGAATTAGATTTATATATGTTTCCATATTTGCATATTTACATTTATATCATCACTGCTGGAACAGAAACAGTCTCAACTTCACAGGAGACACGAAAACATTCTTAACTTTTAATGTGAGTTAAAACAACAGGATTCCATTCTGGTGTTTCTCTTCCATTCACAGAGTGAAGCGCAGCTTCAAAATGCACAGGCATTTTCAAATTCTCTAAAAATGTAAAACAACGATAATGGAGATACAATATGCATGACTTATCATCAAATCAATTAAAATAAAAGTTTAACATCATTTTATCGCTGGTGATGAGACTTAAACCAAATATGACACTACAATCTTTAAGCAGCTGCTGTGGTGTTTATGCTCTTAGGTCACAAATTCAGGGTGAGTATTTTTGAATTTTTTAAATTAACACCAATGCTGTCACAATAAGAGTCCCTTATAATTTTACTGTTCAACACACAATGCACAATGTAACAATAGCAGAACCCTTTTTGGTACTATGTAGAACCATATATAACACATTCTCCATCAATCTGAAGAACCATTGTCTTTACTAAAGAACACTTGAAGAGCTTTTTTAGTGCGTAATTTAAACACACATCTCTATCCTCAGCCTTTTCAGGTCTGGTAAATTCCTGCTTTGATTTTATTTACTATTATATTTATGATATATATTTTGATGTGTTTATTTTTAAATTGTTTAGCACTGTGTTTGTTTTTGTTTTAAAACTGAAAGTTGTCTTGACTCTCTGTGCTCAGGCTGTGGATGTCAGAGATCTGAGGCTGTGCAGAAGTGGGCGGTGCTGTGTAAGCCAAGCATCAGATACTGCTGACCACATCAGAGAGGTCAGATCTACTCAGCGTTCTGCTCCTCACATCCTCACAGAAGCGCCTCCTGAACTCAGCAGATCAACATCTCCTCTCCTTCACCTGAACCAGCATGAAGCTCCTGCTCACCCTGCTGTGCGCGGCGGCTCTCCTGACCCCAGCAGCTCCAGAGGTGAGTCCACTGAAGTTCTGGCTGCTCCCAGGTACTGTTACCACAGAAACAAGGCACAAAACTAACCAGTGACTAAAACTCAGAGTAAAGAAAGTTATGTTTATTTGTGTATTTGTTTAAGATTCTGTTCTCCTCTCTCATCACTCTCTGTGCTGTCACTGTTCACTGTTAACCCTGATCAGACGTGACTGAAGCTCCTAAAAGCCAAAAGATCGGAAACAAAACCTCGTATCTCCAAAATGGTAACTTTACAGGAGAAGGACAAAACATGATTTACTTTCAATGTAAGTCAATGGAACCAGTAAACCAGGAAAAATCATTTTGTGACTTTATAAGAGTTAGAAGCACTATTTTAACTTAAAAACACCTTTTGTCTGGGGAATAAGTGTGTTTGTGCTTGTACAATCACTATATATCATCAAAATAAATATGAATAAACAAAGCAAAAATTAACATGAATTTCCCATTTTCAAAAATATTGATATTGTGTGTTAGTCTGAAGTTCTTACTTTTTTCCTCCAGAATCACATAGATTTATTAAACTCCATCAGCAGCTCCTGATTTTACATAATGAAGTATTGATTAGATAAAGCAGCTACTGGATAAGTACTTTAAAGCTATTAAAAGCTATTTGTATTTTTTCTCATTTTTGTGTTTTTTCTGAGCAAATAAACACCTACTGTGCAGATAAACAGCTTTCTCATTTTTTTTGAGGTGCTGACACTGTTAGAAATGAAGGTTCTGTTTGGTACATTTTTCATTCATCAAGGTACAAACAGTGTAAATGTTCCCTCAAAGCTCCAACAGTGGTTTTAAGGTCTGATTGTGAACCTTAAATAAGCTTTTCCAGGTGAAAAGTTCGTATTTGTACCTTTTCATAACCGAATGTTTTAAACAGAACAGTAAAATAAAAGCCTGGAGACGAGACGGGGTGTGTGGAGTCAGTACAGCTTAGAACATATCATTCAGTGGATTATGGTTCAGTTATGTTCCCTGACTGAAGGTACCGAGATGGAGCCTTGAGGGTCCCACCCCAGTGATAGGAGGGGCACTGACCCAAAGACAGTTTAGAACCTTTATTTCTGAGAGTGTAAAACTAAAAAAGTGCAGAAAAGTATTAAAAATTGCTGAAAGTATTTGCATTATCCAGTCATCTCCCTCCGGGACTGTTTCTGTGTGCAGCAGTATATCAATACTGAACACTGTCAGCTGCTGCAGCTCAAATCCACCCAAATAAACAGACAAGATCAAAAATAATCATTCGAGTTGCCGTCAGTGGCTCAAAACCACACCTGTTGAGATTATATTCAGCTAAATCTAGACCCCGTAATCAGACCCTGAAAAGGTCGCTCACAGTGACCTTCCTTGTACAGATAGTAATCTGTTCACGGTCATTTGCATCCCAATCTGCCTCTGCAGTAGGAAAATCAGGGTTCAACTCAACGAAACGTAGCCACATTTATTTAAACAGAGACGCTGGTGTGCTGAACACTGTTCTACACAAGTGTTGCAACTATGGCAGCTCAGCAGGTCATTCTTGACGTCTTTGTAGCTCATTTTCACACGTCCTCTAACATCTCCATCAGTTGTGTACACTGAGCTGCAGCAGCTGCATTTGTAGAGACTTTAGTAAAATCCACTGTGTGCTGCCTTTTTGGGTTTATATACACATCGCTGCTGATTGGCTAACACCTCTGACACACCCACCAAACAGGAGAAAACACACCTCAAAGGACACCATTTTACACCACTTCAACAAAATGTTTCATTCAACCTGGAAACTGCAGCAAAGCAGTGCACAGCATTTGGAGATTGAACACTTTAGTTTAGCGCTGGAGCTACACGGCTTATGTAGCTAACAAGTAACATGGCTAATCTGTGTGAATAGACTTCACAGCTTCGTAGGTCAGATGCTAAAACTAAAGAAGAAACTTCTGACATGAAGCGTGGCTGACTGACCATGTTTAGGGTGAGATAAAAACTGTCAATTTCAGCACATTCAGTGGAGTTTGGCAAATCATTCCCATAGCCTCTTTCTGCAGTGCCCCCTAGTGGCCATTGCACTGGAAATAGACTCAGATGTGTAATTTACTATATTTTTAAATTGTATTAATTTAAATACAATGTAATTTAAATTACAGCATTCTGAGTCTGCTACTATACTGGAAATCAATTCACACAAATCAGTCGCGTTACTTGTTAGCTACATTAGCCTTATAGCTAATGCTAAAGTTACGTGCCCTTAAAGCACCTGAGGTGAGTTCAGTCTGAAAATGCTGTAATTTAAATTACAATGTATTTAAATTCATATAATTTTAAATATATATATTTCCCCTGTAACTGCTGTCACATTAATGAGGACACTGTTTAATCTCTGCTACTCTGTGTTGAGCTGCTAGTGAGCAATGAGGGCAGCTCTCCACAGAAACGCTTCTTTATATCAAAATATCACTGCAACAGTAAAAAAATAGTATTAAAGCTCCATAAAAACACTTTTATAAATGTTGACTTGCTTGCTGACCTACATCCAAATTACAATATCCTGTTTTTGGTTTTGGAAATCATTCAAATTTACATCTGAATATATTCCATCAGCGTCATGAAGGAAAAAAGTGCATAACAGGCTCAGCTGCTCCCACACTGACCTGCGGCTGAGTATCATGTGTGTTCAGACTGTATGACTGTATGAATGTATAAGCTGTATTTCTTCTGACTCCTGAGGAGGAAACAGGAAGAAAATTGCAAATTGGGGCTGATTTGCCCTGGGCACAAGGGAAAGGACACAATCCATCCATGGACCAGTTGGCTAGATGTGCTATTCAAAGTGCATGATTTGCATCTTCCTGAACACAAATGAAAGGCAGCACGACGCTCTGATAATGAGAGATAACAACACTGATGTGATGAGGACAAATAACCATGGAAAAAAGCCTCAGAGAGGAGTATTAAATATCACAAATGTTTGCATAATACTAAAAATCAGTGTAACATCCTGCAAAGTTTAAATGAAAAAACAAAACAAAACAAGAAATATAACAAAACACGGCTTAAAAACTGCTGATCTGTTGATTAGCATGAATGACTGACAGCCATCAATCAAACACTCCCAGCTACAGCGCTGAGGCAAAACTAAACACATCAGCGCGAGTGAAGTGGAGAAACGAGTGAACCAGGTTCTACATGTTCAGACCCTGCTGTGTCCACTCACCACACACTTCATCCAGCTTTATATGGAGAACCTTAAAGAGGGTTCCAGTTCACATTACTGCTGGACCTGCATCCAGCTGGACAAACTGGAGAACGGATGGACAGCAGGCGACCAGATGAGCTAGTTTGCCAGCTAAGTTATACCTGTTAGGTTAACTTTCATTCGGTGGTTAACTTTCGTTTGGTGGTTGGTTTTCACTTAGTAGTTAGCTTTCATTTGGTGGTTATCTTTTTTCATTTGGTGGTTAATTTTTGTTTGGTGGTTAACTTTCGCTTAGTAGTTAGCTTTTGCTTGGTGGATACCTCACTCAGTGGTTAGCTTTTGCTTGGTGGTTATCTTTCGTTTGGTGGCTAACTTTCATTTGGTGGTTAGCTTTCGTTTGATGGTTAATTTTTGCTTGGTGGTTAGCTTTCGCTCAGTGGTTAGCTTTTGCTTGGTGGCTATCTTTCATTTGGTGGTTAGCTTTCGCTTAGTAGGAGTCAAAGTTGAAGTAAAAGTCAACTTAGTTTATATAGTCCTTTTTACAGCAGGTGTTGTCACATAGCAGCTTTACAGAAAATCCGGGTCTGAGCCCCCATGATCGTCGCCAAGAGCAACAGTGGCAAGAAAAACTCCCTAAGAGCAAGAAGAAGAAACACTGAGAAGAACCAAAACTCAGAAGGGGAACCCAACCGGATAGCAAACAATAACACAGGAGTAATATCAACAGACAATCAAAACAAATATTTTAAATAATTGTGTTAATTAAAACATTGAAAATAGAGGAAAAATGAACCACCCTGTGATTGGACAGAAGTACTGAGATTAACCAGTTATAACCAATGACTGTTAAGGGCTGATCAGAGAAACAATGAGAAACAGATCAATGAGAATCAGTCACGGTCACCAGTGAAAAACAGTGACCACTGTTAGGAGCGATAAAGATGATTTGTTAGTATGAAACTGAGAGAAGCTCAGAGGACAGTCAGGTGGGGGAGCAGTGTCTATGATTAAACAGTAATCGGTAAACAGCTTTCACTCCTTTTGTTTCTATATATTAAACAAAACTGAAGTAAAATGAGGCATAAAAATATAATTGTCTCTTCTTGGTTCAGAACAACACTTCAACGGCTGCCACCCAGACCAGCTCTTCATCTGCTGCCACCCAGACCAGCTCTTCATCTGCTGCCACCCAGACCAACTCTTCATCTGCTGCCACCCAGACCAGCTCTAACGGGACTTTAAACACCACGAGAGGAGGCAGCGTGAGGCTCAGCGCGTCAGGCCCCGCCCTCTTTCTGCCTCAACTCTTCATTTCCCTCAAGATGATGATGTGATATTTCTGAAATATTACACTCATAAAGGCAGATCTTCAGCTCAGCGTCTTTGTGTGTCTCTCAGTCTGTACGATGTTCAGTTGTTTGTTTTAAACCAGGGCGAGTGTTTCAGAGCAGGATGGGTGTTTTAGAGCAGGGTGGGTGTTTTAGAGCAGAGCAGGATGGGTGTTTCAGAGCAGGGCGGGTGTTTCAGAGCAGAGCGGGTGTTTCAGAGCAGAGCGGGTGTTTCAGAGCAGGGCGGGTGTTTCAGAGCAGAGCGGGTGTTTCAGAGCAGGGCGGGTGTTTCAGAGCAGAGCGGGTGTTTCAGAGCAGAGCGGGTGTTTCAGAGCAGAGCAGGTGTTTCAGAGCAGGGCGGGTGTTTTAGAGCAGGGCGGGTGTTTCAGAGCAGGGCGGGTGTTTCAGAGCAGGGTGGGTGTTTTAGAGCAGCGCGGATGTTTTAGAGCAGGACGGGTGTTTTAGAGCAGGGCGGGTGTTTTAGAGCAGGACGGATGTTTTAGAGCAGGGCGGGTGTTTCAGAGCAGGGCGGGTGTTTCAGAGCAGGGCGGGTGTTTTAGAGCTGCGCGGGTGTTTTAGAGCAGGGCGGGTGTTTTAGAGCAGGACGGGTGTTTTAGAGCAGGGCGGGTGTTTTAGAGCAGGATGGGTGTTTTAGAGCAGGGCGGGTGTTTCAGGGCAGGACGGGTGTTTTAGAGCAGGACGGGTGTTTTAGAGCAGGGCGGGTGTTTTAGAGCAGGACGGGTGTTTTAGAGCAGGGCGGGTGTTTCAGAGCATGGCAGGTGTTTCAGGGCAGGACGGGTGTTTTAGAGCAGGGCGGGTGTTTTAGAGCAGGGCGGGTGTTTTAGAGCAGGATGGGTGTTTTAGAGCAGGGCGGGTGTTTCAGGGCAGGACGGGTGTTTTAGAGCAGGACGGGTGTTTTAGAGCAGGGCGGGTGTTTTAGAGCAGGGCGGGTGTTTCAGAGCAGGGTGGGTGTTTCAGAGCAGGGCGGGTGTTTCAGAGCAGGGTGGGTGTTTTAGAGCAGCGCGGGTGTTTTAGAGCAGGGCGGGTGTTTTAGAGGACACCAGCGTCGGTTGTTTTAGAGGGTTGCTTGGCTCAGTCTTCTCTCTCCGCCGTAAATAACGCCGAAGGGTGAACTGTTTCACTAACGTGGGGTTGATCGGCACATTATGAAGACAACTGGTCCAACATTAAAGGCTGTAGTTTCAAATAGCAGCGAATAGAAATAATCAGAACTTTTCATTTTAAACATTCAGTCACAACCAAATAAGTTTTTTTTTAAAGAATTTTAATAATAAGAAATATAAAACTTTTCTCATTTAAAATTCTTTTTTCCCTTAATTGGCCAACATTAAAACTTTATAGTTTATTATACACAAATCTTTTTCAAATATTATCATGTTAAAATGAAGGTTAATAAAAAAATAACACTTTATACAGGTAGGAAACACAAATTTAATGAAAGTTTATGTTGAAAATAAGCAGTGATGAAGTACAGTACTTAATTCTAGTTGTGTTATTCTGAGTGTTAATTACATTTTGTGCAGTACATAATATCAGATAATGTATGTTTGTGGCAACATCTGGGCTGATAAACGCCAACCAACCCCAAAGTCAATGTGCCAACCAACCCCAAAGTCAATGTGCCAGCCAACCTCAAAAATCAATGTGCCAGCCAACCCCCAAAAATCAATGTGCCAACCAACCTCAAAATCATTGTGCCAACTAACCCCAAAATCAATGTGCCAACCAACCCCAAAATCAATGTGCCAACCAAGCCCAAAATCATTGTGCCAACTAACCCCAAAATCAATGTGCCAACCAAGCCCAAAAATCAATGTGTTAACCAACCCCAAAATCAATGTGCCAACCAACCCCAAAGTCAATGTGCGAACCAACCCCAAAAATCAATGTCAACCAACCCCAAAATCAATGTGCCAACCAACCCCAAAAATCAATTGGCCAACCAACCCCAAAGTCAATGTGCCAACCAAACCCGAAGGCAGTGCACCAACCAACCCCAAAATCAATGTGCCAACCAAACCCAGAAGCAGTGTGCCAACCAACCCCAAAATCAATTGGCCAACCAATCCCAAAATCAATGTGTCGACCAACCCCAAAATCAATGTGCCAACCAACCCCACCCACATCAGGACACACCCTTCACGCTATCATTATTTATCTTTGGCTTTCAGATCTTATATAGATGGATCTGTTTGGTGTTTCTACTCACTAAAATGAACATATGTTAAATATCTCACTGTAAAGGTGAAGTTTAAGTTCTGTAAATAAACACTAGCTGTGTATTAAAATGTGCTGAAGGGTCTCTGTAGAGGACGTGTAGACTTATTCACACTCTGAGGATCTTACAATGTTTCACTCATTTACTTTAATAAAGCGACGACTGTTACCGTTTCACTAATAAGCCCTTTGATCTATACATGTTTATTAAGGCTTTATATTCTTTTGTATTTTGTTGTTTTGGTCTGTATCTCTGGAATCTAATCTTTGTCTTGACACTGAAACTTGTTTGAGTTGTTTGAATCCTGTTTTTTTGATGTAAATGATCCTTTATCTTTTAATTAAATGCATTTTCCATCTCTGTGAAGGGAACCTTTGATTTGCTCTTAATTAAAAATGTTAAACAACAACAAAATAAGGTCTGTCCAGTTTCTCATCTGAACTACTGTGACTTTAAATCTTTGGGCTAAATAGGCTTTAAAGGGTCCATATCCTACTTTTTTCTTGGATTTTTTAATAAATATTCTTTCATTTTCTGTGTATTTCTTCATGTCTTTATAATGTTTGTGAGGTTTTATGTACCAAAAACAGTCATGATTCATTTCTATGTGACCACCTTCTATCCTCTCTTCATCCCTTACAGCTAAACAGGCTGTGTGTGTTACTGTACCTTTAAGACTGAGCTCTGTTCTGATTGGCTGCCTCATTCAGAAAGCAGTCTGAGCTGAAACACTCCTTATAACTTCAGCATGAATCAACAAGTAAAACTGCTGTAGGCTGAAAAGGCAGATCTACACTCAGTGTCCACTTTATCGGCTCCACTGACCGTATAGTTTCACTCTGTAGTTCTACAGTTACAGACTGTAGTCCATCTGTTTCTCTGATACTTTGTTACCCTGTTCTTCAGTGGTCAGGACCCCCATGGACCCCCACAGAGCAGGTACTATTTGGGTGGTGGATCATTCTCAGCACTGCAGTAACACTGACGTGGTGGTGGTGTGTTAGTGTGTGTTGCGCTGGTCTGAGTGGATCAGACACAGCAGTGCTGCTGGAGTTTTTAAACACCTCAGTGTCGCTGCTGGACTGAGAATAGTCCACCAACCAAAAATATCCAGCCAACAGCGTCCTGTGGGCAGCGTCCTGTGACCACTGATGAAGGACTAGAGGATGACCAACACAAACTGTGCAGCAGCAGATGAGCTATCGTCTCTGACTTTACATCTACAAGGTGGACTGACAAGGTAGGAGTGTCTAATAGAGTGGACTGTGAGTGGACACAGTGTTTAAAAACTCCAGCAGCACTGCTGTGCCTGATCCACTCAGACCAGCGCAACACACACTAACACACCACCACCACGTCAGTGTTACTGCAGTGCTGAGAATGATCCACCACCAATGGGCCGCTATGCTTTATCGTTATAGGGTGGGTCAGGTTGAGAAACCCTGAGTTAAGTTTCAGAGTCCAGCTGAGTTTCTTTTCTCAGTAAATGTTGTTTGCACAATCACAATAAAACCGTCTTTACTGACACTAATTATATTCTTATATATTCTTCAGGGGTTCAAATTTCACTGAGTTCTGTAGATAATTAAACTAATGCCTAAAATAGACGAAGGCCTGCAGTGGTGACTCATCAGGACCTTTCATTTATTGTGACACTAAACACAGTAAAAAAAACAACATCAACTTCAAGAGAAACTTCCCGTGTGACGTTCGCGGTCATTAAGCGCTGTCACACGACTCCGAGCGAGAATGACGCTGCGTTTCAGGTGAAAGCTTGTTAACCTGGTTGAAGATTAGCAGAGTCTGAGACTCTTTGGAGGAACAGCAGGAACCAGCAGCACTGCCTTACCTCCAAAAACATCACGAGGTAGAAATGTATCACGTTAAAAGCCTCAAGCAGTCAATCAAAATGGAGACTCAGATGTCTTTACAGTGGTGGTGATAGGAACCAGGGGTCGCCATGACTACAACACAAATATAGACATTTTATTTACTATCCAGAACCACCAGTGAACCTACACGAGTCTTCTGAGTTTATATGAATGTTGATGATGGAAAATAGTGGAAAATCTGAAAGTTTTCTTTGGGGACTATTTTGCCTCACAACTCTAAAAATTTTAGAACCAAAATCTTCTCAAAACTATCGTAAAACAGCCAGTTTCTGATTTAAGTTAATGAAGGACAGATTAGATAAACAGTGTTACCATGATGTCACAATAGCGCTGCACCTGTTTTGGTCGGCAACATAGGAAGTTCATTCAGCAGTGCTGTGGCTGTTTGTAATGACAGCATATTAACTGATATATTTGAGTGTTTTGATTTGATTGTATTTGATTGTTTTTGGTTTGTTGCTGTTATGATAACAAATGAAAGCTGAAATCTAAACAGCTGAGATTTCCCGCTGTGTTACTTGCGCTTCGTCCCAAATCGCATACTAGCTCACTAAATAGTGAGTAAAAATAGTGCATATCCCATTAGAAGTGCACTCATTAGTGCAGTAGGTGAAGTACAGAAGTGTGTGGTTTGGGACGCGGCGTTAGATCAGCCAGTGAGACGCGATCAACAGCTGCTCTGCTGTGCTGCTCGTTAGCTGCTCATTAAACACCTCCAAGAGAAAGTTTGAGGGGTTTAATGATTAAGAGCTCATTTACATATGTCACTTTTAGAGAGGCAGTAACCAACCAGAACAGAGCCCATTTACATATGTTACTCTTAAAAAAGGCAGTCACTAAACCGAATAGAGCTCATTTACATACATTACTCTTGAAGTGATAGTAACCAAACAGAACAGAGCTCATTTACATATATTACTCTTGAAGTGGCAGTACCTAAACAGAACAAAGCTCAATTACATATAGCACTTATACAAAGGCAGTAACCAATCAGAACAGAACTAATTTACATATGTCAGTCTTACAGAGTCAATACCCAGTCAGAACAGAGCTCATTTACATATGTCAGTCTTACAGAGTCAACACCCAATCAGAACAGAGCTCATTTACATATGTCAGTCTGACAGACGCAGTAAGGGAGAGACAGTGTGATATTGTGAGTGTATTGTTATTGATCACAGTGTCGACTTCACAGTGTTTTTAAGGCGGATCAGTTTCTGTTGAGATTCTCAACACACTCTAGAACATTACTGCCCTGAGAATCTCACTAAAGAGACAAAATATTCCTTTATTATTGACTCATAAACTCAGTAAATATGACTTCAATATGAGTCAAAGTGGCCTAATTACCTCTGTTTTTTCTTTTTACTGAGCGGCTCTCGTTGAAAACTGCAGCTCAGAGCAGTGTTTACTGAAAGCCACGTAAACAGCGGAGCATGGTGCCGTTTTTAGGTCAGACAATGTGTGACCACTCACAAGATGAATCTGAGCACGTACACGTTATGTGTTGACCTGAGTTGCCCTCAGTCGCACCTTTCCTGTATAACTGAAAGCACTGGCAACCTGAAAGGCCTCATTCAGAGAGCTGCTGAACCTAAACACAGCCTCACCAAGAGCTCCTGCTGAACTCAGACTCATTTAAAGGGCCCATATCACAGAAAAACACGTCTTCCTCACTTTGTCTGCACATCCGTCTTTTCAGCCTCCAGCAGCTTAGCACTGCCCCCTCACGCTGAGGTTATAAGGGAGCGGGCAGCTTTTTGAGAAAAGGTCACTAGTCATGACAGAGGTCATTTACATATTAAAGGTACAGTAACAAAACAGCCTGTTTAATTCTAAGAGGCCAAAAAATGTAAAAATGAATTATTGATTGTTTTTGGTAAATAAGGTGCATAAATGTCTTACAGAAAAGAGGCCTCTAAAGGAAATGGGCCCTTTAAGAGACGTTTTGTGACAACAGACAAATAAGCCATTTCATTTCCATTAAATTATAATTTTTCAAAAGCCGCACCTCAGTTTCCTGGTTCCTCCTGAGGGCCGCGGGTGTAAAGGTTAAGTGTAAAGCTTTAGTGAAGTGTGATGCTGAGCGCTGTAAAGCTATAAAGTGATACTGGGTGCACTTTGCTAAGGGCTGGTTCAGATTATAGCTCCTGTATTGAGGACTCAGAGGAGCTCTTCCAGGAAAGGGGCGTGGTCTGGATGGTGTATAAATAGGTCCACCTGTATGAGACAGGCAGTCTTACAGCAGGCGCCTAACGGTCTTTTCAGGAGGGACACAGTTATACTGGCTGCGTATTCAAGTCTAACCTGTCTGGACGGTTCTCTGTTTCCACACCATGAAGTCTCTGACCGCTGGACTCTGCCTGCTGGCCATGCTGGCCTCCACAATGGCCCAGGTAAAGACTACATCTGTCCTTTAATTCAGCCACATCCATTTAAACGGGTTATATTAGTCATTTGTGCTATACGGATACACAGTGTTTACTGCGGTCAGTGTCATGAGAGAACTTGGAGGTGAATTCCACCAAATTTTCAAAATTCTCTAATAATCCCCAGATTATTAAATTCCCTAATAGTTCCTGAATTATTAGGAAATTTTGAAAATTTGGTCAGTTTCATGATGGAACTTTGAGGCGAATTCCACCAAATTCTCAAAATTCCCTAATAATTCCTGAATTATTGAATTCCCTAATAATTCCCTTTTTAGAGAATTTTGAACATTTGGTTAACCCTGATAATTAGATGGCTTAGTGGTTTAGCAAACAAACTTATTCAGAGTGGTTTGATGTGAAGGTTCACTGTAGAGAGCTTTCTGAAGACTCAGAGCGAGAATGACGCTGCATTTCAGGTGAAAGCTTATTAAACTGACACGCTTTACTGAAAACTGCCAGAAACCAGCATCACTGCTTTAACATCAAAAACAACACGGGAAAGATTTATATTTAGGTAAAAATCTTAGGAAGTCGTAAAAACTATCTACAACTATTTTTCTGGGTTGTAGGTGTTCAACACATCTGAAATAATACGTTTTCTTTGGGGACTATTTTGCCTCACAGCGCCCTGCATGTATCCCTCCACCATGAATGGAGCTTAAGTTCTCTAAACTATCATAAAACAGTGTCTCAGTCATCAGGCAGTGAATTCATAACCATTTCCTGTAGGAACTTTCTGTGAGGGAGCTTTTAGAGGTGGACGTCTGGTTCCTATCACCACCACTGTGAACAGTTTATCTAGAATGGAGCGTTTCACACCAAGCCTCTCTGAACCGCTCTGTTTACATCATATACATTTATTAAGAACTATTATACACAAATTAGTGCAATTTCAGTTATTACCAAATGTAAATGAACAAAATAATGCTGAGGTTGTATTTTTAACACAAGGCATTGCTTTTCTTAGTGTTCGCGCTTGAAGCTGTGACTGTATGTTGTGAGACAGAGTAGTATGATCAATAAAATGAATTTTTCTCTCAGTTTAATCCACTAAGTGTGCTCTGATAAGGCATATTGACCCAGAGCCTAAAGCCTATTGATCTCATACTCAGCGGTTGGCACAATTGACTTTACTGTTGCGTGATTTGTATTATGCAATCAATAACTAACGAATGGAAACAACCTGTTTTCCACTGTTCAAGGCAAGTAGCACAGCGGCTGCAGGCAGCACCAACGCAAAGCAATCAAGCACCGCCACCGCAGCGCCATCAACCAACTCCACCTCAACACCAGTTAACAGCACCACCGCAGCACCTGCAAACAGCTCCACTGCAGCACCTTCTAACAGCACCACGGTGATACCATCTAACAGCACCACTGTGATACCATCAAACAGCACCACTGTGATACCATCAAACAGCACTGCGGTGACGACTTCAAATGTTACCACCGCCACTCAGAGCACAACAAAATCCAGCAGTCCTGATGCTAAAGCTACGCTAATGACCTGCATCCTGCCTGCTCTTTATCTGCTGTGGAACTGAACGTTAACTGAGCTTATGATGAACTAACTCAGCACCCCGGGGACTGTGACCCCCCCCCACCCCCAAACCATAAAGACTGCCTGTTGGACTTTCAGTGTTTTGGAAAAGTTGCTGATGTTTTGGCCGAGCTGACCGAAACTGAATGACGCAAAACACTGTTTTCCAGAATCTGTAGTACTGTATGATGAGCGTTGATACATCATATTTATATTTTTATCTCTTTCTGAAAGAATTTTCTTGGAGAATCATGAATGCCTAAATATGTTGTAAAATCACCAATAATGAATAAATCTACAGGCGAAATCATCAAATTCAAGTCTTGTCGTGGTTTGTGTGTTTGTGTGTTTGTGTGCTCTGTCTATTCAACAGGAAGCAGCTTAGAACCAACGTCCTGTTATACTGTATTTAAGGAGTTGGATGTGTTAATTTTGCACGCATACACTTATATAATGGTGAATATAGTGAATAACCACTTGAAGTGTCTCATTTTGGGTGAAAGAAAATTACAGTACAAAAAGATCAAAGACCATATTTCAGTCCAATTTCCAGCCAATAAAGTATATATATATATATATATAGGAGAAGGAGAAAATCATAGTGAAAAGAAACAGGAGTTTCCACTGAGTTCAAGAAAATCATCAACCAGCTTCTAAGACTGAACTTTGGAGGTGTGTCTGCAGATTCTTTGAGGAGCTGAAAGTGAGTCTCCTGAACAGAATGGAAGCTGGAATAAAGGTAGAGTGACTCACTGACTCAGACAGCTGATATCTATTCGTATTTAATGGCTGTTTCATGGTGATCTCGGACCTCTGGGTTTTATGGAGAGATAACAGGGCCAACAGAATGATCCGATTAAAGTGTTGAAAATTGAAAAAATTCACGGTGGAGTTCACAGTTCGGTCATTCTTCTTCATTAGGTGGTGCCTCCAGAGTATAGTGACTACAGTACGCTGGGTTTAGTGATGGAGCTTCTGAGCGAAATTCCACCAAATACATTGTTTATTTTACGTTAATGACTTTAACTTGTCTTCACACTCAGATCATGTAGCTAAAGCCACAGATTCTACAGTAAAGAGTGTCTATCACACTGGCACATCCTGGAAATAAGAAACAGCACTTTTTATCCCTTTGTTGACCTCTTGGAGTTTGTTCAGCCTCAGTGTATATTAATAAGAGCCCCTGGATTAGACAGCTCTCATTCTAAACATCTAATGCTCTCCTGAGGAGCGTTTGTGGACGGACGCTGACCGTCTGAATGCTCTGTGCTCTCTCTCCACACCATGAAGTTACTAACTGTGTCTTGGTCACTGTGCAGGTAAAGCACTCAGCCGTCAATCAGCCCAAACACACTCATCCCACTGATCAGTCTGCACTGTCGTTGAATGTGCTTAAACTGATGATTTGGCTCAAATTACACTGAACATTCACAAACTGTCTGGCAGCAGCAGAGAATTCACTGAATGTAAGTCAGTGAGCCAGAATGAGAAGATGAATATTCAAATAACAGCAATACTGAAACATTCGAAATGAAAGTACAGCTCAATTACAAACAGCAGGAAATGAGCCACAATACTTTTAGGAATGTCCTCACGGTCACACAAAAACCTTGTATCTCCATTTTTCTCATTTTTTACTTTTTTACATTTGCAGTTTGAAAACTTCAGTTACTCTTTACATTGTGATAGCAATTCACGATGTGCGGATGAACAGAGATGCTCCAAAATTGCCCAGAAAAACTATATTATGGCATCAGTGTACAGAAAGACAAGGAGAGGCCACTATTTCTGCCATGAGAAGTGCCCTTTTATTTACACCAGCAGAAAAAGGCACATACAAACAAAGCGAGGGGGCACGCACGTACAATTTTTCCTTATTTTAGATACACGAACTTCCACTATCTCACCCACAGTCCAATACAAGATAACATAATCAACACACACCACATTTAAACTAACTAAACAACAGCACAACAGCAACTGCTGTCTCTTTCCCAAAGGCATACCAGCCTCTAAAGCCCCCCGAAACACAGAGCATGTAGAACACCCGTCTTTTTGATCTGGATTTAAAAGCTTGCATTACATATCGTCTGGAATGCTGTTGCAGAGCTCTTTATGAAAATGATCTTCCACCAACTGAGCTGTGAGAGATGTGAGTTTGCAGTAAGGCAGCCTCAGCTGAGTGAAGTGGCCTAGAAACAGATCAGTGATATATGCTGGAGCTCAGCCATTAAGAGCCTAACTGAGGTGATTCTCTCTGGATTTGTTCATCTCTTCTTAAACTCTCCTCTAAAGTCTCTTCATATAACATGATCCTCATATGTTTCATATCTAAATCTCCGTTATCTTCATCACTACTTTCCAAAACTGCTGCAGCAGCTTCAGCAGCTGTAAACTCTCTGCACGCCGTTTCACACGAGTCTCCGATGTGGACTGAATGAAGAATGAAGGGTTTCCGGCGTGATGGTCAGTCCTTAGTGATTTCCTGAGTGTCTATCGGTCAGTTTCACACAGAATGTAGATGGACACACCAATCCACCAGTTCCACATGGTGAGAGGCAGATGACGTGTATCTCAGCCCCTCTTCATAGGCTCATAACTCCGGATGTGAGTCTCGTATGATCTCGTGATAAGATGGAATGAAAAGGGCGACTCTACAGATTCAGGAAGTGTCTGAACTGGATTTCTGAGCTGGATCATCACAAAGATACAGACACAGATATAGAAATAGAGAATTCGAAGCGTGGGAGAGAGGGTTAAACGTCAAAAACAAGACCTTGTCGTCAATTTAGAGAGACGGCAGAGCAACCAACCAGTAACACATTACCGTCTAACCTATTAGTTATGAAAGCATGAACTCATTTCTCAGTATCTTGTAGGAATAACTTGCCTTATTTCAGATGTTTCTCAAGCAATAAAAGGCAGTTAGAAACCTTTAAGGTCAAGGATAAAATCTGTAATGTATTTTCAAGCACCAACTTAACTCTTCTTAGCACTTTTAAAAAAATGAAATGAAAAAACTGATGCTAACCAAGAACGGAGTTAAGTAAGAAAGATCCAGGTACTGATCGATTTTCAAACGCCTCATGAATTACATAAGAGCTGTGTACAGCGTCTGCTGAGTCCACAGAGCAGAAATAAAGTGGGGCTTTAAAGTCATTCAAACAGCTGGTCTCCTCACTTTACTGCTGTGTTATTCACGCTGAGCAAACAGAGGCTGGTCTCTGCACAGTGAACTGTAAGACACAGGAGGACAAGCAACCAACAAACACTACAACTACAGCGTCACCAGAAACTACCACTATGCTACCATCAATGCCATCAATGCCTCAATGCCTGAGAACACCACTACGACACCATCAAACACTACCACATCAAACAGCACCTCCATAATACCATCAAACACCATGACTATGATGTCATTAAACACTATAACTATGATACCGTCAAACACTATAAATATGATGTCTTTCTGTACATGCATTAGTTATATATCAGGTCACCTTGGACTGACACACACACACACAAACACACCCCAAACAGTTCTCGAGTAATTTAAACTGATTTCCTTGTTCCTGCTTCATGGTTTGAGGCATTGTGACCTTCTACCAAGAAACAGTCCATTTGAATTTCAAAGAAAAGCTCCTCAGACAGTCGATTTCAGATGGATTAGTAAAGATAAATCTCACATTACAACAACCCAGACTCTCTCTGTTTATGGCATAACGTGAAGGCCACATAAGGGCTTTATGACCATATAACTAACCCGTACAGAAACAGGAGGAGGAAATGAACCAGTGTAACTGCAGCAAACTCACAAAGACTGAAACAGCACTGAGTTACTGAGGTTTATTATGAGTGCAGACAGAGGAGAGCAGATTTCATGTAAAAGGTTGAAGGTTGTTCATTTTTTAATTTTATTTTATAAGAAGTGCGATAGTGCCGTATTAAAATAAGGGCTTGTTTACTGTTCAGTCTTCAGCACAGCAGATGGCCAACAGGGCCTGCTGGAGTTCTCCCTTAAACTGCTTCTGTGGAGAGAATTCAGAAGGAATTCTAGCTTCAAAACATATACATACATAATAATACGTTATTTACAACGTAAAGGCCGATTGAGGGCTTTATGGCCATGAAACTAACACTGTGTTTGTGTAGACAGAATGTTTCTCATTTGTATTAATTAAATGAAATGTGTATATAATTAAGTGGATCAATAACAAACACAAACAAAACTTACATAATCATATAACTGAACATTTTAATTACAAAATGCAAAATCCACTGTAATGTTTGTATGATATACATTGTGTGTGTGTGTGTGTGTGTGTGTATGAGTAACCTGTAAGGTGGTGTACAGTGAGGTTCCAGTGTGTGTCTTGTATGCCACCCTCACAGCCAGTAGATCCTCCTCACAGTGGGACACCAGCACTCCCTGCAGCACTGACCCCTACAGAGCACAAGCATTTATACATTAATCCTGTGCCATGAAATAAACCATAGAAATAACCCCAGATTATATTAATCCCATGCTGCTAAACAAACTGGAGAAATAACCCCAGATAATTTTTTTCAGTTTTCTTCTGGCTAATTTGCACAAATCTGTTCTTCATCAGTTTCAGTTACAGGACACTTACCTTCATGTTCAGGATGCGCTGGGCCAAATAGAGATGTTGGTTCTCTATGCAGCGCACTGTGGAGACAGCAGAGGAGAAACACTTACAGGTATTCTTACAGTGTTTTCACATATAGTTCGTTTTAAAAGAACCGAACTGAGTTCTGTTAAAGTGAACCTGGAAGGGAACCAACTGCAAATGACCTCAGTTCGTTTTGTGTTCACAATGTAAGTGAACTCTAAAGAGGACTCAGTCTTCTTTCTGGCCCTTTGGGATCTCAGACCACTTCTTGTTCAGACCCCAACTTCATTAGAACTCGGACCCCTTTCACAGCTGTATGTGCGCGCAGTGTTCGCAAAATGGGCCGCGTTCTCTGATAAATCCGACCTATCAGGTGACAAGAAGAACCGCCAGAACCGTCTGCTGCTCTCCTATTGGCCGCACTGAAACGATTGGACGAAGTGCATCGCGCAAAATGGGAAAAATGGCCCTGCGGGTCTGCGGTGGGCTCCGTGTTCGGCTGTGCTCCTCACTGAAGCTCCACCCGGCGAATTTTCATTCATTAAGTGTTCAGAGTGAAAGCAGCTGAAAACTGCGCTGCGTGCAACACACACACTCACACACACACACGCACACACACACACACACACACACAGCTCAACACACACACTCACACACACACACGCACACACACACACTCACAGCTCAACACACACACACACACACACACACTCACACACACACACTCACTGAGAGTTAGTAAGCCCAGTTTGAGATCTCCAGAGAGGATTCCTCCAAAGCGCTTCTCTATGATTTCAGCCACAGGCTGCTCCCTCTCAGCCTCCAGGTCTATCAGCACTGAAACCACATCAGCAACATGAATCACTATTCATCATTAATGATCATCAGTCACATAATCAATACACACCTCACCGTGAACTAATTTCATTTACATTTTAAATACAGTTACACAGTTTTCTACCACATTTCAACTATTAGTGCAGTTCAGTTTAGAATCTGACAATATGCTGAATGTAGTGCTGCACACTAGGGCCAACATCCATATCATAGTATAATTCAATGTATATATTTTCTCATTTAAATGCTTAAATAACCAATTTTTGTAGGTTACTAGTGGTTTATCATTCTGGGATGTCTCTTCAAACATCTCTTGAAACATTTTTATTTTTATTAAATTAAAAGCCAAAATAGATAAATGTTGACATGTTCACAGTGGTGGTGATAGGAACCAGACGTCCACCTCTAAAAGCTCCCTCACAGAAAGTTCCTACATGAAATGGTTATGAATTCACTGCCTGATGACTGAGACACTGTTTTATGATAGTTTAGAGAACTTAAACTCCATTCATGGTGGAGGGATACATGCAGGGCGCTGTGAGGCAAAATAGTCCCCAAAGAAAACTTATTATTTCAGATTTTCCACTATTTTCCATCATCAACATTCCATATAAACTCAGAAGACTCGTGTAGGTTCACTGGTGGTTCTGGATAGTAAATAAAATGTCTATATTTGTGTTGTAGTCATGGCGACCCCTGGTTCCCATCACCACCACTGTAAAGACATCTGAACCATTTCACACCAAACTACTCTGAATCTCTCTGTTTACATCTTATACAGTGAACTGGGGGGTATTTTGGAAAATTTGTGTCCAGAAGTCATGTTCTGTGTTAACCTCGCTCTCATTCCTCTGGGTTAATTATTACAGACATTAAACGAGGCATCTGGCTCACTGTACCTTTTCTGAGATGGTCTGGACTTCTCGAGGTGAGGATTTGTATCCACGGGCCTGCGGTGGCCTTCTTACTGCTCAGCTCTTCAGATAAGACCTAAGAGACATCAAAATCACTGACGGTATAAGCTTTAGAGTAAAAGGAGTGACAGTATAAGGTTAGAGAGAGTGTTCGATGTGATAGTCGCTTGACCATACAATGGCTATCATTGACTGCCCTCGATGTTGACTTCACTGATTGACAGATGCTGCCATGATTGATCAGTATTGACTCTTGACCTGTATTTACTGTAATAGATGAAAGCCTGACCGGACCAGAGGAAACCGGAAGGCGAAATCAGGACACATAATGTCACTGAACAAACAAACGCAGTGTCAACATTCGGTACCGGTTAGCTTATCAGCTTTATAGTTTCGATTGAAATGAAACAAACGAAAGGAAATGTCACCTTGACCAGCGAGGAAAGGCGGGGCGACAGAACAAGAGCATGGAATGATCTTATACTCACTTGAACGTCCGACTCGAGGTGTCCCGGCCTGTACTCCTTCTAAAGAAGTGAAGAATGGAGGGGTCAGGCAGTGCTGGAGCGTTAAGGCTGCACATTGCACAGTCTGATAACCGTTTTGGCGATATCAGCCGTAGTGATATATCAGAAGGCTGTGTTGTTACTGTGTACTGTGAACATCCTGACCAAATCTCACATGTTGTTGGTGAGTTTCAGGGAGTTCACATGATACAACAAACATTTCAGTCATAATGATGCAGCTGATGTTACATCAAAGTAAATACGGCACTGTGCAAAAGTCTGAGATCACATTTCGTTTATTAAATTTCCAGCCAAAACAGCCATCAACACCTTAAACTCTCAGGCTTGTTACGTACTGAGGCCCATGTGTCAAACATGAGGCCCGAGGTCCAAGTCAGGCCCGTGACACAGTTCTATTCAGCCTGTGAAATTATTTTAATTTTCTGTTCTTATTAGTCCGTTTCACCCTGAGATGCACTACAGTCCCCAGCATGCACTGCAACACAGTGTGCATTCTGACCCCCAACAACAATCTCTGGGCCAGAGGTTACGCACAACGAAAAGATGCCTGGAGTCTAGTTTCAGCAAAACAATTTATTTTTATTTAGGATTATTTTAAAATAAGTATTCAGTGCCTATTTTTCTGTTGCAGCTTTGGCATGTTTTAAATTAATAATGGCCTGTTCAGGTCGTGGCAAACTGTTTGAAAATGAAGTGAAGACACAGCTGGCCCACAGATTAGCTTTTTTAGTACGGCCCTTTTACTAGTTGAGTTTGACATCTCTGATCTAAGGTTTATTATTCAGTAACTACAGGGACTTCAGTGCAAACTGGCTGAGCTGTCCTTAGTTTATAGAAGTGTGTAATAAAACTGTGGTTGGTCATTAAAGGAGTTAAGTACAAGTTATTCATTTTCAGGGCCTGTTTGTGAGAAGATTAGATATAAGATGATTCCTTGCATAAGGAAGAGGAAATTCAAATAAAAAAACAGGAGATCAGAAGCTGGAAATGAAATAAATGAAGGGTCTCTGACTCTCACACAATACTATCTACTGTAAGAACATTACTGTTTAAAAGTTTGGAACGGCTCAATCATTACTTATACAATGTGGATTTAAATATTCTATTCACCAAAAGGTATTTTATGATGTTGTAGTCCAAATTTCAAGAATGCTTTGCATAAGAAGTTATTAAATACACTATAATTATCTATTTACGATCGTTACTTTCCTTGAGATTTGAAATACGATGAATTCTAGATGTTCATTTTTTTTTATTTTATTTCATTTTATAATTTTATATACATATATTTATTGTATTTTATATGTATTTTTTATTATTTAATACCTTCATTTCAGAATCTTCTGCAGCTCTGTCTCTCACTCTGAACACATCTAACATTTCCTCAGTAGTATTTACAGTAGTGTCTTACTGATGATCTCAGACCAGTGAAGTTCTTCAGGACGAGCAGATTACAATAACTTTATACATTTATTTGGAAATAAACTGGTTTTACATTATTGAAAATGTTGATTCCAAACTTTTGAACTGTACTGTACATCACAATCAGAGTATGTATCAATATAACCGTGATATAGACTTGTGTCCACATGATGCAGACCAAGGCATCTCACTGTACCTTCAGCAAAGCCACGAGCAGTTTGGTGAAGTCTCCGCTGGTCTCACTGATCAGATCTTTCTCCAGATCACGCTTATATTCTACCAAAACATTCATATCAAATCATCTCAACAAGCTTAGTCACCCGGCAGCGTGAAGCAGCTCATGATTCACACTGTTACAGATTGACTGTTATTATTCTCTTATCTCACTTTCAACTCTACATTATAAATCACTGTAAGTATTTACTATTATATTTCAATTAATAATGCAAAAGATAAGGACAGTTTCAGTAACGTGCATGACTCAATATAATATCTCACAAAAATATACATATGTCTCATTTTAAAGGCTTCACAATCTTCTACTACAAACCTCATTCCCAAAGAAGTTGTTGAAACAGTGTTAATTCCCTTTTTAACAGCACTTAACACCCATTTGGGGACTCAAGGCAGTTTTAAAGGTTTTTTGGGAATCATCTGTTATGCAAGTCTTCAGCTGCTGTTGGATTTTGAGTTTCTTAATGCAGCACAAATTTTTATCAGGAGACAAGTGTTGAAATAATCCTGGGACGGCATCTAAACAGACGCTGGATTGTGAACTTTATGCTGGTAACAATCTGGATGGTCCTTTTCTTCTTTAGCCCAGAGAACACGGCATCCATTATTTCCGTAAACAATCTGAAAGGTCGACTCGCCAGATCACAAAACACGTTTCGACTGAGTATCAGTCCATTCCAACTTGAGCCCAGAGAAATCGGCGGCGTTTCTGTATGTTGTTGATAAATGACTTCCACTGTGCAGAGTACAGACTATTCGACTTTACTGCTCGGTAATGACACTTTAAGCTTGATGTTGATTAGGCGCTTATGTGATTATGTGATTATGACAATAACGACGTGGGTGCCTCAGAGAAGACAACAGGTGAGGAGCCTGGTGGTTTCAGGGTCCATATCTCCAGTTTCCTAAAGGCTAGCAGTGAGATCCAGCGCTCTTTGGAAAGGACATGTCATGCTGCACTCTAATCTGGGGGGTTGGGTTTCAATCTAACATAAATCCCCTGTGCTTTAAAGATCAGAGACTAAATGTTCTGTACTAAATCTCCTGTTTCCCAAAGACTACAGAAAAAAGTCATGTGCGGTTACGTCTTATAATCCTGCAAAGTTTGAAGTTGGTTCTGATTATTTTCATCCAGTTGCGTCGCTGTAAATTCCTCTGGCTCTCTGGACCTCCACTCTGGGCGAGGGTCTCGGCAAGTCTGCCTAGGATGCACACTGGTGAGATTTCGGGGTCCATATCTCTGGTTCCCTGAAGGCTAACAAAGTGATCCAGGGCTCGTTGGAAAAGGCACCTCACACTCTATTCATCTGTGGAGTTTTTGTCATGCCTTTTAAAAGTTGCTTGTTGCAAAGCGTTCCCTTCTCCTCGATTTTTTGTCATACAGGCAAAGTGGATTTGCTAATCACTGCTTTCTGTTTTCATATGCATTTTATATACTGTCCAATCTTTTCTGGAACTGACGTTTGTACAATGAGCAGTTGTGACTGTACTGTAAATGTTTATGTGCTCATAGTTCCAAAAACCTCACCTTCATTATACACAGCTTTGATGTTAGAAAGCTGTTGCGGTGTCCTCGTACACAAAATCTCCAGCAGAGTTTCTTCATCTGTACCGACTCCCTGTAAACACAAACACAAACACAGTGATTTATTATATACAGACTGAGTTTCCACTTTATTAGGTACCTGCATTTACAGCATTTAGCATTTAGGTATCTAAAACTCAGAGAATCTTCATTCATTTATTTAATTTCCAGTCAAAACAGCCATTAAGTACAAGATATTCATTTTTGTGTCAGACGAAAAAGCAAAAAACACACATTAAACTTCCATTCTTTTCAGTTCCTCAAAGAATCTGCAGACACACCTCCAAAGTTCAGTCTTAAAAGCTGGTTGATGATTTTCTGAAGTAATCAAACACATTCAGTGGTGTTGAGGTCTGGACTCTGGGGTGGTCAGTCCATCGTTCAGCTTCTTTGTTTGATGTGTCCGTCTCCTTTTCTCAGTGAGCTTCTTCTTGATCAGCTACACATCCTTTCAGACCCACAGCGCTGAGTCGTCTTCTCACAGTGGAAGGATGGACAGAAACACCTGTGGATGTTTTCAGATCTGATCAGCTTGATTTTCTCCTCTCTCTCAGAGATGAAGGTTTTAAGTGCGGTTTATCTGATGGGGGCAGTTTTGGGGTCGACCAGCTCTTCCAGGTGGTTGTTAGGAGCCTCATTTTCTCTGTAGCTGTTAATCAGTTTTTGAACTTCAGGCTTTCTAGTTCCTTATAGAGTGGATAATCTTATATTAACTAATATAATTTTGGCTGTATATTAAATAAATTAAGGATGGTCTTAAAATACCACCTGAAAAATTAAGAACATGTATATAATGGCCATTCTGAGTGGAAGTGTAAAAGAGTGAAGGGTGGTATCTGACTATTTCACAGTAAAGAACTTTTGGAAACTCATTTATTTTCCTTTGACTTTCTGCTTCCTTATGCAAATGGATCATATTATGTCTAACCTCCTCACAAAATCTCCTAAAATAAATCACTTGTACTTAATGGCTGTTGAATAGTGAGTGTTTCTGATAAAATGGCCAATTACTGTAGCTAGAAGGTAGGTGTACCTGTGAAACTGGTACTCAGGTGCATTAATAATTAAACACACACACACACACATAAACACACACACACACACACACACACATAAACACACACACACACACACACTAACACTCTAACCTCCATGGCCTGCCGCAGACGATGAGCCTCAAACTGCTCAGGTGTCATCATCAGGCCGAGCATCAGAGACTCCAGATCTCCAGATAGAACCTTCTTTAGACCAGCTTTCAGCTCCTGTAGCGTACAGACACACTGTTACCCAACATGAAGAATAAAGAAGAAGAAGAAGAAGAGGAAGAGGAAGATGATGTAGAATAGGAAGAAGATGAAAAGGAAGAAGAAGAGGAAAATGAAGAATAAGAATAAGATAAAAAAAGAAGATGAAGAGAAAGAACAAGAGGAGGAGGAAGAAGAGAAGGAGGAGGAGGAGGAGGAGGAGGAGAAGAAGAAGTAATTTCAATCATAATTATCCAAACTACTGAAAAATGACACAAAAGTCAAAGACTTAATACTGAGCTCACCTTCTGCATGTGAGTCTGATAGTCTTGGGTCAGCGTCTGCCTCTGAGCGCTGCTGCGGTTGGTCAGGATCCTCACCAGAGTGTTTATATCTACAGAAACACAGTTTCACTGGTAGATCTGATATTAACTGTCCGAAACACAAATCTGATCACTGCACCTGCTTCTCTGTTACGGCTGTTTCAAAGATCTTAATGTTGCCAAACTAACATCCAGCCTGGAGCTCCATCAGTTCCTGGCTGAGACTCTAAAGGCTGTAGCAGAGCTGTGAAGAGTGTGCAGAAGGTCACCCTCATCTCTGCTCTCCACCAGCTTTCAGTCTCTCTGTAGCCACAATAGTGAATCAGCTGAAGCGTCTTAATGAGCTGGTTTACCTTTCTGATCCACAGCAGTCTGAAGGTCAACAACGTCTCTCTCGGGCTGGAAGTCTGGGAAAGGACGGACCGATCCTAGAGTTCCCCAACACTGACAGAGAGGAGAGGAAGAAAACAGTGATGGTGATGATGATGATTGTGATGATCAAGAAGAAGATGAAGCTATAAAAGAAATATAAGTAAAGATGAGGCAGAAAACAAAGACGGAGCATAAAACATAATAAAACAGATGCAGACGACGAAGATGACGATAATCTTTATGAAGATGACAATTATCATGAAAAAGAAGATGAAGAGCAAGAAAAGAAAGAAGATGAAGAAGGTAATAATGAAGAAGAAGAAGAATCAACATTCTAACTCAGGCCAGCTCAGGGTCTTCAGAATGGACTAGATCTGGATCAGTGAGTCAGTGAGGGTCTGAGTCAGTGAATCAGTGATAGTCTGAGTCAGTGAATCAGTGAGGGTCTGAGTCAGTGAATCAGTGAGGGTCTGCTATGTGAGAGTCTGAATCAGTGAGTGTCTGAATCAGTGAGGGTCTGAATCCGTGAGGGTCTGAATCAGTGAGAGTCTGAATCAGTGAATCAGTGAGTGTCTACGTCAGTGAATCAGTGAGAGTCTGAGTCAGTGAGGGTCTAAGTCAGTGAATCAGTGAGGGTCTAAGTCAGTGAATCAGTGAGAGTCTGAGTCAGTGAGGGTCTAAGTCAGTGAATCAGTGAGGGTCTAAGTCAGTGAATCAGTGAGGTTCAGACCAGTGGGGGAGATGAAGTCAGAAAGAGGAGAGCTGACCTCACATCTCCAGCTGTTCACTGACACTAATCACTCTTCTTTCTGAGCGTGTCAGACACTCACCAGCATTTCAGATGGGCGGAGTCTGGTATCCATGGCGCTGCTCTTATCTTTAGGACATTAAAAAGGCAGTGAATGCGTGAGATTCCTGAAATACCAAACACTATCAAACCATCAGCAAACGCACTCAGACTGTAAAAAGTTAAAAATTAAAGTTGACGTGTTTGATTAGCTCAGACTGCCATGTTGTGCAGGTAAAAAGAATGTTTAATGAACTCAGGCTTCCACAGATGCAGATCACAGGAATAATAATAAAGACATAAAATATAAACATAATTTTTACCTACAAAACATAAACACACACAGTAAACTGCTCTGATACATTTCAGTTTAACTGACTGTAATAAAAACACTGTGCAGTAACGAAGCTGACAGAGACGTCAGACTGAAACACACTTTAAAAGGTTATGATGAGTGAAGATGTTTACCTGTTGCTCTCCGTGGTGGGTCTGACCGGTGTGAGGTGAGAGTGGAAGATGAGATTATAGACCAGTCTATCAGCTCAAAGTCACCTGATCCCACCCACAGAAACATCCTCAGCCTTTCTCTAAAACACAGAACCAGAGATTTGAAGATTACTGAGGAAACTCAAAACCAAAAAGCTTAAAAACGTCTAACCTGATTTTCAATACATAGGATCGTAACATAGTTCGACTCTCTGTTTGGATGTTCCTATTTATTTATTTATTTATTTATTTATATTTATAATATAAATTTATTTATATTTTAATATATTTATAATATAAATTTATTTATTATATTTTATTTATTATATTTATTTATTTTTTGCTTAAATCATTGACTGATTGATTGATCGATTGGGATGCACAGCTGTCACTGTTAGTGAACTGATTTTACCACCTGCCATTCTTTCTTTGTCCTGCATCCACAGTTTTAGACGGATTATTCTTAAATTATAAATAAACCCGAGGTTCTCCGGGTCATCCCAGCACAGACCAGCATAGTCAGGTACCAGTAAAACCAGCATCGTTGCTGTCCAAAGAAAAACAAGTATCTCCAAAATGGCAAATTTACAGGAGAGGACAAAATATTCTTTATTTTGAATGTAAGTGAATGTAAAGAGGTTTAATTCCAAATCATGTCATCTTCACACAGTGTAAAGAGCAGCTGATGAACTCAAATGATGTAGAAAAATTCAAACTGGAAAAAAATGGAGATGTTTGTGTTTTTTTGTGGACAGCAATGATATTTTGTGTTTTGGATGCTGGTGACCAGCTAAACCAGTTTAGATCAGTATGGAATTAAAGTGCTGGTCTTTTCAGCAGGGTTTCAGCTAAAGCTAACAACAATTTAGTACCTTCTTTAGTTTATTTTCTTAAAATGTGAACTAGTACAGTGAGTTGTGTGTGTGTGTGTGTTTGTATATGTGTGTGTGTGTGAGGGTGGACAACATGGATAGGCTGCTGACTGGCTACAGCTGCTAAAGGAGAACCCTATGTGGACACTTGTGATATTTTAAACATCTGGTATTTTTACATAAACTGTTATGGCTGTATTGATTTAATAAACAATAATGCGGTGGGTCCAGCAGACCACTGAGTAACACACACATCAACACCACACAAGGGTTAAGGATCCAGATGGTCTGTTGGCTGAAAGCAGGACAAATCGGGAGGAAGTGCCCACATATACGGCGTATCTGCAGCTCGTGTCGGATCCAGCAGGTGTGGATCAGGTTGCACCATCAGACTTTGTGCTCTGCAGCTCAGGAACAAAACCAGACAGTCACACTATGGTCGAAATACCTCGAACAAAAGAGCTTCTGGCACAGCGGGATCTGCACACTCCGCTATCAGATCAGATATCCGTCCCCTGGGTGTGACCTGGACACCAACACACCACAGCACAGTTTAAAAGAGCCTTACAATCTGATCTGCTTCTATTATAGGTCAGTCTGAGACTGATCTTGTACTAAATACAGAGAAATGCATTGAAATGATTGGCTGTGTGCTGTAGGTGGAGTGAGTCAGTGTCTGGGTGATTACATGATAGGGGTGTTCATATCATACAGACATTATATTTGTAATGGGTCATTAATACAACAGGCATTTTGGTGTCCAAGTTCACTATTTTATAACAGTAACTCTTTTACGTGAGACAATATTTAGTGCATCTATATAATATCAATTTTAGTTTCTTTTTGCCTCCCAAAGTCTAAAAATGTCACAAATTTAGGTTGCAAATTGAGTAAAAATGTGATTTTATTTATTTATTTATTTTTTTTGCTGAAGATGTTCCGATATTATTGGACAGTATAATTTTTCTCGCCCACTGGAACACAGTGACTTAACCAAACGTCAGACAGTGTTTAGAGGAAAATGTCACTACACTCCCATATGAAAAAAATACATTCCAAATGTATTCATCAAATATATTTTGCAATTCATGAAAATGGCCAAAAATGTGTTTGTTAAATATATATTTAAATGCTTTTATCAGTATTAGTTATTATCTGTGTTCAGTTGTGTTTAATGAAGGTTCCAGATGTGACTAAACGTTCTTCTGTGATCTGCACTGTACTTTACATTAACCATGTACGTCTGCAGTCAGACTCTCACACACAATGTATTTCACATAAACAAGATATCAGATCATAACTGCATTTTCACAGAGTATCAATACCCACAACACTCGCTTCTGTCCTGTTAAAGGATCATTTGATCAGATTTAAAATGAAGATACTGGAACACAAATTCATCTCTAAAGGTGTCAGACTCCATATATTTTAATATAATAAAAAATATATTTAGTTAATATGCATTAATACATTTTAGAGTGTGGAATGTATTTCAGCATCAACTGCGTGTGCTTGACATGCATTTCAGTTATATAAAAATACCTGTCCATGTCTTTTGAATGATTTGACACAATGGACTGTGCTCAGTGGGACCAAGGTCATGAAGTAACACAGCAAAAAACATTTAGATTTCAGGTTGACCTTAAAAGCTCTACACAGGCAGCAGGATCAGAACCTCATGTACACTCAGAGCTGCTGAGGAGGAGAAAGTGGGTGTTTGTAATTGTCAGTGGTTCCTGATGCTTAATCTTAGAAAGCTCCCTCATCAGCGCCTTCTGTTTCCTCTTGGCTGAAAGTGCGACTGAGTGTGAGAGGAGGTAATGAGGCTCAGTGAACATCAACAGGAGCCGCACGCACAGCTCAGCTCAGCTCACAGGCCTCGGTGACCTTCTCACTGATGATGAGGTGAATAAACCACGGCACATGACAGGAGTGACCGAGCAACCGGACTCTCACAGAACATCTGACACATGGCAACATATGGATGTCAAATCCATGACATATATTAGCAAAAATGGATTTCCAACTTACATTAAAACCACCTCCTTGTTTCTACACCCACTGTCCACTTTATCGGCTCCACTGACCGTATAGTTTCACTCTGTAGTTCTACAGTTACAGACTGTAGTCCATCTGTTTTTCTGATACTTTGTTACCCTGTTCTTCAGTGGTCAGGACCCCCATGGACCCTCACAGAGCAGGTACTATTTGGGTGGTGGATCATTCTCAGCACTGCAGTAACACTGACGTGGTGGTGGTGTGTTAGTGTGTGTTGCGCTGGTCTGAGTGGATCAGACACAGCAGTGCTGCTGGAGATTTTAAACACCTCAGTGTCACTGCTGGACTGAGAATAGTCCACCAACCAAAAATATCCAGCCAACAGCTTCCTGTGGGCAGCGTCCTGTGACCACTGATGAAGGACTAGAGGATGACCAGCACAAACTGTGCAGCAGCAGATGAGCTATCGACTCTGACTTTACATCTACAAGGTGGACCGACAAGGTAGGAGTGTCTAATAGAGTGGACAGTGAGTGGACACAGTGTTTAAAACTCCAGCAGCACTGCTGTGTCTGATCCACTAGCTGTGTGAATCATTTATAAACATTACAGACATCCTGAGGTAAACTGGCATCACCCACCTCCTCATGCAGAACTAATCCCATCCCAGCAGGGATTTAGTAAAGGTAGCTGTTAGTAAATTACAACTCCAATTCCAAAAAAGTTGGGATGCTTTGCAAAATGTAAAAACAAAATGCAATGATGTGCAAATAATTTGAACCATATGTTTCGTTGTAAAGAGTACAAAGACAACATGTCAAAAATAGTTTTTTGAAAAGTATTTGCCCATTTTGAATTTGATGCCAACAACAAGTTCCAAAAAAGATTGGGACGGGGGAACAAAAGGCTGGTAAAGTTGCGTAATGCTAAAAAAACACTCTGGTGGTTGATTGGCAACAGGTCAGTAACATGATTGGATACAAAGAGCATCTCAGAGAGGCGGAGTCTTTCAGAAGTAAAGATGAGGAGGGGTTCACCACTCTGTGAAAGACTGCACCATCGAATAGTGCAACAATTCAAGAATAACGTTTCTCAACATAAAATAGCAAAGAACTTTAGCTTTTCATCATCTACGGTACATAATAACATTAAAAAATCTCTGTATGTAAGGGACAAGGACAAAAACCAGTATTTGCTGGTCGTGATCTTTGGGCCCTCAGGCAGCACTGCATTAAAAACAGACATGATTCTGTAGTGGAAATCACTGCATGGGCTCAGAAACACTTCTGAAAACCTCTGTCTGTGAAAACAGTTCATCACTGCATCACCAAGCCGCTTTGGTGAGTGCTGCAATGTGTTTTTATCAGCAGTTGTTCATGTTTTCGTCAGTGTGTGTGTGACAGTGGGCGAAAGTGGAGACAGAAGCGTTGGAACTCAGTGCCACTCCTGTTCCTCACTACATCGTCTGCATTACGCAGCAGCACTCATGCGCTACAGCTCCACCCTCGGAACTGGCTGATCCATACAGGTTCAGCTGGAGGTCACCATTTATCATCAGCGGGAGAACCCTCAAGAACTTCTAGATCTTCAGAAAAGGTCCAACGTCTCTGGAATACATGCCTTGACGTATTTAAACTCTGCAATTATTGAAGTAAGTAAGATTCAGCCGAGCTGCTCTCCTATTGGTTAGGATTTCAGGAACTGGACTGAAGGCCTTACACATTAGATTAACTACCAGCATAATTAGGAAGTGACAGAAGAATCAACCAAACATGCTCTGCTTTACAATAAGACATCACTCTAGTCCTTCTGGAAGTTCTAGATAACTGACTGAATATGAGCTGTGGTCTGAACAGGTTCCGGTTCGTTGTTAGGAATGTTAAACAGTGGCGGCAGAGTCCCTGTAGCACTGATACACACAAGATCAGATATATGATAATGTCTGATACAGACTTCAGATAAAACAGATGGAATGACTTTCACAGCTTCAGATGTTTCGTTTATAACTGCCAGAGAATGTTCCTGTGCTCCGGCGTTAGCTTAGTGATAAGCAGTGATAGCAGAAATGATCAGCTGTAGTATAATATTTCTCTGAATCTGACCTTTAATTAAACAAACTGCGGCCCAAAATAACATTGAAATGAGAAAAAAACTCAATTTTTAGTATTTTTATTAAAAAAATGAAGCCACTCCCTGTCATAACAATTCACATTATACTTTAAAGAATACAGTTATAAAAACAGTACATTTGTTTAATACTCAGATGAACATGTTTATATATTTCTATATATTTTGGCATGACAGCAGCTAAAACACCTTTTCATAGAAACACCTCAGAGTAACACCGATAGCATAGCAACAGCTACAGACATTCACACTGAAACACACACACGAGAACATCCACACCCCAAAATTACTGATGAGAACATCAACACAGTCACATTCATACATCCAACAACAGGACTGTCTCGCTTCGCATCAACGTCCATCTTAAATACACTGTAAGGCAACTGAGTCGGTGCAGAAGTCTGAGTCAGAGCTGGACTTTCAGCTGGCTGGTATCAAAAAGGACAAATCTAGCACATTCTGGAACTTGAGGAGATGTGTAGATCCTCCTCTCCGGCTGGGCAGGGTGGACGTGCTCAGTAGGCACCACAGTTTCAATGATAAACAGTGGCTGCTGGGTAAACACACTTATTTCATTTATAAACGTTCTGAGCATCAAAGAAAAGCAGAATTATGACTTTAACACTGTTAGATATGTTTAATCATGTCAGTCAGACTTGGGTTCTAATGGTCTGAACTGCAGTACAGAGCAGATTAATCAGGTGAGCAGATGTTCAATACGTTATTGATTTACTGGCTTGTTTGGATCTTCATTAGCTGTGCCGACGGCCTGAGTGTGGATAACAGTCAGGGCCAGTGGGGGTCAGTGCAAAGGCACCACTAACATTCTTAACCTTTGAATGCAAGCGAATGGAACATGTTTTTCACCCCAAGTCATTTTGGGCCACTGCTGGTCCATTTATCATGAAATATTAATTCAATATAAACAGCAGATGGCATTTTCAAATTCTGAAACATATATTTGAGCTGTGGTCCTGATGGAGATGTATTTTTCATTTTTTTTCAGGTTCGAATTGTATTTTAGTACTATTTTGGTATTTTTAAACTGATTTTTACGTTGTTGTTGTTGTACTGAGTGGGTGTGGAGGGTCTGGTGTGCCTCGCCAGGCTGTGATCTGTCACCGCCAAAGGCATCAGCTGCTCTTCCTGAGGTTCATATGGAAGGTGCTGCGTTAATGAGTAACCATTATACACACAGTCCTGAGTCTGCAGTCTAGAACAAACCAATGAAAAGAGGACAAAACACTGACCTACCGTCATCGGCGTCCGGAAAGAACTCCTTTTATTGTTTTTTATATAATATAAAAATGCCAGCTGCTGTTTTGCATGAACATTTCATGATGAGTGCGCCAACGAAAAAAATAAGCTTTTCACCTCACAATATCAGTTAAAGAGGAACTCCACACACGTGTCTCCTGAGCATTTATAAGATGGTGAAACAGTGGAAAATCTGAAATAATAAGTTTTCTTTGGGGACTATTTTGCCTCACAGCGCCCTGCATGTATCCCTCCACCATGAATGGAGTTTAAGTTCTCTAAACTATCATAAAACAGTGTCTCAGTCATCAGGCAGTGAATTCATAACCATTTCATGTAGGAACCTTCTGTGAGGGAGCTTTTAGAGGTGGACGTCTGGTTCCTATCACCACCACTGTGAACAGTTCTGACTCGGTAAGTTTATCTAGAACGGAACGTTTCAGACCAAATTGCTCTGAACCTCTCTGAACCACTCTGAAAGACTGTTTACATCTTAACTACTTAATTATGCAGAACTTCTGAAAAGTTGGTGGAGTTTCCCTTTAAGAAGGTCACCATTTCTGAGGTCTGTTAAAAAGTGAACAGGTGAATCTCTCAGAACGTCCACACATCATGTGGAGGTCATCAATGCAAAATGTGTCGTGGTCCACCTTAACAAATGCTAAATGATGCTGACAGTGCTGTTTAATAAGAAAGTATGTAATAATAATAATAATAATAATAGAAATAGTAATGATGTCCCTGTAATCCTGTGAACGTGTCCGTGGTTATTTTGGTAAACTCTGGCAGCCCTGTGAGGACTGGATTAATCTGGACATCAGCTGACCTTCACCAGCAGAACCGGGCGTGTTAGATGAGGAGAAACCGAGAAACATTAAACTGAGTGGGTTCCTCCGGGAATGTGAATGTAAAGTGAGAGAACAGGTAGAACAGGTAAGACAAGAGGTGTGTATGAAGGGGCGGGGCTTAAAGGAGTTCTAGCTCCCATAGACCAGCATTTTCTTCAGCCTCGCTGCGGACGATCACGTGCTCCTTGTCGTACGTTTTGCCACCTGGAAGAAAAGAGGACCTTTATTCTTCTTCTGCTTCAACAAAAGCTCAGTGTTCGGTTTCACACATTCGCTGCACATGAGCTTTAACTAAAACACCTGGCAGCCTTTTAAAGGTGATTTTGTCGAGCTTCAAACATGCTTATAACAAACTTTAATTAACTTACAATTTTAAGACGGACAGATTGACTCACTCTTTTACGTTAATATTTTCTACAGTGAAGATGCTCTGATATCTAAACATGCTCTTCAGAATGCAGTGTGAATTAAGGGTGGGAGATATCAGCATAAACACAACGTCAGGATATTATTGTTATATGTTCTTGTGAGATTTGAAATGGACAGAAACAAATGGCACATTTTAGAAAAAGGCTATGAAAAACTGCCATAATCATATTTTTGCAGTGTCTATAGTAACGCAGTGGTTCCCAAACTGTGGCACTGGGGGTACATAAAATGACATTAATCCCTATTTAATTTAATTCCATTAGCCGGCCAATACAACACAGGGCAAACTCAGGTTAGTAACATTTAGTTACTCGCTGTTTTAAAGTTTCCCAGAGGAAACGTGCATATTTGTAGCTTTATATAACCTGATGTTTTAAAATAGAAATTAATAATGGAGTCAGGATAGAGAACATGGAGTCAGTCTAACCTAAAAATGTAGCTCATAACTGCAATGCATTATGGTTCATTTATGTTCCCTAACTAAAGGAACCCTTGAGGGTCCCACCCCAATTTCAGTTTAGCACCTTTTAGTGTGAGGGTACATCTGATGTGTTGTTTCATCACATCAAAAACACACAAATACATTGAGGTGGGCTGATTTGATCAGTCTAAGGCTGCATTGACACAGCAGGTAAAAGTGGCCCAAACCTGATTTTCTCACCAAATCTGATTTTTTTGTTTGTTCAGATTATCTTTTAAATGTGATCTGTATGGGACATCAGTCTGAACAGATCAGCTCCTAAACTGACCACAGAGCAGAAGATCAGAGCGTCACGCTGCTTCATGGCTCATCCAGAGGTAAACAATCACGACCGCCAGCGAACGCCAGTCGCTCCCGGAGGATCAGCTTCATCTTCACCAGCATCACAGGAGCCATCATGAAGCTTCACTGACCGACAGCTGGGCTCATCATCCAGAATGTGTTCGAGCCGTAAAAAGACTTTTACCGGTTCTTTGACGCTGCAGCCTCGTTCTCCTGCGGCCGCGTTCAGACATTTCTTTAGAAATCTCTCTGAACACTGAGCGGTAGCAGTAAGTCTCTTCTAATCTTTGTGCAGAATCATCACCCAAATGTTTCTGAGTCTCAGCAGCGCAAAATTATGATGAATGTCGAGTTGGACTGACGTAACAGTCACATGAATTCCGATCTGCCTGTTCAGAGAGTCGCACTGCCGCAGATCGGATACGTATTGGATTTCAGTACCACATATGAAAGCGTCTCTAATCGGAATTGAAAATGTCAGATTCAGAGCGTTTATCTGTTCACACTGACACACAGACACACATCTGTGTCACATATAAAAAAAAAGATTGGATTTGGGCCACTTTTTACCTGCTGAGTGGACAAAGCCTAAATGTCTCCATAAGCACCATGACAATATGCGCGTGTGTGAGGGGTGAGAGGGGGTAACAACAGGAAGATTAATGTCTGACTGTAAAAAAATTGGGGACCACTGCTTTAAAGTGAAAAACAGCTGGCCTAAAGGCCCTAAAGTGTCAGACTGCAGGTGGCAGGACCTGTCGTTTTGTGAGCCACAGCAGGCTGAGGGCCACTGTAGAATAGCCCCCTTAAATACGCACCTTTGACGTCCAGCAGCAGGCCGGGGAAGGTGAGGCTGGAGATGGCGCCACTGAGCTGGGCACTCCACGTCTGAATAGGCGTTCGGGTTTCTGACCACAGCACCACCTTCGCTCCTGACTCCACATTCCCCATCACCTGCAGACTCATGTTCTGCGCCAACTGCACACAGACAGACAGACAGACAGACAGATCAGCATTATAATAAACAATACAGCCTCTATTACAGAAAGAACAAGAGCGGCTCTGTACAGCTTAGTAAATATCATCACTGTGTCGTCCGTCACACTGTGTGAATATTTCACGATGAATGGATCAATAGAAATAAAAAATCTCTTCACATTAACTTAAATTAAAAGTTAAGAAATGTTTTGCCCTCGACTGTAAAGTCACCATTGTAGAGATACACGTTTTTATCCAGACAGCGACGACATCTGTCTCTCTCACTGCACGTCCTCTTACCCGCGGCCTGTTTGTGTACTGTTTTATGATTATATGCTGTATATCTTTTTCTACATTTATGTTATTGGATTTAACGTTATGGTGACACCTGCTACTCGGCGAATAAGGATTCTGACCCTGATTCTGATGCTGTGTTTGTGCGGATCGCTGTAAGAGTCTCTCGTCAGGACTAATGAGGATGTAAACAAACTATCAAACCAACCTTGTTCTTAATCAGGCCGTCCTGATAGAACCAGATGTCGCTCATACCCTCCACCTGTTTGGACACCACCACGCGCCCAGACTTCATAGTGTCCACTCCGCCCTGCACCGACATGTAGTGTCCGGTCTCTTTGTACCGGATCCGGAAAAGTCTCCGCTTCTGCAGGAAAACATACACGTGTTAAACACACACAGGTGCTCACAGCATTTCTCTGTTTCTGACAGCAGGAGGTCGACATTTCACTGTACCTCAGAATAATTCATCAAATACTGACCTGCTGTGAATGACGACTTACTGTTCTTGAAATATTGTCTCAAAATGCTGACTTGGAACCTTAAGTATCTCAAAACTATAACTTATGTTCTGAAAATATTAATCGACTATATCAGAACAATGACTTAATTTCTTAAATTTTGACTTAGTATCTCAAAATAATGGCTTAATTTCTCAAAACATTCACTTATAATGTCGTTATAAAGACGTATTGTCTCAAAACGTTTACTTATAATGTCAGAAAAATACTGACTTAGTATCTCAAAATAATGACTTAATCTCCCAAATTATTTATTATGTCAGAAAAATTACTGTCTTTGAATATTGACTTAGTATCGCTTAGTAAAATAATGACTTAAAATGCTTATGATCCCAAAATAAAGACATATTTTCTCAAAATATTGACTTTTTATGTCAGTAAAATGACTTAGTTTCTTGGAATATTGACTTAGCATCTCAAAATATTGACTTACTAGGTCAAAATAATGAAAATTTGATTGTATCTTTGATTAAAAAAATTAATTACTTTCTTACTTGATTACTTAATTTATTAACTCATATCCTTTTTTTCCACTTCCACTCAAAGTCATTAATGTGGGAAGTGAATATGTTGACATAATTCAGAAACGGAGAAGAAGAAAAAACTGTAGATCATCAAAGTTCTGACTCTGGTTCTGTGTGTCTGGGTGTGTTTTGAGCTCCAGCTCGACTCTGCAGCCGTTCCCGGACTCACCGCGCGGATCGGGTACATGGAGCCGACGGAGGAGAGGGAGCTGAACTTGTGCCAGTTTGTGATCTCGATGGGCTCAAGCAGGAACTGGCGCCCCCTGTAGTTAGTGTGCTCACATAACACCCAGCTGCAGGAAGTGACAGAGTAGATCATTATGAGGACGATGAGAGAGGCAGGTACACAAATAAACACACTCTCCCTCACTCTCTCACTCACTCACTCACTCTCACTCTTTCACTCTCACTCACTCACTCTCTCTCACTCACTCTCACTCACTCTCACTCACTCACTCGCACTCACTCACTCTCACTCACTCGCACTCACTCACTCTCACTCACTCACTCACTCGCACTCACTCACTCTCACTCACTCTCACTCATTCACTCTCACTCACTCACTCTCACTCATTCACTCTCACTCTCACTCACTCACTCACTTTCACTCACTCACTCTCTCTCACTCACTCTCACTCACTCACTCACTCTCCCTTACTCATTCTCACTCTCACTCTCTCTCTCTCACTCTCACTCACTCACTCTCTCTCACTCACTCAGTCACTCACCAGCCACTGTTGACTCTGACAGACAGGATGTGAGGGTTATAGCCCTCGTCCATCATGTTGGACACTTCAGTCTCCACGGTAACCTCTCGGCCCTCAAAACACTCCAGACCGAACAAAGAGACGGACGGCACTGAGAACGTCTGATAGAGAGAACCAGACAGTGACGGTGAGAGAGAGAGGAGAGAGAGAGAGAGAGAGAGAGAGACAGATAGAATGCAAGAGAGATAGTCAGGACAGAGGGAGAGAGTGTGAGGGAGAAAGAGAAAGAGACAGAGAGAGAGAGAGAGAGAGAGAGAGAGAGAGAGAGAGAAGAGAGAGACTGAGAGAGAGAGAGAGAGAGAGAGAGAACAGACTGAGAGAGAGATGGAGGAGAGGTAATGTACAGATAGACAGCTGTACTCACCACTGGCACAGATTTAACGGAGCGTATGAGGCAGTCGGGGGGGCAGCCCATACTGGTTAAGTTAGCATAATCCCCCTCTGACAACACGTACTGCTCCCCCAGGAAGTTAGTGCTGTTATACAACACCCAGCTGACACACACACACACATAGGTGATCAGCACAAACACCTTATTCCAAACTACACACTGCTTATTCTAATCAATCAATACTGATTGGGGACTAACAGCACAACCAAAACATCAGTCACACGAACCAACATCACTGAATATTACAATATACAGCAGAATAACAGCTTTTTATCTCAGAGTAATGACTTACTACCTCTCCAGACTTACACTGTCAGATTATTTACTCTAAATACAGACTCGCTATGTCAAGATAATGACTCACTTTCTCAAAATATTAACTTACTTTATTAGAAAAAATAATTATTTGACCAGAATATTACCTTATTATATCAAAATAATGACTTATGTTCTCAAAATACTGTCAGTATAATGACTTATTTTCTCAAGATATCAACTTTCTAGGCAAAGATAATTACTTATTTTTTCAAAATACTGACCTACTTCTTTCCCAAGAACTTACTATGTTAATATCTTGGAAAAATAAGTCAAAGTTCTTACATAGTAAGTCAGTATTTTGAGAAAATAATTCCTGAGATAATAACTAGATAATGACTTATTTTCTCAAAATATTTACTCACTATTTCAGAATAATGAGTTGTTGTCAGAACAAAAGCCTTGTAACTTCACAGTAACTTACACTGAAAGTTAAGCTCCTTTTCCTTTTCCTGTAAGTTACTATTTTGGAGATGTGAGCTTAATCTGTGTGGATTAACATCACTGTCAAAATCAGACAAGTTATTAAAACCACAGCCAGAACATTAGTAGAAATTAGACACACCTCCCCCCGATGACCCTGCAGGATCGGACCCCCAGTCTTTCAGGCAGAGTTTCGTGTCTCCGACTGAACACTTGGCACACGCCCTGGAAACCAGGCTCTGAGTACAGCAGGAGCTACAGCAGCAGAGAGAAGACAGACAACATGTAAATAACATAAATACACTCTGTCACGGGAGAGTCATCGTTCTCTATCACTGATCACTGATACAGATATTGGGGGTTTAACAGACGTCTGAGTAAACTAACCTCACTGCGGAAGCTGGGGCCTTCAGACTGGGCCTGAAAACAGAAGACCAACCAGTGAATAATGAACCAGTCAGTGTTTACTTTAGAATCATAACCTAAACAGAGTCTGAGTTACAGAATGAAACCAGGTCCAGCTCACAGAGCACAGTGACCAGCCTTTACACTGTAAGAGTCACGGACTGTGTGTGTGTTAGTCGTCCATCATTAACAGTTTCGTTAACAGTGAGTCTGAGTGTGCGGAACTGTCCTTGGTGAGTTCGGTCACCTGTAGAATGGGCTGGATGGAGCAGATGCGGTTGTCTTCAGAGCCCCAGTCTGCACAGTTGTTGTAGAAGCCTTTCTCCAGAACATACTGGTTTCCAGAGTAGTCCACGTGAGAGTACGCCACCCACCTGCAGACCAAACACGTCCACACAGCTTTCAGGCCTGCCGCTTATACGAGTATTATGTATTAAACATTATATAAAAATGCTCAAAGGTAGATGATGATGATAAAATGCACACTTTCTCAATAGAAATGAAAATACGAGCTTTAAAAACAGATTCTACACTTTTTACTGTAACAGTAAACGAGAGGCAAGTAAGAGAAAAGTGACAGTGAAAGTGAGAGTAAGAGAGTAGATTCAGAAAAAAATAAAGGTGAACGTAAAGTGAGAGTAAAATGAGGGTACAGTGAGAATAAGTCACAGTAAAGTGGGGGTAAATTAGAGTGATAGTGAAGTAATAGTAAAGTAACCATCTTTGTTAAGGTTAAAGTGAGAATAAGTGATATAATAAATCAATAAAATTAGGAGTGAGAGCAAGAAAGTAAAGTGAGATTAAAATGTTAAAATAAGAGTAAAATGAGGTTGAAGTGATAATGAGGTGAGAGTAAAGTCAGGAGAATAGTCAGGTTAAGATGAGAGCAGGAGAGAATAAAGTGCGAGTAAAGAAAGTAAAATAAGAATTAATGCTAGTAAAGAGAGAATAAGTGATAGTAAAGACAGTAAAGTGAGAGTAAAGTGAGAATACGTGAAAGTAAAGACAGTAAAGTGAGAGTAAAGTGAGAATAAGTGAAAGTAAAGACAGTAAAGTGAGAGTAAAGTGAGAATAAGTGAAAGTAAAGACAGTAAAGTGAGAGTAAAGTGAGAATACGTGAAAGTAAAGATAGTAAAGTGAGAGTAAAGTGAGAATACGTGAAAGTAAAGATAGTAAAGTGAGAGTAAAGTGAGAATAAGTGATAGTAAAGATAGTAAAGTGAGAGTAAAGTGAGAATAAGTGATAGTAAAGATAGTAAAGTGAGAGTAAAGTGAGAATAAGTGATAGTAAAGACAGTAAAGTGAGAGTAAAGTGAGAATACGTGAAAGTAAAGATAGTAAAGTGAGAGTAAAGTGAGAATAAGTGAAAGTAAAGATAGTAAAGTGAGAGTAAAGTGAGAATAAGTGATAGTAAAGATAGTAAAGTGAGAGTAAAGTGAGAATACGTGAAAGTAAAGATAGTAAAGTGAGAGTAAAGAGAGAATAAGTGAAAGTAAAGACAGTAAAGTGAGAGTAAAGTGAGAATAAGTGATAGTAAAGATAGTAAAGTGAAATTAAGTGACAGTAAATAGAGTAAAGTGACAGTAAAGTCAGTCATTAAGCTGCACATACGCTCCACTCAGCACGTGGATGGATCGAGTGGCCGTCCGGAAGTCGAACAGCTCCACATCAGGAACCGCCTCCGTCACCTCAAACGTCCGCTCCTCCTGCACCTCCTCCTCATTCGGCATCTCAAACATCACCAACGTGGGCTGAGACAGGTCCTACACAGGAGCACAGCTCACGGTTTACCGAGCAACAGGTCACTGTGGCTCTTTTTATTTATGTGTTATAACTGCTTATTACTGATTTTCAGGTGTTTATAAACTAATTAATAAAAATAAACTATAATAAACTAATTTTACCCCATCTATACTCAGATATATCTGAGTGTGGGGATATATCAGATTATCTGGGACTGACTGCTGTGTGTGTGAAGAGTTTGTATGAGTAAGAGCTGCAGATGCAACGTCACTCACTGTTCGGATGACCCGGACTGACCGCAGCTCAGCGTCACAGCCCCCCCACACCCGCCAGTCATGGTACTCCCCCTCCTCCAGCAGGTACTGGTGTCCACGGAAACCTTCCTTCTCATAGCCCACCCAGCTGAGAAAACACATCAGAGCAGAAATGTGAGACCACCGAACTAGAGAAGCCCTGAAATCCATTCCTGCAGCATCACTGAACAGACAGCACATGTTCACTAGCAGCGTAAATACAGACCCTGACCACAGTTCAGCTCAAACCACGATTATGATTCTTTATGATTTAATGCATCAAGAAATTTCATCATGAATGCACAAATGTGAGTGGAGGAAAAATCATTTTACTTTCCTGATGTTTTATAACTTATTCTACGATTCTGAAATAGATGCAGGTGTATCTTCACCTTCTGATCACTGAAATATCAGTTACACTTTATTTTTAAGGCTCCTTACAAAAGGATGTCATAACACATTTAAAAGCAATATTTATAAAGCATTCATGAACAGCTTATGGTAGCAATCGCAAGATAGCATGAGCTGAAGTAAACAACGCTGTGTGGACAGAAGAGTTTCATACTGTAACTCACATAGAACTTCATACAACAGATATAAACCTCTAAACTAGACCTTCCTTCTCAGTTCTGTTACCTGGGAATATAATAATGCTTCATAATACTGTTATAAATGGAACGACTGTCCATCACTTTAGTTTAAGGGCTCTTACGTCAGTGAAAGGTCGTTTACTTCATGTCTTGTGGTTACTATCATAAACTGGCCATAAACATCCAAACATTGCTTCATGAGTGTTATTCAGTGCTTATGCATGTAGTTCCTATTTAGGCAGCCCTCAAACAAGTGTTACTGAAATATCTTTATGCTGCTGTACAAGATGTCAGTTTCAGAAATTGCTAGACTAGCGTGTCTTTAAGCTGTGCTTCACTCTATGGATTATTACAAGAAAAATACATGATTAGCATGAGGCGGCTATCATTAGTGATTGGGCATTGCAAAGCATTGCGTAACGCTACTGTTATGCGATTTGTATTCATCTTCTTCTTCTTTCTCCTTATTTGTCCTGCAGGTTTCAAGATATCGACCCTTTTCCTACATTGATTTCATGCTCGGGGACCTGCGCTGAGATAGTATATGGGAAATGGTGTCTTTCGGCTGAGCAGAAGCCAAGATCCAGAAAAGTACAAAAAAAAAACAAAAGCTGTTCAGAAGTACATCATTCACAATCAGATCAGATAAGAAAGCTTTATCATCCATTACATTTACATAAATCTGGCGCATAAATACAGAGACACACTTAAAACACTTAAAACACTCACAGCACATGAACTATGCAGGGGGTTGTTTATTACATCCCCATTCAGAATCATTTTTCCGAAGTTAAACGGTGTCGATATCTTGAACGCTGTGGGACAAGTTAGTGGACAAAAATCTGGCAGAAAAAAATCATTTTTATCGATTTTCCCTCCACACGACTCGACAGCTGCAAGACTGGCCTTAGAATGCAGATGCAGACAGGGCGGACTCTGGGTTCTAAAGGAGACTGATGTAGACTCACATGCCGCCGATGACCTTAATGGATCCAGCGCTGTACATGAACGCCGCCTGCTGTCTGTCCTCTCTGGTCATGAAGTCCCTGGTGTTGGTGTAGATCTCCCGGCTCTTCCCAGTGAAGTACGGCTTCTCGAAGATCACCAGCTAAAGAACCAACACAGAGCTGCACATCAGACACAGAACACACACGTACCGCTCTTACTGAGTCTGTCCAGATCCACAGAGAGGCTCTTACTTTAGGCTCGTTGGGTTTCTCCACTCTCGGCTCTCCCTATGAAACAGACAGACAGACAGACAGACAGGAACACAGAGCGACAGACAAATTATAGCATTGAGTGCATCTCAAAAAAAGAAACTCACTGAAAAAAATGCTGAACACACAAATTTCCTCTTTCAGTTTCCAACAAGTGTGAAAATTAAAAATTAAAATGGAATTAAAAACGTAAATTTGATGCATCACTTTGTTCGCTGTATATTTCTCCATTTCTCTCTATTTCAGTAGCTAAAATTAAAAGTCCCGCCCCACATCTACACTCTCAAAAAGTGGTTCTTCAAGGGTTCTTCAGTAAAGACAAGGTGCATAGAACCATGACCACTTAAAGAACCCTTTGCATGATCAAATGGTTCTTCAAACTGATGGAGTGTCTGCGGTAGATGGTTCTATATAGTACCACAAAGGGTTTGTCTATTCTTACAAGATTGACATCATAACAAAAGTAGAACCCTTTTTGTGCGGTAAAGAACCATTTTCAAAAAGGTTCTATATAAATCTATTCTCCATCGATTTGACGAAGAACTTTTAATGAAGCAAAGAATCCTTTAATCATGTAGAAGGTTTTTTGAGTGTCCACAGTTCTATATAGAACCATTTTCTTTACTAAAGAACCCTTGTAGAACCATCTTTTTTAAGAATGTTGAATCAAAAAGGGTTCTTCTATTGTTACAAACTTGACGTCATACCAAGAACTTTTTGGTGCTCTACAGAACCAGTTTCAAAAAGGTTCTAGATAGAACCATTGTCTTCACTGAAGAACCTTGTTTTGAAGAGTGCTCTGCTGAGAGCCGTGTTTGAGCGCGTTCTGTTGGGTCACTCACTATTTTGAGCGGATGCAGTGAGCTGACGTAGGGCTGCGTGACGCCCCAGGCTGCAGGGTTTGAAAAACCTCCGACCTCCAGAACCCGCGGAACCCCCTGAAAGAACGGCTCTGCGAACACCAGCCACCTGCAGCACAGACAGACATTAACAACAGGGACACAGTGAGAGGAAGCAGCGCAGCAGAGTCTCCACACACTGAGACTCAGGGCTGTTTCCTTTCACACCATCAGGTAATTATTCTGATTATTAATCACGTATTGCTTTAAGAGAGTTTCAGTTTAGAAAACGCAAACAATTAGACAAGATATTATACAGTGTTTGTATATAATATATAAAATATGTCACTACATTATGACAGATTTGTTACCTAAACTACAATAAGAACAAATTACATACAACTCAGTGAAGATCCAGCGTATAGAAATCACTGCAGTTCTTCAGATACAGTCGTATGTAGGTTAACACACCCTCCGCACTTAAATATGACCATGATTAAATATGACCACGCTTAAATATGACCATGATTAAATATGACCACGCTTAAATATGAGCAGGCTTAAATATGACCACGCTTAAATATGAGCAGGCTTAAATATGACCATACATAAATATGACCACACATAAATATGACCACGCTTAAATATGACCACGCTTAAATATGACCACAGCTTAAATAAGATCACACTTACATATGACCACACTTAAATATGACCACGATTAAATATGACCACACTTAAATATGATCACACTTAAATATGATCACACTTAAATATGACCACGCTTAAATATGACCACACTTAAATAAGATCACACTTAAATATGATCACACTTAAATATGACCATACTTAAATATGACCACACTTAAATATGATCACACATAAATATGACCATACTTAAATATGACCACACTTAAATATGACCATACTTAAATATGACCACACTTAAATAAGATCACACTTAAATATGATCACACTTAAATATGACCACACTTAAATATGACCACACATAAATATGACCATACTTAAATATGATCACACATAAATATGACCATACTTAAATATGACCACACTTAAATATGACCATACTTAAATATGACCACACTTAAATATGACATTTTTCTGCTAATTCTTAGTGCACAGTTTCTATTTGTTTGCTGAGTTTAACATTTTGGAAAATAAAAACATGAAATATTCATATAAAATGTGCCACAAATACAAATTTATATAGTTATAATTCTACAAACACACTGAGGAAAAAATTAAAGCAGGGTCAAATGTTATTCTTATCTTCTCTCATATCTCTTTACTACACTGTATTTTACACTATTGCTCAAAAGTTTGGAATCACTTAATTTTGTACTATTAACAAGTAATAATCACATTAATAACTGTAATATTTGTTTAGAATATTAATAGGAATATTACTTTTACTTTCTTGTTAATTGTGTGTTATTTTATTTTTATTTGTATGTTTATCCTGTGCAATTAAATTTGTATTATCATTAATATGTCCCCTTTTCGGCTATTGTTTTTATTTGTTACATTTTAATTATTTGTTTATTTTATTTGTGATTATCTTTTTTCTCCTCTTCTGTGTTGTGAAGCACTTTGAAAATACACATTAGTTTTGCACAGTTGAGATCAGTGATTCTGAGCTGCTGAACTGCAGTGACTGTTTACAGCTCGGTTCCTACAGAGCGGCTGTATTCCACCCTCTGAGGCTCCTATAATAATACAGCTGATTAATCAGCTGATGAGAGCTTGTGTGTCACTCACAGCCCAGCGTTGATGATGATGGAGTTCGCTTTGATGGGGAAGCCGAAGATCCTGGCGTCCTCCGACGTGTCCCGGAACACCACCTTCTTCCCCTCGGCGTTCTCCTCCGGGAACAAACAGATCTCAGGAACGCTGTAGTCCTGAGGGAGGAGCAGAGCTGGTTTTTCAGTCCAGTTTAACAAAACTTCCTTTTATTACTCACATTAGTGCAGTAAACAATAAACACCCTGCCGGCTCTGCGGTGATGCAGAGGCACATCATATAAACACGACACGAGTACGTTCCTAAAAACGACGGTGCCTCAGCAGTTCTTTAGTAAAGGACACAGTTTTCTATTCACATGATTAAAAGGTTCTCTGCATAGTGAAATGGTTCTTCAGACTGATGGAGAATGTGCTGCAGATGGTTATATATAGAACCTTTTGAAAAACTGTGAATAGAAGAACCCTTTTGGGTGCTATAGAGAACTCTTTTCAAAAAGGTTCTATATAAAGCCGTCTATAGCATATTTATGCACATTTTCCATCAATCTGACAAACCCTTTCATGATGCAAAGAACGCTTTGATCATGCCAAAGGGTTCTTTGAGTGTTCATGGTTCTATATAGAACCATTTCCTTTACTAAAGAACTGTTAAACTGTTGAAGTGCCAGCTTTTTTAAGAGTGTGCAGAAGATAAATATCATCTGAGGAAGTCAAATGATGCACATCAAATAATAATAAATAATAAAACCAGCAGAGGCAGAACCACATGCACTTGTCCCTCCGAACACAAGGGGGAGCATGACAAGCTTCTTCAGGCCCGAAGTGTGCGTTAGAGTGTGTGTGTTAGTGGTGGTGTGTTAGTGTGAGAATCAGTGAGAAACCATAGATGAGCCATTCCAACCTGTTTTGAATTGTCCGTTATTTTGTTTTCTACTTTATTTTACACTAAAAGGCCAAACTCTGTTTTGTTTATGTTTTAGTGACCCCTTTATTTTAAACACAGGGCACTAAGCCCAGTGCCCCCCATGCCTATATGCTGGTATTCAAAATTTCACATATGCTGTTCTTTGTTGCAGGAGCGCAAATATTCACTACCGCTCAAAAGTTTGGGGTCAGTGATTTCATTCATGTCAGACCAGTTTCTTTGAAGATGTGAACAGAGTCTGGACCTCTGAGTAACGTCTATGTGTGATGAAGTGAAGTGCGTGTTATATGTTTCTGCAGGCGTCGTTTACGTGTCTGAAAGTGTAACTGAAGAGCGTGCCGTACCCTCACTGCTCTGCGCAGAGAGCCGATGACAACCCGCCGTGCTGGTTTAGGTTCGGCGTGGTCCTCTACAGACCCCTGTGTTCCATTCTGCATTGGGTTCTGCTCGTCCTCCGGCAGGCCGAACGGATCCGTCAGCTCTATGTCTCCCTCGTCCAGAGCGATCTTCTCTCCTTTGAAGTCGGGCTTCTCGTATAGCACCCACCTGCAGGGGGAGCCAAATCAGGACAGGGAAATGGTACAATGTTTAAAGGGGAATTTCACCATTTTTTTGGTTGCTGTACACCCTCGTCTGATCTCGTTTAGATGACTGCAGTGGACTTTACAGTGGTGTCAATGACTTTATTGACAGTTACAGTGCAACACAGCTGCGAGATCACTGACAGACGCTAATATAAGAGAGCACATCACTCCGGTCTTAGTCTCCCTAAATCACTACAGGGTCCAGTTCAAGGTTTAGTTCATTAGTTTTTAAGGCCCTTAAAGGAGCTGCACACTCATATCTCAGAGTTACTAACACCTCACTCCTCCTTCGGCTCCAGGAGGTCTTTAGGTCAGTTGTTCTTGGCTGTTCTGCGGTCTCGGCTGAAGCTCAAGGGTGACCAGTCTTGTGCAGTTGCAGTGCGAGACTTGGATGTCTACCGTTGGACATAAGCACCGCCCTATAGACGGTATATAACAATCTTATATACAGTCTACGCTCTGATCGCTGTTTCGGTCTTTAGATCAAGATTCCAAACGTATTTGATTTTATTTATGTTATTATTGGTGCTTTGGTGTACATGTGGTGTATTTGTTAATTGGATCATATGTGTACAGCACTCTGGATGCGAAGGTGCTCTATAAATAAATGACTGACTCACTTACTTACTATCCATGAAATGAGGTTAAACATTAATATTAAAGGGTCCAAATCATGGAAAGACAAATGTTCCTCAGTTTTTTTAAAAATAAAAAAGATGTTATATATAAACAATAATGTGAGCTTTTCCATCAGAGAATAAAACTCTACATCACCACTTTAATAACACTGCAGAGGAACATGGAGCCAGTTTACACACAAGCTTTAAACAGAACATGTCCTGCAAAGATGGTTCGTTGAGGGTTCTTAGGTAAAGAAATGGCTCTATAAAGAACCATGAACTGTCACAGAACCCTTAGCATGATTAAAGAGTACTTTGTATCACGAAAGGGTTCTTCAGGTTGATGGGGAATGTGTTGTCTATGGTTTTATATAGCACCAAAAAAGGGTTCTTCTATTGTTATAAGCATGTATCATAACAATAGCAGAACCCTTTTTGGTGCTAGAGAACCATTTTCAAAAAGGTTTTATATAGAACCATCTACAACACATTTTCCATCAATCCGAAGAACTATTTTGTGACGCAAAGTATCCTTTAATCATGCAAAAGGGTTCTTTGAGCATTTATGGTTCTATATAGAACCATGTTTTTCAAGACTGAGCAGTAATTTTTCTTGTATCTTTTTCCATTTTTGACATTTATGTGGTTTTATGCACCAAAAGCAGTGACATTGTCCAACCTCTCTTCTCAATCCTGTAAACAGGCTGTTAATGTTACTGTGCCTTTAAGACTGATTTATGTATATGTAAATGAGCTCTGTTCTGATTGGATGCCCTGTATTGTGTTTAAAAAGCAGTCTAGGCTGACAAACACCTTATAAATTCAGTGGCTTAACTGCTGTAGGCTTGAATTGGCTGATGCCTGTAAATATGTTGGTTTTCATGACATCACAACACTGAATTGAAGCTGGTTTGGACCTTAAGTTTCCATAGCTGAATAAATAAAGTATATGTTCTGTTTAAAGCTTGTGTGTAAACTGGCTCCATGTTCCTCTGCAGTGTTGTTAAAGTGGTGATGTAGAGTTTTGTTCTCTGATGGAAAAGCTCACATTTCAGCTATTCGCTTGAACTTAATCCACCAGCCGGATGGAAACCTGGCTGATCTGTGTTTTATTTGTTAGAGGTTATTGCATAATCTATAAAGCAGCTAACAGGACGCTATCACAACATATAATCACTGCTGTGATTTTACACACCAACCTGTCCAGGCAAACTCACTCCACAGTGCCAAAAGTGAGTGTCGCGGGAGGACAGTGCGCTCAGAGGGAGCCGATTCGGAGTGAATGGGGTAAGTCAGGTGTGCAGGTGAGGAGCTGTGGCATTTCTGTTGTTCATGGCTGTGAAGATCTGCAGCTCTGAGACGCCGGTGCTGCAGGCGAGGGTGAGCCTACAAGTTCAGACTGATTTGGACTAAACACAGGCTAATTTGTGCATTTTCTCCTGTATTTACAACATGCTGCACTCTTAAAGATGGCTCTTCAAGGGTTCTTTAGTAAAGAAAATGGTTCCAAATAGCACTCCAAGAACTATGTGCATGAATAAAGCGTTCTTGGCATGGTGAAATGGTTCTTCAGCTTGATGGTAAATGTGCTGTAGATGACTGTATATAGAATCTAGTTCTATAAAGCACCCAGAAGGGTTTTCTACTGTTACAAGCTTGACATCGTAACAATACAAGAATCGTTTTGGGTGCTATGTAGAACACTTTTCATAACGGTTCTATATAGAACCATCTACAGCACATTCTGAAGAACACTTTCATGATGCAAACAGCCCTTTTAATGATGCAAAGAGCGGTTTGGGTGTTCATGGTTCTATATGGAACCATTTTCTTGAAGAACCACCTTTTTTAAGAGTGTACATTAGTCCGTTTCAGAAGGGCGTTGAATGGTCTGACAAATATATCAGTTTCCCACTCAGCCCAGATGCAGATCAGCCAACGGCTTCTTTAGTTTAGCTCTGGAGCTAACGTCGCTAACAAACAGTAGATGTCAATAGTCACCCAAATCTGTTTTGTAAATACATCCCCAAAGACTTTTCTCAGCTGGATTAAACTGCGACCAGCTCTGCATGAAGGTGGTGCAGATGTGTAGATGTGGTTTAGGACTCAGTGCAACTCACTGAGAGAGAAACATGAACTAAACTACACTGTGTAGCTGAACTCTGCAGACACTGTAAACAAACAGGCAGTCGCTATTTAGAATTCTAACATTTTAAAAGATCAAACTGACTCCTGTCAAATCATATATGAAAATATTTATTTCATCAAAATATGTTTGTTGCACAGCATTTTCCAAGTCATTTTGGGTCATTTCTTTTGATCCCTTCTGTATGGGTCCAGTCTGCGCCACAGGCCGCCAGCAGAGGGCGATGGCGGCAAGGTGCCCAGCCTGCACCCACGGCCACCAGCAGAGGGCGATGGCGGCGAAGTGCCATAACTTCGGGGAACTCCAATTCCCAGAAGCCCTTGGGCTGATTAGGCCCAACCTGAAACACCTGTGGACTCTTCTACTTAAGGCCTGGCAAACAGCAGCTCTTTGTCACACCTTTGTAGAGGTGTGACTGGCACGGTACGCAGCCCAGGTGGGTATTTAAACAAAAAAGGAAAAAAAAAGAAAAGAGGGCTGGAAAAAACAAAAGAGAGTAATCACCCCGAAACAAAAAACAATACAAAAAAAAAACACAAGAAGGCTTGAGCTCCAAACGGCTCCAGCCATACAGAAGGATTTGCTCCACTAAGAGCGAAGAAGTGAAACATAAAGTCTGCCTCCCCTTCATAATTACAGTGGAGGAGCCTTTTGTTTTCTGATTATCTTTTACTTCACGTTTCTAGTTCAGCCTTTGTTTGAGCTGCTTTCAGAGTTTCCTTTGTCTGCCTGTTTTCCCGCCTTTTTATTTCCCGTTCCTTGAGGTGTTTTACCCGTTGTCGCCTGTGCTGCCCAGTGGCGCAGAGGTAACTCAACGGACCGCCAATCAGTACATCCTCAACCCCAACGTGCCAAATTCACACTCCATTGCCCTAATAAATGCAACACCCTTTCTCACGGGATCTTTGCCCTTGGGTCCGCCTCCCTGCCGTCCCGTAACTCGTTCGCCATGAAATTTACACACACTGTAAAGAGCAACAGGCATTTTCAAATTATGTCAAAAACTGAAAAATGACAAGAACAGAGATACGAGGTTTTCTTCCAACTAATATATATATATATATATATATATATATATATATATATATATATATATATATATATATATATATATATAAACAGCGATATATTTATTGATTATTCAGTGGTGGTGTCGACTAAAAGCAGTAGTGTGTCTATTCCACTATTCCATTTAACTAACTGGGGAACGTGATAATATACTATCTGCTCACGACTCTTTCCAGATATCAGCTCTGGCTTTTCTTTCTAGCATTGTCTGAGCTGAAGGGTAGAGTTTATAAACACCTCAGTGTCGCTGCTGGACTGAGAACCAATGACATCCAGCCAGCAGCATCCTGTGGGCAGCGTCCTGTGACCACTGATGAAGGACTAGAGGATGACCAACACAAACTGTGCAGCAGCAGATGAGCTATCGTCTCTGACTTTACATCTACAAGGTGGACCGACAAGGTAGGAGTGTCTAATAGAGTGGACAGTGAGTGGACACAGTGTTTAAAAACTCCAGCAGCACTGCTGTGTCTGATCCACTCAGACCAGCACAACACACACTAACATACCACCACCACGTCAGTGTTACTGCAGTGCTGAGAATGATCCACCACCCAAATAGTACCTGCTCTGTGAGGGTCCATGGGGGTCCTGACCACTGAAGAACAGGGTACCAAAGTATGCAGAGAGACAGATGGACTACAGTCTGTAACTGTAGAGCTACAGAGTGAAACTATGCGGTCAGTGGAGCTGATAAAGTGGACAGTGGGTGTAGAAACAAGGAGGTGAACTTCACAAAGCACTTATTGAGTGTGTCGCATAGAGTCATATTGAATCCTAAACCACAACTACAAATCTGCACCATCTCAGACGTTTTGGGGATGTATTTACAGAAAAGATCTGGGTGACTATTGACCTTAGTCTCACAGCTTCAGCCCTAAACTGAAGAAGCTACATTTGGGCATCAAACTTTTAGGCTGATTGGTTACAGTCGTTGTACACATTAGCTTCCTTTGCAATGGACTTCCTTTGGCATCTCCAGGTATTTGTGATTTCTGAAGCACCTATTTGATGTTTTTATGTATGCATTCACTTTTTCCAGGGCAAAGTCATCTGTATTTTGTTCGTTTTTGTGTAGCGCATTTGAGTATTTTATGAGCACCTATCTTGCTTTACCTCTTACCTTTGAGCTTCAGGGCAGATTTGAAATGCAAAGTAACACATTAAAATGAGCAGAGGTGTTGTGTAATGCGTGCTCTGATGCCCTCACCCTCCTCTGACCACTCTAATGGAGATGGTCGCTGGAAACTCCCATGCTGTGGCATCCATCACATCTCCCCGCACCTCGATCCTCTGGCCGCACCATCCAGGCCGGTCATAGATGAGCATCTAAACGGGAGACAAACAACAGCTTCAGTGATAG
>NW_023494801.1:367500-412500 GCF_904425465.1 Colossoma macropomum
CATTAAGGTCATTAAGGTAGTCTATTAAGGTCATTAAGGTAGTTCATTAAGGTCATTAAGGTTGTCTATTAAGGTCATTAAGGTAGTCTATTAAGGTCATTAAGGTAGCTCATTAAGGTCATTTAAGGTAGCTCTTTAAGGTCATTTAGGGTAGCTCATTAAGGTAGCTCATTAAGGTCATTAAGGTAGCTCATTAAGGTCATTAAGGTAGCTCATTAAGGTAGCTCATTAAGGTCATTTAAGGTAGCTCATTAAGGTCATTAAGGTAGCTCATTAAGGTAGTTCATTAAGGTAGCTCATTAAGGTCATTTAAGGTAGCTCATTAAGGTCATTAAGGTAGCTCATTAAGGTAGCTCATTAAGGTCAGTAAGGTAGCTCATTAAGGTCATTAAGGTAGCTCATTAAGGTAGTTCATTAAGGTAGCTCATTAAGGTAGTTCATTAAGGTAGCTCATTAAGGTAGCTCATTAAGGTCAGTAAGGTAGCTCATTAAGGTCATTAAGGTAGCTCATTAAGGTAGTTCATTAAGGTAGCTCATTAAGGTAGCTCATTAAGGTCAGTAAGGTAGCTCATTAAGGTCATTTAAGGTAGCTCATTAAGGTCATTAAGGTAGCTCATTAAGGTCATTAAGGTAGCTCATTAAGGTCATTAAGGTAGCTCATTTAAGGTAGCTCATTAAGGTCATTAAGGTAGCTCATTAAGGTCAGTAAGGTAGCTCATTAAGGTCATTTAAGGTAGCTCATTAAGGTCATTAAGGTAGCTCATTAAGGTCAGTAAGGTAGCTCATTAAGGCCATTAGGTCATATATAATATAGAGTCAAATGGAAAAGTTTATGTTGTTGATTCCTGTTGTTGATCCTCTACAGAGACACATTGTGCACATTTTTGTGATTTTGGTCTCATTTTCTGTTCACTATGATATCATATTTCACATCTGGGCCATGAAGCAGCAAGATAGAGCAATGACTGTACTACAGCACAAACAATGAACATGTTACTGAATTAGATGAGCTAATTATTTGAACAAACGTATTGCTCTACTGTTAAGCAGGTAGAGTGTAGTCTACACAGGCGCTCCAGGAGATGTGATGCTCCACAGTTCTGAACAACATGCTTGCCTGTCATAAAGATTTATCACAGTCGAATTCCTGCACAGCGTCCGTATCAGAGGCTCTGAGGCAGAGCAGAAGGTAAACGGCGCATCATGTGATCTGTGTTCTGATGGGCGTTGGGATTAAGAACATGCCCTCAGCAAATATAGACACTTGGCTGGCAAATCATAATTGTGTTGGTTCTCCAGCTTGGCTGTGGATCAGCGAGCGTGCAAAGACATATCGCTCAGTGTTCTTGAAGGAGCGCATGTGCTTATACACACATACAGACACCAAACAAGCTGCACACACAGCCTCATCCATCGGTTACAGGCGCCGCCAACAAAGATGAGCGAAAATATGATTGTTTTCATTGTTTATTAGTTTAATATTACTGTGAAACCTAATCTAATGGTGAGATATCATGCTGGCATTTTTAGCAAGGATGCCTATAATTCCTAAGACCAGACTGAGATTCATGTAATCTGATCCATTGAGTAAAATCACTAAAACCAGAATAAAGCTAGCAGTTTTTCACAGCTCCTATAGCTATGAGGCTAACATTGCTAACAAACACGAAGTCAATAGTCACCCAAATCTTTTCTGTAAATACACCCCCAAAACGTCTCTCGACCCACTCAAGCCGCATTCATTACACCCCCAAAACGTCTCTCGACCCACTTAAGCCGCATTCATTACACCCCCAAAACGTCTCTCGACCCACTCAAGCCGCATTCACTAAGGTAGTGTAAAATAAGCGCAGTGCTTCACCAGATGAGGCAGTCACTCACTTTGCATTACAAAGTTTGCTTAGTTCTCATATTAGCTGATAAATGCTAGCCTAGCCAAAGGTGAGCGCTCTTACTGAAACATCGGCTCCTCACTGTTCCCTGTATGACCCTAACCCTGACCCCAGGAACCCTGTAGAGCGTTCTTTAATGAACCATACTGAAGGGCTGAGGAGAACAGAGTTTGGGAGCACATGTGTCACCCATCCAGCACCAGTACAGGTGAGCACTGGCGCAGGACAGCAGCACCTCAGAGACGTTACAGGTACAACACGACTGTTTCTGTCAGCACAGCGACGCGTGTCCCGCGCTAACGGCTGGGTGTGTCTGAGCAGGACTCAACACAGCCTGCCTCGCTAAACCATCAAGCCTCATTAGAGACGAGGAGGAGGAAAAAAACAACACATCTCTCTCTCGCGCTCTCTCTCTCTCTCGCTATCTCTCTCTCTCTCTCTCTCTCTCTCTTTCTTTCTCTCTCTGTCTCTCACTCCCCCCCCCTCTCTCTCTCTCTCTCTATCTCTATCTCTATCTGTCTCTCACTCTCTCTTTCTCTCTCTCTCTCTCTCGCTGTCTCTCTCTCTCTCTCTCTCTCTCTCTCTCTCTCTGGGCAAGTGTTCAAAAACAACAGTTAACAGAAATTCCACAGGAGCAGAAACGCACACACATGCTGGCAAAACTGACTGATACTATCGATAGATAACCCATGAAAAGCTGATCTCACTGCTCACTAAGTGTTTTTGTGGCAATCCGAGAGACATTTATCACTTTCATACTGTACAACATCGCATACAAGACAGCTGGCTGTGGAGCTGGGTGATCGGAAACACTACAAGTCAATAGTCACCCAAATCTTTTCTGTAAATACATCCCCAAAACTTCTCTGAACCCACTCAAACTGCATATATATATATATATATATATATATATATATATATATATATATATATATATATATATATATTATATAAATATTTTATCGTTCTACACCATTTTATTGTTCTCCTGTAAAGTTACAATTTTGGAGAGACTTGTTTTTTGCCACCGACAATATAATACAATCTCATGATATCTTGAGGCACAATATGTATCACAACATTTAGTGTTAATGAGGTTTGATAAGCTGGAACAGACCAAAGATCCTCAGAAGTAAAGCCGCTTCACTCACGGCGCTGAACTAAATCCAGTTAAACAGGATTAATTCTGCTCTCTTTGTAATGAAACATGCAGCTGCTGTTCTTTAAGTACGCCACAGTATGCTCAGGAAATCACATTATGACTTTATGATGACGGTGTTCTGGCTTTTCGATGCTCGGAGACTGACGATGTGAGGGACAGCAAAACAATCTGACCAAAGGGTGCATAAGGGTCCAGCAGTGTGCTCTTTTTATAACATGCAAACGGTTGACCTGCACCTACAAAACCGGATCAAAATAGTTTGTATTTACTGCTCACACTAAAGCAGCCTGCATGTAAACCTGCCACTGCCTGTGAGTGAATGCCAGCCTGTGACTCTAACATGTAAATAAAACCACAAAACCACAATAAAGCTAGCAGTTTCACTATAGCTAAGAGGCTAACATTGCTAACAAACACTACAAGTCAATAGGCACCCAAATCTTTTCTGTACATACATCCCCACAAATTCTCTTGACCCTCTCAAAAATCCATGTGAAGCTGAAGGAAAAATCTGGAACTGAACTTTTTTCTTCAAACTAGCTCACAAGACATCAACTACTATCTCAAAGCACTGATTCTTGTACTTCACTTCTGACTGTATGTCTGTTTATCTGTATTCATTCTAATGATATGTGGTGATTTTACAAGTACAAACTCACTCACTGCCCACATAAATGGCTCTAAATCTTGTGCTTAGGTGCCTCAGACCTGTTCACAGCACTGTATATGTTTAAAAACAGAAAGAATGAATATTCTCACAGCAGCTGTTTGTCTAAAGTGTTCTCCTGCAGTCTCAGTGAAGTTTAGTTTCTCAAGTTTCTCTCTCAGTGAGTCACACTGAGTCCTAAACCACATCTACAAGCCTGCGCCACCTTAATGAAGAGCTGGAGGTGGTTTGAGTCTTTGGAATGTTTTATCGCGTATTGTGAAGATGGCAGTATTCATTTTTTTCACCTTCGTGCCGCTCCAGCTCTCCTTTGAGTGCTGCGATAGGAAGTTATTTACATCAGGCCTCGAGCTGACCACACCCAGACGATAAGAGTATTTTACAGAGCTGCTCATTCACCAGGGTTTCAGATGAAATCCAAACGCTGCAGAGCTCTGCTAACGTTGCACACACTAAAAATGCAGCATTCATGTCTGTTTTAGTCATAAAACTAACTAATAAAAAAACAGAAGTAAAACATTCCAGCACACAAACCAAACACATGTCCGAGCATGACCAATAGGTGGTTTGACCTCAAGGAATGCAGAGGGAAGGTCATAGCTAAAGCAGGACGGTCCAGTTCTTACCTGCGTTCTGATGTGACTGTGCAGAGGAGCACATTTAGGTTTTTGCTTAATAATTTAAAAGTGATCTGAGCGACGTTAACAATCTTTACAAACATCTCTGCCGCAGACGAAAACCTCAACGCTGTTTCAAACACCTACTGTTTATGAGCCACTCAGGAAGATGCAGTGAGAGTGCAAGTGCTAGAACTGACCCCATTTATTTCATCGTTACAGACTGAGGGGTGAGCTGTAGCCGTCCGGCACAAGGACAATTAATCTAATACAGCTCAGTAGTGTTTGCCGTGGTGTGTCTATAGGTGGGCTGGGGTGGGCATTGGCTACCCAGAGATAAGCCTTGCCCACCCAGAGGAATCATCTGCCCATCCAAAAGAAAACTCTGAAAAAAACACTGGTTTAGCTATTTTTTGAGTGTTGACAGTTTTTTTTTTTGGTCATAGATAACTTTGTTATTGCTCATCTAAAATGTTCTGCTTTCCTATTGGCTGTTTTGAAGGTGTGAGTGTGCCTTATTTTACCGCCAAATCAGGCACTTCTTCACATAAGCAGTACAGACATGGTGAAGTGTCTGTACTGGTGGTTGGCATAGTGTAGTGGGTAATCCCTCTGCCTTCTACACTGTAGACTGGGGCTCAATCCCCACGTGGGTAAACACCCTACACTATACCAATAAGAGTCCGTGGGCAAGACTCCTAACACTGCCTTCACCCACCTGTGTAAAATGTAAAATTGTAAGTCGCTCTGGATAAAAGCCTCTGCCAAATGCCGTAAATGTAAACCGGTTTGTAGCTGCTAAACTAAAATCCACTCACTAACTCATACAAATGCTCACTGCTCATCATAAAATCTCACAAAGTCAGAATTTTACAGAGTTTAATTGATTTTTTTTTTTTCATGTTCCTGGACCCCCCTACAAAAATCAGACACTGTAATTATATTCCTTTTGCCCACCGCCCGTTAAACTATGGTGTTGTTTACATTCCCTATTTAGGAAAAGCAACATCGCTGTTGTTGCCCACCCAAGTAATTCAAATGCCCACCAAAGATGGCATCCTAGTAACACCTCTGGTTGTTTAAACCAGACAAGCTTTCCAACCTAAGAACCAGAATATAATGTTGATTCAGCGCAGAAGACTCAGAGTCTGACTTTCTCTCATCAGGAAAATGCTCTGTACTAAAACAGCAGGCAGAGAGGAAAATAACTCACAGGGGGAAATAATTACAGAACCGCAGCACCGCACTCTCAGACCCGCACTCTCAGCACCGCACTCTCAGACCCGCACTCTCAGCACCGCACTCTCAGACCCGCACTCAGACCCGCGCACTCAGACCCGCACTCTCAGCACCGCACTCTCAGACCCGCGCACTCAGACCCGCGCTCTCAGACCCGCGCTCTCAGACCCGCACTCAGACCCGCACTCTCAGACCCGCACTCAGACCCGCACTCAGACGCGCACTCTCAGACCCGCACTCTCAGACCCGCACTCAGACCTGGATATGACGTTACACAGTTGTCGAGAGGCTTAGTAGCTGCTATACGTTGTGTTTTATTACAAGGAGGGCAAGAAATTCACTGCGCAATGTTTTTAGAAGCCTTAAACACTACGGCTGAGTCCCAAATGGCCCCTTATTCCCTACATTCCCACTATGTGAGTTATGAAATTTGGATTTCTACACAAAAACAGAGCACAGTATATCCTGCAGGCACACGTAGCTGAATCTCTTTGTTAGAGATATTATGCACTGTTTGACTGCTGGAGTCTTTATTTTAAGACCTACGTACTGCACTACTTTCACACTTAGAAATGATAGCTCTGCCAGGGGTCTTTAGTGAAGAAAATGGTTCTATAAAGAACCATGAACACTCAAAGAACCCTTTGCATGATAAAAGAGTTCTTTGCATGGTGAAATCATTCGTCAGACTGATAGAGAATGTGCTGTAGATGGTTCTGTACAGAACTGTTTTGAAAAGAGGTCTATAAAGCACCAAAAATGGTTCTTCTATTGTATACAAGCTTGACATTGCAACAATAAAAGATCCCTTTTTGGTGCCATATAGAACTATTTTCAAACAGAACCATATTCAGCACATTCTCTATCAATCTGAGGATGATGATCTCACCATGCAGAGAACTCTTTTATCAGGCAAAGGGTTCTTTGAGTGTTCAAGGTGCTACATAGAACCATTTTCTTTACTCAAGAACCCTTGAAGAACCATAATTTTTAAGCGTGTAGGCCGTTTTTCATTCAGCCTAAGAGATCATGAAATAAAAGGAGGTTTGTGGTCGGGTTTGAGGGGCTGTGTGAACGATCAGCTAATCAATGATGATTTACACCTGTGTGCATTTAACGGCGGCCTGCAGTTATACAGCAGCCACGATACTGCAGCCCGTATTACAGAACCTTCTTAACCTCCTAAATCTGATCTGTTTGGTCTCTGTGTAACTTCAGTACGCACTGAATTTCGGACTTATCTAGTTCAGAATAACAGTTCCTAACTTCCTAATCTCATCATAAACCTCCTAAATCCTGTCCTAACTTTAGGATGAACCCCAACAGGGTCCTCACTTCTGTTTAAGGTCCGTTTCTATGGTTTTTAGGCAGCTGTGTCAGCAGCATAGTTCACTACCAGCATAATGAGCTCCATTTATCTCTACTGTAAAACGCTGCTTTCACTGTGAGATGATTTTCTTTTCTAACTCTGCGTTTTAAAGATCTCAGACGCTGCAGACTCGATCTCCACCGCCCCTCTGATCACCTTCGTGTGTTAATGTTGATGATGAAATATTACAGTGATGGTGGTGAATAATGAGGAGACGGAGCTGAACGTGTGTCTGTTTATTAGGAGGAGTAATGTTAGCGCGCTCGGCTAAAGCGTTTGGGAAATGATGACTGAAACTGGGGAGCGGCGATGCTCTGATAAACAGCAGGGGGCGCTCTCACAATATTCTTAACTTTCAGTTTATCACTCTTTAGTTCTGTTTGACCTTTTTTGTACAGAATTGGGACAGAATAAAAAAAAAACAGTCTTCAAGGAGAATCTGGAGAAACATCTGACTGACTGCTGTCAGAATTTGTAGATGACGTTGCTTTCGGGACACAATAAAATGACTAAAAGCCCCTGTTTAACTACATTAAACATTTTGCCTTACATTAGTTTGTGCTACATACTAATTAATAAGGAATTATATCCATTATATCCTTGGCAACAAATACAGCGTCACAGCATGAAGCCAAAACAACTCTCAGCTGTAACTCTCCTCGGGAAGGAACCCTCAGGTTAGACAATATGTGACTAACTGAATCAAAACAAGCATTAAATATCACGCTGCTGCACGATGGAGGACGGGCTTTAGGGAGAATCTGTTGTTAAAAGGTCTGATTAGTTTGGTTGGAGCTATTTATAGCAGACAGGTTCAGCGCGAGTACAGGCAGACAAACTGCTCAGCTTCAGGAAACAGGAGGAAACGTGAATATTGCATGTGGACGGAGGTAATGGATACTGTTCCTCCAGCCTCCATTGTGAGCCCTTCTCTCTGAGGCGTTGTTCCCCCCAGCCTTTCACTCCTGAGCTCCGTGTATCACTGGAGCACTTTGTTTTGTGAAAGCTGGAAAGTCCAGAACTTTCTTCTCTGAGAGTGACATTACAGCTGCTGCTCTGACGTCTGAACTGTCTGTTTTTCAGTTTAAGAGAAAGGATGCAGAGAGGAAAGACAAACAATCTGCTTTTGTTGATTTTTTTATTTTTGTTTTCAGTAATGGAGTTTGAGTTTAGTGCTATTTAGCACCTTTAGTTGTCGTATTTTCTTATACAATATTAACCTTTTTTATAAATACATATAATTTCGCCTGTTTTGGAAGTCTGTGTGTTTTTTCTGATACAATATATGTTGATGGAAATGTGCATGGGTGATATGGTAAAAACATATCATCATACATGAAGATATGCATCACAATGTTTAGTTTTTCTGAAGTTTGATGACTGAAAAAGCCCCAGTAGAGTCGCATTTAAAAAATATCAAAAACTTAAACAAAAAAAAAATTAAACAGGACTTAACTCTCTTTAATGATACATTCAGTTGGTCGGTGTTCTTTAAGTATCATCAATATCTAAGATACGCTAAGAAAGGCATTGTAATTTATCACGTTAATGATAAAATATATCGCCCAACTCACTACAAAATGATTCTGGTCTTCATAGGTGAACAAGCAGATCAGCATTTATAAAAGTGTTTTTATTCTGTTTAAAGTGTTTTTGTGGAGAGGTGTGAATAGTTTTTCTCCTTTCCCTCTTCATTTCTCACTGTCAGGCCACTAGGGGGCCTGCGGAAGTGGCTACTATTAAAACTTTAAAGAAGTCCTTTATGGATCTAGAACGCCCCCCCCCCAGTTCTAAAGCACGGTATATAAATAAAGCTGTACTCACATATGCATCAGGGAAGGCTCTGTACTTGGCCGCGAGGTTTCTCTCTGGGCCCGGCTCCTGGCCAGCCCCAAACCCTCGCATGACATCGTTAAAGACAGGCGACCCTGCGGACGACCCCTCGGCGCGAGTGGGATGTTTGATGGGCGATTCTGGCGAGAGGCTGTGGTAGAGCTCCAGACTGCGGGGGTGCGTGCTGTTCAAGGTCGGGCTTTCTATGGTGGAGCTGTTGAGGAACGAAGGGGACATGCTTATACGGGACGGCTCGCTCAGCCCTGTGAGGGACCCTGGAGGAGAAGTGAGGAAGGAAAGGCGCTCCAGTCGGGATGTCCCAGATCCTAGAGGGTCAGTGGCTATGGGGGGCATGCTGAGGCGGTCGAGGCCAGAGTTGACCTCAGGCAGGGAAGCTGTTCTGAAGAGAGAGCGATGGCCCAATGCTTTTCCATTCTCCTCTGTCTCTGAACGATAGCTGGAGAAGATCAGGCTGTGGTCCAGGCGGGACGTCCCGAAGAGGCCGCCTCCGTCAACTTGAGTTCCATTCTCCAGATTAAGGTCAGGAAGGGAGCTCTTGCGCATGACGATGCTGCTGATGGCCGAAGCTCGTGAAGGCAGGATGACGTTCCTGGTGAGCAGCTCTGAACCCTGTTGCTCCTTCATCATGGTCAGTGGGGAGCGCATGTCCTTCATGGAGTTCCAGTTGAGGCCCAGGTCTGGAGGGAGGCTGCTGAGGGTCTCTTTAGGCACAGGAGAGGTGGGGCTGGAGAGGAGAGCTGAAGAAAGGCTATGAGCATCTTCTACAATGGGGGGAAGTGAAGAGAAAGGCTGGCTGGAAGAGTTGCGGATGGATCGGTGACGGACAGGTGGCCCCATGCTCTTCAGGGTGTCCAGCAGGGTCTCCATGTCATGGGGGGAGGCGGGCATGGAGGGGTCCGGGCCAGGGTCGGGGACGGCGTCTGTCGGGGAGGACGGCAGCTCCACCCGGGTGGCCTTGAAGACGCCGGAGAAGAAGTCGTCCGACTGCTGGGTGAGCGAGTCTGAGCCTGTGTTTGTTATTCCTCCCTCTCTTTCCACCTCCCTCGCTCCTGCAGGCGCAGAAAGCTCCTCCCACCTCCTCCCACTTACCTCGTTCTCACTGCTCTCCTGGACTTCGCTCCTCAAATTCCGCCAGCTACTGTTGCCAAGGCTACCGGTGGTGTCCACGGAAACGGATGAGGGCGGAGCGTCAGAGGAAAAGGAGTAGGAATGGGAGGAGTACCGTGTTGGCTCACTGCTGGAGCTAGACAGGGAGGAATACAGGTATGTGTTACCTGAGAGGTCAGAATGAGATGTGTCTACAGTAGAGGGTTTGGATTCTTCTCGAATGGACCCAAACTCCTCATACCGACTCAAGACCCTGCCCGACTCATGGCTGGAACCGTTTATATCCGTCAGTCTGTTTTCATTCATATAATGGGCCGAGCCATTGGTGGAGCTGCTGCTGCTGACCAGGGACACTTTGTGAACCCTTTTGCCATCATCTCTGCCCTCCTGAGAGCCTTTAGGCTTCAGAGTTAAAGTGGTGCTCAGGACACCAACTCCGGAACTCATGTCTGTATCTGATCCAGAAGCACTTTCCTCTGGACTCTCTGGGTCAGACTCCTCTGCTACTGTACTGAGGGCAGGGAATGCATGGGAGAACCTAGAATAGAGGAACACAGAGGTGTTTACAGGGTCAAAATCAGGCAAGATTTAATCTTTTTGTACACAACACTCACAGCTCAGCTACAAATGAAAACCTAAAACATCTCTTATATATATAGATTATATATATATATCTATGTATGTGTGTGTGTGTGTGTGTGTGTGTGTGCGTGTGTGTGTGTGTGCATATATATATATGCACACACACAACACACACACACACAACACACATGGTACCATCTTTAAAGGGCAGCAAACTCAAATGTTTGTTTATTTGTCAGCTATTTAGCTAATTGTAATGTTTTAACATGTATGCTGCCAGAATGAGGGTGTATATATGTATATATCTATATAATTATAATAATATATATAAATTTGACAGTGTAACATGATTCCATTCATCATAAAATGTAAACAACTGGTATGTTTTAATTCATTTAAAATAATTATATTATTCAATTTGTTCAGACATTACTGTTGATTATTGATCAGACAAAATATAATTCATGCATATTTTTCATTTGCAAAATCATGTAAAATTGGATTTAAAATACCATTAAAGAAATTCTGGACTTCAGGTCGTTCATAATTGAACATAAATATAAAATAAAACTTCACACTGAATATTAATAAAACATTTCTGGATTCCACACTGCAAACAATGACAGACGTGTTAAAATACTGCAGGACCTACAACTGAACACTAACACTGTAGAACAACTACTTACAGTTCATTCAAACAAAACATCCCCAAAACCTGCATCTTTAAAAAAAATCTTGCCAAAGTACTGACTGTGATACTGCATGAGGCTCTACAGTCTCTGATCAGCTCACACTGATCAACAGATCCAAACATGTGGAGGTTTTATGGTTTATCTCTACATGCTGACTCTAGTAAAGGTGACAGCAGCTACACCAGGTTCAGTGATTACAGTGTCTTATGAATCACAGCCCAGATATCAGCACTAATGCACCAACAACAAACCAGCAAATCTGCCCACAGAAAATACCCTGAATGTCACTGTGTGCATATTTCTCAGGTCACAGCTGCTGTTGCATAACTTCTATTGTCACTGTGGGATTAGACTGCTGTACATGTCTACAGCGTTATTTACCCCTCTGGGCTCTGAGGACGTGTCCTCGACTTGTTCATCTCCTCTTAAACTCTCCTTTAAAGGCTCTTCATATATCATGATCCTCTACTTTCCAAAACCACTGCAGCAGCTTCAGCAGCTGTAAACTCTCTGCATGCCATTTCACATGAGTCTCCGATGTGGACTGAATGAAGAATGAAGGGTTTCCGGCGTGATGGTCAGTCCTTAGTGATTTCCTGAGTGTCCATCGGTCAGTTTCACACAGAATGTAGACGGACACACCAATCCACCAGTTCCACACGGTGAGAGGCAGATGACGTGTATCTCAGCCCCTCTTCATAGGCTCATAACTCCGGATGTGAGTCTCGTATGATCTCGTGATAAGATGGAATGGAAAGGGCGACTCTACAGATTCAGGAAGTGTTTGAACTGGATTTCTGAGCTGGATCATCACAAAGATACAGACACAGATACAATGTGGACCCCAGAGGGTTAACAAGTTAAAATATATTGTCTAACTAAAGTATTTTTTTATATAAAATATATTGTCTAACATTTTTAATGACTGTGTTGTCGGGGATGGTCTTCGCACTAGGCAAAGACAGGCAGTTGCCTGGGGCCCACATGATCACATAAATTAGATATGCTGTATATATTGATGTATTTTTTTTTAAATCCATATATATATATATATAGTTGTAATTTGTGACTGTAGTGATTCTTTTCAGTCATTTCAATGCAGCTCCACCTTTAACCCCCCATCACGGTAATAATGGATTACTCCATGTTGTTATATGATGGCACACCTACCTAAAGACAGGCAGATGAGAACAAGGCAATTCAGTCTTAAAGCTAACTTCACTGTTTCAGTCCGAACAATGCGAGTGTTAACGTTAGTGAACAGCTCCAGAGTTGAATAGTTACTCATTGTTTAATCTCCATAGAAAAGCTGACCAAGAGAACGGGATTGGAGTTGGAGAGGCGTTTGTGATCCAGAACTAATCATCCAACATCACTACCTGACCTCATTAATGCTCTTGTGGTTGAATGCAATCAAATCCTCACAAAAATAATCCGAAATTTAGTGTAAAGCCTTCCTAGGGGAGTAGAGGCTATTACTGCAGCTCAGGAGGTAAACTCTTTATAACACTCTGGATTTTGGAAGAAGCATTGAAAGAGCAGCTGTCCACAAACTTTTGGCCACACAGTGTATGTGCCAATATAGTGAAGTACTTTAATAAAATTTCTTAAAACACGTAAAAAAAATGTTGACGTAGTTATATTTTTACAACCATCTAAAAATATGAGATATATGATGTATCGACAGAAGCACCATCTGGGCCGGTCCTCTCTTTTACCTAGAACCACAAAATCACTAAATCCACCCCTGCGTGTTGCACCGAGCTCCACAAACCAAAACAAACTGAATGTTTAGGTTATTTTTTTCCTTCAAATGCAGTGAATGACCTTAATGCAGCTGAATTCCCTAATAAAAAGGCTTGTCCACAAACTTTTGGACATGTAGTGTAGATGTAGAACCATCTACAGAATTAAATATAAACTATTGTTTAAATGTGAACAGCTTAGTTGTGATGGAATGATTGTTGCCCAGTAAAGTGTGAGACAGTAACAATATTATCTAATTATGAGCGGACATGAGTGAAAACAGCTGATCAGCAGCAGAAACGTTTGGCTCAAAGATAAAAAAACAGAACTGCTGTTCGGACTCAACATCTCTAACTGTATATATGCTACGAGATCAAGTGGAGCTGCAAACAAAGAGGGAGGAAAATAAATAAAGTTTCCAGAGTTGTAAATTTAATGAATTTAAATTTACAGATTTAAACCCTGCAGTGAATAATATTTGGTCTCACATTAAACTCAAACCAGCTCAGCAGTGTTTCTCAGCTGTGTGAAGCCGTCAGTGCTGAGTGGATCAATACTGACTCCTCTTTCTGTAAAAGACTGTTTGAACATTCACACACTAAACTACAGCACTTAAAGAAAAAGATCTCTCCCACACTGACTGACTGCAGCTAACTGTTCAATGATTTGATGTTCAGGCCATTAAAAGCTTAATGTTTTGCCATTTGGGGTCCATTTTTTTCCCAGGAATGCACTAAATACAACAATTTAATATCACAAACCACTGAGCACCTTCAGAGTCAGCCGTCTGAAACTGGTCCTCCGTTACAGTAAAGTATACGGGCTGGTTCTGTGGAACTGTTCTACACTGAGAACACCTGTTTGTCTTTGTGTGTGTACTGGAACATTTTCTGTGACAGATGAAACTAAACCAGTAGACTGTATTGGAACTGGGCTTCAACAAATGGTGCAAGTTCGCCCTCTAAAGGCCAATTATGGAAAAAATCACACTTAAAAAAGATTCTTCAAGGGTTCTTTAGTAAAGAAAATGGTTCTATATAAAACCATGAACACTCCAAGAACCAATTGCATGATTAAAGGGTTCTCTGCATGGTGAAATGGCTCTTCAGACTGATGGAGAATGTGTTTTATATGGTTCCATGTAGAACCTTTGTGAAAATGGTTCTATGTAGCACCAAAAAGGGTTCTTCTATTGTTACAGGCCTGACAATGTAACAGTAGCAGAACCCATTTTGGTGCTATATAGAACCAATTTTACTAAGGGTTCTATATAGAACCATCTACAGCACATTCTGCATCAATCTGAAGAGCCATTTCACCATGCAGAGAACCCTTTAATCATGCAATTGGTTCTTGGAGTGTTCATGGTTTTATATAGAACCACTTTCTTTACTAAAGAACCCTTGAAGAACCATCCCTTTTAAGAGTGTACTGAGTATCTCTCTCTCTTTCTCTCCCTCCCTCTCTCTCTCTCTCTCTCTCTCTCTCTCTCAGAGTGGGCGGGGCTCTCTCAGTGGTATGTTCCTGTCTGACTGGTTTAATAACAGTGAATGGAAATCCAGCCAGAATTCCTTCAGATAAAAATCAAAAGTGTTCTGCTGCTGAAAATCAGAGCTGAGAGCGTCACTCTCGCTTTCTACAGCGCTGCAGCACATAAAGAGTGAAAATACAGGACTCACTGACCCTCTGACCCTGCCTGCCCACTGAAGAGTTTCGACTGAGTTTGTTGAGCTCGGTTTGCTGAAGGATCCGTTTGTGTGTTTTCTTTGCCGTCCAAAGCTCTTCACCAGCACCAAAGATCAAAGGCATCAGTAGTTTTTCTTTTTTGTTTATAGTCCAGCTGACACATCTACACACTACAAAAGAGCATCTTCTCAAAGGCAGTGATCTTAAATCTGCTTGATATATCTAATATTTCTTATTTGGAGATGGTTGTGCACTTATTATGAGATTATCTAGCTTATTTCTAGACCTTTTACTTGTTTTAACAAATTTTATTCAGTAAAATTATTTCACTACACTGTCAGATAATTTTGCTGGTTTTAAGCACATTTCTTTCCCATTTCTGCCAGCATAGTGAGATAACTGTACTTAATAAAATCACTTTAATCAAGTATGAAATGTTCGGAAATTAGTTAAATAATCCTAAAACTCTACTCTTCTGAGAAGGCTTTACACTAGATGTTGAACATTGCTGTGAGGATTTGATGGAGCATTAGTGAGGTCAGGTACTGATGTTGGATGGTCAGTTCTGGATCACTCCAACCCCAAAGGTGTTGGATGGAGCTCCATCACTCCAGAGAACACAGTTCCACTGCTCCACAGCCCAAAGCTGGGGGGCTTTATACCCCTCTAGCCCACGCTTGGCACTGGGCATGGAGATCTTAGGATCATGTGCAGCTGCTCCAGAGCACCTTGTTCTCATATCAATGCTTTTGTATGAAGGTCATACAAGCTGTGTGTGTATCTGAACTCCTGTGTCAGCAGTGAATGACCTTAATGCAGCTGAATTCCCTAATAAAAAGGGTTGTCCACAAACTTTTGGACATGTAGTGTAGATGTAGAACCATCTACAGACTCACAGAATGAATGGAAACACAGCTACAGACTGATCTACAGAATCAGCTCTTGTTCCTCTTTACAATAAGTAGCTGTCTATTTAAAACAGCCTGAAAGGTTTCAGAGGAAAACCATCAAAGCAGCAGAGTCGGCTGATCGTAAGTCCTAGAGGTGTTCATTTGAAGTCTGGCTCATTAAAGCATGACTAACCTGACCTAACAACACCGCGCAGGAGGACAGGCACGAATAACAGCATTCCAGAACTGTCTGACCTCTCAGCTATCCATTGTGGGTCATTCAGATGCTAAACAACTATGTGTTCCAGGAAGTTTGAAGGTCGTGTTGTGGTTCCAGCATCCTCTCCCTTGCTGGACACAGCAGCTCAGTGAGTGGCAGCAGGGTGTGTGTCTATGCACTGTGTTGGGTAATCGCAATGAAAGGCCTCAGTGAGGAGGAACTGCGCTTGTACAGAAACACTGCTGACTGTGAGTGAGTGTCTGTATGATTACTACGGCTGATTGATTATGGCAAAAATCATAATCGCAATTATTTTAGTCGATACTGAAATCACGATTATTTAACCCGATTACTCACTGACTTTGGAAACATCACGCATGTACTGAACTTTAAAAACATGTCTTTATAACAGTGGATTTCCATCAACTTTAAATATAATTAAACTGAAAAACAAATAGAAAATAAAGAAAAGGGCTGCGCTGGATTTATAACACAAAAAAGCGAGAGCATCATTGAATGTGGCTCAATAATCGTTTCATTGGAATCATTAGAAGCCAAAATCATAATTAAGGTGCAAAATACAGGGGGTCCTGGGGGATCTGGGACCCCTTAATTAACCTCTTGGACCCCCTTGAATGTCTCAACATCAAAATTCTGGTGGGTCCTGTTTAGCATTATTAAAGGAGACTTGTGTGTGTGTGTGTGTGTGTGTATATATATATATATATATATATGTATTTTGTTCTTTTTTTTCATTATATTTATTTATAATTTTTCTTTTATTAATTTCCATTTTATAAATTTGTTATTAATTTCTGCTTTATTTGTGCAGCACTTGATCTTTTTATGCAAAACTGATTGATTAGTTAATCATTGTTGATACATCAAGAAGGTAAATTTTAATCTCTAATTTTTTTTCTCTCAAGTAACTGAGTTTGGAGAGTCTTCCTTCTCAAAAATATAACAGGAGTTATGAATGCTCAAAAGAAAGAAAACAAACGTCCAGCACGCTCGCTATCGATATAATGACTGTAACTGATTGATGATGCTTATCATAGTCAGTTATGATTTGCCCATTGAGGGAGCACGATTATATAGCTGAGCCATAAAGAAAGAGCTCTGGGCAGCAGTTTTGGGGCCATAAAAGTCCATTCTTTACCCTGAAAAATGACTCACAAGCTTTTTTAATTGTGATCAACTGCATTTGTCTAATTTGCTCAAATAGACCCTAAAGGAAGATTCTCCATTTATAAAACAGTGCAGTGTGTTACGTCTGTATGAGTGGACAAAATGGGCCTCATCTGAATGTTTTTATTGCTTTCAGTAATTCAGTGACATTATTTTGAGGTCAGAACTGGAACATGAAGATCACGTGATCTCACCAGTTTTCATCACTGTCGCCCAGCGAGAGCAACAGTGTGTGTTATTAACTCCACATGCTTTATCCAGGCTGTTACTGACACTCTGGACTGAGGAGCTCAAAGGCAGGAGAAACCTGAGCAGCAGCATATCTCAGGTTTAAAGGGACAGTGTAACGAGAACCTGCTGGAGTACAAACACAGCCCGTACAGAACCAGCTGGAGTCCATGTTAAAGCTGTCAGTGTCTTTATGCGACAATCAGTGACCACAGAGCCTGAATAACTACACAGCGCTTTAGGATCTCCTTCAGCAGAACCCAAGAGCCCCTCACTGCAGCTCTGCGTGGTGCTCACGGGCCATGTTTAGAAATGGGTTCTATTCCTGTGAGATCAGGAAATATATGAAGTGGCAGTGAATCTTGAAGATCTGAGGTGAGATCCTGTCTGCACTGCAAGTGAAATAATCTTAAATCTAGTCAATATATCTACTATTTCTAATGGTGAGACTGTTGTAAGCTCATTATAAAAGTCTTTCACTTATTTCTAAATATTTTAACTTGGAAAAAAATGCTGGAAACAAGCCAAATGAGCTGCCAATATAGAGGAGATCATTTGACTTCCTAAAATCACTTAAAACAAGTAAAAACATCTAAAAATGAGTTAAATAGTCTTATAATGAGGTTAGAACAATCTCAAAGTGAAGAATATTACAAATTTCGACTGGAGTGAAGATCATTTCACTTGCCAAGATTACATGTTTTGCAGTGTGTAACTATGACGCGACTCAGGACTCAATAAGAAGCGCCAGCCTTCACGCAGTGAACGAACACAGCCTTTCGTTTCCAACCTTACACGTCTGTCAGTTTAACTGTGGTCATTTTCAGTCATCACTGTGAAGCTGTTTTCCTGCAGATCGCAGTGACATCAGCTTCAAATATGGAGAGGAATTTGTGTGAAACTGAAATACAGTCACTACAGTGAGGAACTGTGAAATGCAGTGCCCGCATCACGTTACTGTGTGATACAAAATATGAGCCAGAATGAAAAACAAACCCTCTGTTACACTGATTTCACTTCTCTTCACCTCTTTACTGAACAACATAAGGGTTTACATTTAAACTGAAACACTGAATTTGAGTCAGAATTGAATACAATCACCTTTAACATGTAATAGTCACAGCTATACTGCTTTACACTGTGCAGCAAATCACTGTAAAGGGTCTTTTCGTTCTGGCACGTTTTCCACGTTACTGTTTAAACACTGCATTTCACTGTTTTAGTTGGACTTCAGTTCATTTGAAGTACAAAGAAGAGGTGAAATCAGTGATATAGAGGTTTTGCTTTTCAGTCTGGCTCCTATTCTGTACGTCACCTGTGGAACAGTAATGTCATGAGTGCGTTTCACATTGATAGTGACTGGTTTTCAATTAGGGAACATATTTCTCTCCGGATCAAATGTGATGTTTAAAGGGAAAATGCAAAACAACTTGATGTTTAGATAACAAGTATGCAGCTTTTTCCCTTTATTTTCTCTGTAGCGCTTAATTTAAGGCAGAAATGAAGGCCCCGCCCACTGTTTTTTACAGTCACATGCAAAAGTTTGGGCACAGCCAGGCAAATTAATGTTTTGTTCATTTTTCTAATTGCAAATAAGTTACTCTTCCTCTAAACATTAGCAAAGGAAAGTTTGTGCACAGTTACTACGCATTTGATTCATTTAACATACTGTCATTTAAGGGGGGCCCAAACTTTTGCATAAGACTGTGTAGCAGATGAAGATACAAGACTAAAGTTTTGCACACTGTCTGATTGGCACAATGACTTCACTTCCTAAAGTATAAAACAAAGCTGATCAGTCAGGAGGTCTTCTGTGGTTCCATACGGACTGACCCATCATCAGAGATTCAGAACAGCACCTAACAGTAAACAGGACTTGTTTACAGGTACTCTGTGTGTTAAATGAGAGACAGTGTAGAAGTAAGAGTTCCAAAAAACACAAAAGTAGCAGCTCAAAAAAATACTTGACATGAGTTGTGCATGTTCAAAAGAAAATAAAGGTGAAGCAGGCTTGTTACCTCTGCTATTATATCTAAATATAACTCCTGTAATTAATCTATAATGCATATTATTAGCCCCTTCTCATATGCACGTTGAGGAAGCATGATTGCATAACTGAGTCAGAACTCTTGGCAAAATTCCTTTACCCTGAAAAATGACACACCCACATTCTTGGACAGCAGGAATACATCAAATAATTAGATACACAACTCACATATGTAATTGTATGAGGGCTGACAAACAATTAAAATAATTCATTGTGATTAATCCCATTATTCTGTGTAATCCTGTATATAATCCTTATGTACTCAAATTTGACCCTAAAACAAAGATTATTTCTATCTATAAAGCAATAAATTGTGCTGTGGCTGTGTAAGTGGACAAAATAAGCTTAGAATGTGAATTAAGAACTGAGTAGCTGAGTAGCTCTTCTGTTTCTATACTGGAACTGCTGGGGTCTCTTTTGGCTCAACAGGAGCCCAAAATCTCTCCAAAATGCCAAACCCAGCTCAAATGACTTTCTATAGCACCACAGACCTCATGTGCATTGCTGGAAAATATAAATATTCTCTTATATATATATATATATATATAGCAGCACTGTCCACAGAAAAACAAGCATCTCCATTTTTCCAATTTTTACTTTTCTAATTTCTCCAAAATTGCTTGGAATAAAATTTCTTTACATTAACTGACATTGAAAGAATGTTTTTGCCCTGTTCTGTAAAGTGTAATGTGTTTGTGTGTGTGTGTGTGTGTGTGTGTGTGTGTGTGTGTGTGTATATATATATATATTTATATGTGTATCTGTCAGATGATGTAGTAAATATATTTATCATGTTAATGTTAGTAAAGTAATTGATTTTCCATCAGTTCTTAGTTGAGGGCCTTTAACACCAGCATGACCAGCAGCCGTCCATTAGCATTGTGCACATAGCTCAGAGATTCTTTACATTCAGACATTCTCCTCATGTAAACACAGCAACACGCAGCACAGTGAGTGCTCACAATCCAGCCAGTGACACGAGAGGCTGGAATGAGGTGTGGCTTTCGACAGAAACATAGATTAGATGTTTAAACGCTGATGAGAAGCTACAGTAGATACACCTAGACAGCAGCCAGGTCACCTGTGTGCATCAAGGATACAGTGATGATGCTAAAGAAAAGCTTAAACGTGACCTATAGGGGTGTAACGATTCACAAAATCACTCCTGAATTGATTGAACATGATTCCATACAATCTATTCATACAGCAAAAATAAGCAGCAGCTGAAAATGTGTCCTATTATAATGTTAATGTTTCTGTTATCAGCTTATTAGAATATTCAGCATAATAAGAAAAGTACAACCAGATCTAATACTGTAGCCACAAGCTAATATCCCTGATAGCAAGATGGCAAAGCTGGTGGTCCACTAGTGTTTTGCTCAGTGTTTTCCAGGCAGCCCACCGGTGTTCAAGCAGAGTAACAGAGAACATTCCACTTATCACTCATTTTCCCCTCACAGTCCAATTCACTGATTTATCTTTTCCTCCTTTCTTTAGTTATACTCTGTAAATTAGCTTAGTAAATCATTTTAATCCAGTGTCAGCAACATTTTCAACAAAATCATTTTATATTGGGCCTTTTCTTTCTCTCATTTGTTTGTAATATTTGTCTTAGTTTATTTTCCAAAATAAAAGTTTGTGTGCATTTAAAATCTGTTTGAGACGGTTAAAACTAGTTAGAGCTTGTATGCAGGACAGTAGTCTGGGTGGTCCAAGGGGGACCAGCAGTGGCAGTCAGCGGGGTGCCGACCTTATCAAGCCAGCGGTATATAACTGCATGATATTATACAATGTGTTGTGATACAATACAGTACATGATAAATATAATATTATACAATACAATTCAATGTAATACGATACAACGACACACTGCAAGACATTTTGAGACAGCACATTACACTGTGATGCAATACGATACAATACTATGTGATACGCTGTGATGCAGTTTGCATTACAATTCTATATAATACATCTGTAGTAACCTGCCTTACAGAACTGTCCATACCTGTTAGTGTATGAGGGGAAAGGCAGCTGCTGTCAATGTTATCAGCACTGAGGCAGGACAGAGTTAAAAAGTCAGTGTCACAATTACAGAAATGAGCCAGAATCAAATCTTCACATACATTAACCTCAACATTCTTAGAGAACTTCAACCTGACTAAACGGCCGCGACCTCCGTGACACTTACTCGAGGAAACTCCCATCTGACAGTGTGTAAACTCGAATATAAGTTATCAGTTATACTTTGAACCAGTGATCCAATACAGGTCAATCCCATGAAGCTCTACTGCCCTTCCCTCTCATATGAAACACTGAACCCATTTATAGAGATACGTGTTACTGCTGGGCGAGGCGGAGATCAATAATGAAGGGAATGAACACAGTCGACAGAGTTTCACTCTCTGTGTGTAAAACAGGTGCTAATATATGAGACGGCACCAAATTCTGGGCTGGATTAAAAAGTACAAATACGATCTGATTCTGTAAAAACATCACAGAACTGCTAATAGCACAACACTGTGTAATGCAAATTAAAGTAGGTCATGTGATGACGGTGGTAGCCACATGTGGGCGAATGTTAACATCAGAACAATTAGCTGGCTGAGTAGCACCATTCATTCATTTCAAATAGTCAACACTCAAAAATGGTTCTAACGTTCTTTAGTAAGGGTGATGTTTACACACAGACCAGCTGTATGAGTCTTGTGCATTAATAGTTCTTTGCATGATTAAGTGGTTCTTCACTATGAGACAAAACCTGCTGTATACAATTTTATGAACCTTTGAAAATTGTTCTGTATAGCACCAAAAATGGTGCCTGAGCCACTAATGTTACAACTAAGGAACGTTTTTTTTTTTTAATGGGACTATACAGAACCCTTCTTGCTATACACATTTCTGTTACTTCTGTGATATTTGTTTTATATTTACATAAATGAAGATTCTGTGTAATTTATGTAGTTGATTGTGTATATTTCCTTGTACACTCTTAAAAAAGACAGTTCTTCTTTTAAGGTGGCCATGTAGAGGAACCCTCCTGAAACACTTTAATACCCATCATTCTTAAAAAAGATGGTTCTTCTTTTAAGGTGGCCATGTAGAAGAACCCTCCTGAAACACTTTAATACCCATCATTCTTAAAAAAGACAGTTCTTCAAGGGTTCTGTAGTAAAGACAATGGTCTATATAGAACCATGAACACTCAAAGAACCATTTGCCTAATTAAATAGTTCTATGCATGGTGAGAGCGTTCTTCAGATTGATGGAGAATGTGCTGAATATGGTTCTATATAGCACCAAAAAAGGTTCTGCTATTATAACAAGCTTGATATCGTAAGAATAGTAGAACGCTTTTTGGTGCCATAAAGAACCATTCACAAAAGGAGTCTTTGTGTGTTCATGGTTCTATATAGAACCATTGTCTTTACTACAGAACCCTTGAAAAACCATCTTTTTTAAGAATGATGGGTATTAAAGTGTTTCAGAGGGTACTTCTACATGGCCACCTTAAAAGAAGAATATTTTTAGTCATTTTTAAAGAAAAGAATAAAGTGGATCAGTTTCAGAATCAGTCGATACTCAAGATCGCAGTATATTTATCAGTAATGGAACAGAAACCAGGTATCGTTCCATCCCTGTAAATCAGACTAGCTATTCTGTCTATTAGCATTGCTGAATTCAACGCAACAGTTTATCAATATGCAAGTGCTGTCAACTCCAGCATGACCAGAGGTCTGACCGCCGGACTGTCCTATCCCAACACAAGGTAAGCAGTGTTCATCATTGACCCCGTATCAGCCGACTTTGGTCACTCAGCCGCTTAATGAGAGGCTGCGGATCAGGCGAGCTTTGATTACACTGAGAATCCTTATTGAGATCAGACAGAAAGAAATCTGACCTGAGGTCAGCCCCCAGAATCAGACATTCACAGTGCGGACTCTGAAGGACGCTAAGACTTTAGCACAATGGCTGGAAAGAGAATCTGTGTAGAAAAGGGGAGAGAGAGGAATGAGGACAGAGAGAGAGAGAGAGAGAGAGAGAGAGAGAGAGAGGAATGAGGACAGAGAGAGAGAGAGAGAGAGAGAGAGAGAGAGGAATGAGGACAGAGAGAGAGAGAGAGGGAGAGAGAGAGAGAGAGAGAGAGAGGAATGAGGACAGAGAGAGAGAGAGAGGGAGAGAGAGAGAGAGAGAGAGAGAGAGGAGGACAGAGAGACGAGGGCTGAAACAGGAGCTGCTGAATGAAAGGCTTCATTCTCAGCCAGTGCAGCACGAAGCATCGATCTAAAGCTGACTGCAAAGATCTTGGAACGTTAAATTCAATTAAAGTCAATTATTATGATTATATTCAATAAAATATGAGCAAAAGTAGACATCCAAAAATAGAGTTTCACTGTAAACAGCTCCTCCAGTCATGTTTTTAAAGAGTCATGATCCAGAATAAAACTAGGGATGGATGAATGTAATTGGCCAAGATCGGAACGGACAGGTGACGACTGTGTCCGATCTGTGCTGCAGGTTTTATCAAAGTGCTATTAAACACAAATATGAACAACTTTTCAGTGGGATTGTTTATTGTTTATTGTTTGTTTGTTAGTCAGAGTTTGGGGGATCACGCAAGACCATCATCAGTTACTGGCTGTTACTGATCACTCATAAAGCCAGTCGTCTCTTTTTCTGATGTAGCACTTTATTTATGTTATTCAAACAGGAAACTGATTTTTTGGTGCCAGTTTGTCTTTTAAAGAGCAGCAGTGTTGTTTATACTGCAGTGTGGCTTATAGACAGTCCTGGAAATGCATCAGCATGTGTGAGCTTTGGGTTAAAAAAGAAAAAAACCCAAAAACTTTAACTACATGAACCCAACAAGTCCAGGATGGAGCTGAAAAATAAAAATGCAGCTCACTGAAATCTGCTGCCAGAGGAGTTCCACCATGCGCACATCCCTCCTGGCAACAGAACAATCGTTTTATCAGGTTCAGCTTGTGGAAATGGAGCTTTCTGTGAGCTACCATGTTTCATATCACTGTGTAAAAGATGCTTCATGCTTCCTTTATTGTTGAATAATTCCAAGATCATTCCGAGCAGTTCGGATTATTGTTGTTTTAATCAGAGTAGTGATAATCGGTGTCACTTATATTCCTATTTATCTGTTTGCTTGTTCAAAATTTGTCACAACCCTGCTGAAAAAAACCCTTAGAAACCGTTGTGTTTCTGTTGGTTCCTGATAGGTTTGTAATGTGTTTTGGCTTTATTAATGAGTGGATATCACAGTGTTAAGGGTCCTAATGGTTTAACAGGTGACCAATGGCAGATTTGATGGTTTCCTGATGGGGTATGAAGGTGTTCTACATCATTTAGCCAATTCCCGTTAGCAAAACCAGTAGTTTTTAATCCTAATGGTTTCTAGCGTTTTTTTTTTTTTCGGCAGGGAAACTGAATAAAAATGTCCATCTTTGTCTGATCATGTTCATCACACTTCAAATAACAGCACTCTGGAATCACAATATTAACAGAGAAGAGCAGATAAAACAGAAGCCACTTTTTTTGCTCCAGCCTTGAAAGGTCAAAGAAACCAGCCTTTCAAAAATTCATGATCCCTAAATAAAATTTAAACTGCCAACTTACCGTCCAGCTGACGTGTGGCGTGGTGCAGGCGGCTGGTCAGAGAGAGCGCTGGTTCTTGTAGAGTGATCTTCTTCCTTCTCTCCAAACTCCCTGATGTAAACAATGATTCCGGCAGTAGTTGTGCTTCTCTCACTGTAAGTCCTGGTGGTGCTGTTGGCTACAGTCTCTGGATGGAGGCTGAGATCACCTGCTCTGTGTTGGTGCTGCGGATCTTCTGATCTTCTGGCTGCACTGCTGGTGACCGTAGCTTTGTTTGTATCCTGGCTGTCGTTAGTCTCAGGTGCAGGAATCTCCTCCTCCACTACGAGTGGTCTGTACAGACTAGCCCGGCCGTGTGGTGTCTCAGATGGGTCCTTTTCACCTGAGCTGAATTTCAGGTGTGTGTAGGTATCCTCTCTGGATGTTCTGCTGGTTTCTGTGAGCGTCACCTGCTCTTGTATACTGCTATCCTCTCTCTCAGCGTGGAGACTAGCCCCGCCCCAAGCCGCGTCCTCCCGCAGCATTATCGCACAGGCAGACAGTGTGGTCAGGGAGGGGCTGTACCCTGCCCCCAGGTGAGAGCGAGTTTCCAGGTTGCAGTCTGTGATTGACGCCTCCTCGTGCAGACTCCAGGGATGGGCCGCTGCGCATTCCTCAGGCACACGCTCTCGCTGAACTGGCGCGTCCGGTTTCATAATAGCCAGATCTGAAAGTTGCCGGGCTACTTCACCTGCCCCTACCTCTCTCTCTCTGCCTAACTGGTCCTGAGCTTCTGCGTATTGATGAGATTCTGTTCTCTGATCGATCATTCTTGTGTGAAAAGATCCCAGCGTCTCCTCAGCTTCCCATTTTACTTCTATTGCTTGGTTGTTTGGATGTTCCTCCACCTTCTCTTCCCCTGCTGAGCTCAGCTGAACCTCATGCTCATTTGAAACCAAGTTGTCAAAGCCACTTTCTAGTGCCCATCTCTTGCTACATGTCTGTAAATGACCGTTAACTGACTCAAAGTCATTTCCACGTGCCACAGGTTCATTACCATCGTGCTCTTGAAATAATATTTGCGGTTCTTCATGGCTTTCACCTGCTTCCAAATATATCTGAGCATCCATACGGTCTTCCTGGAGTTGAGTTACAGAAGTGCGAGTGTGATAAGAGATGTCTGGATAGATATTCAAGTGATCTGTGGTGGCAGAAACAGACTCAGAAACAGTGTTGAGTGAAACCTTGCTGACTTGTTCTTGTCGATCTCCTTCAACAAGGTCAGTTCCTGGCCTGGAATGGTCAGGCCTGTCCATGTGTGTGTACCTCATGGTGGATGGTGGATTTGATTGGTCATCATTAGGGTCAATCTCAATGGTGTTTGAGGAGCTTAACAAGGTGCAAGTTTCTAGGTCAGATGTGTGGATGCTCAGTGATGAGACTGACTCATCCTGGAGCTGGACGAGTTCAGAGCCATGACAAACTGGCTCAACGGCAGCAAGGATGGGCTGGACTGAGTCAGTGACATCAGCGCTGATCAAGGAAGTATCTATAGATACAGGAACTCCCTCCAAGTCATGATGATCAAGAGAGAAGCTGGAAAGTTCTGTGACCTCTGGAAGGACAGGACTGTGCAGAGGATTGAAGGTAGAACCAGTTTCATCTTTCAGGACTGAGTCACCAGAAACTTCACCTAAGGATGGTGAAACCCAGCCAGGACTGGGGTTAGGATCTGTGCTGTCCTGCTGGCTGCGAGGAGAACATTCAGTGGTAGGGATCATGTGATCAGGTGCAGCTGGAAGAGAGGTGGTATCGCCAATGTTGGGAACAGATCTGACATCTGTAAGTTCGGTTTTAGAGGAGGAGCCCATCTGAACAGCTGTAACATCCATGATCTGATGGGAGGGTTCTTCAGCAGGGCTGAGGGCTGAGCTGGAGAGAGAACTATGTGGAGAACCTGAAGTGGAGAAGGTTGTGGACATACTGTTCACCTGTGATGCAATCTCAGTTTTCTTAGCTGGGTTTACCAGCTTTTCCAACACATACCATTCATGCTTCTGTAGGTTGTGAGGAGTGTCAGAGTGATCCCACCTGTCAGCATCACTGCTAACATGGTGTCCCTTCATGAGTGAGATGCTGTTAGGAGATACAGTGTCAGTGGATGATTGAAAGATCAGAGCTGCACTGGTGGACTCATAATCTGAAACTTTGGTATTCAAACTAGCAGTTTTAGAGTCTTCTGAACTCCAAGCAGGGATTTTGCTGCTGGCAGCATCAGTTGTGGTGCTCCTTATGACAATATCTGTGGCAGCATTTGGAGTTCCAGGAGCAAAGTTGGTCATTTCTGTACTTATTTCAGGAACAATGGTGCTTGATGGCTCAGCAGAAGACTGACCACTAGCATCAAGGTCAGTATGTGCAAAAACAAACGCCTCAGGAACTAAACCAGGACTTTCTGGAGGAGTTTGATAACCATCGCTGTCAGAATCAATATACGAAATTAAGGTGCTATCAATGTTAACTGGCATAAAACCTTTGGCACCTTCCATAATTTCCTCAGGGTGGACATTCTGGCGGTGGGGTTGGTCAGTGGGGATAAGACTGGGTCTCAATTCAGGTTCCACTACCTCACACTGGACCTGCTGGCTGAATTCAACTTGGTCTACATGGTCTTCAGTTTGCTGCTCTCTGAGATGATCTCTACTTGCGAAACTCTGGGAGAGGGCTGCGTTCTTCTTCTTCCTCCTCCAGCCCAGAGAGAAGGAGGAGATGCGCTTGGGCTTGTGGAGGTCAGTCTCAGAGCTACTGAGCAGCCCCTTCTGGAGAGAAAGAGAGAAAAATAGACAATGTTGGTGAAAGAAAAGACAAACAAGGATGAAAATGAACCAACTGGGAAGATAAATAACCAAACTGACATGTTTCTCATACCAACACAGTCCATCATACAGTACAACTAGGATTCTTTTGACTTCTTGACCCAAAGACCCAAATAAGAGAATTGATAGCAAACTGGAACCCAATCAGGAAATTATTACTACACCGAGTTTAGGAAAAAACGAATTGTTCAAACTGCCAGCCCAAATCTGATTTCTGTCATATCCAGATTGTATCTAGATTGATTTTTGATAGTCTGGACAGCAAAAAAGAAAACACACAAAATCTGATTTTGCAAATTGGATCCAAACTATATTTGGAGGTGGTTTGAACTGCGACTCCAGTCTGATTTTTACAGGTGCATCTGGACGCTCTGGACGCTAAAATCGGATTTCAAAGTGTCTTTTTCGTCAATCACTTGACAAACAGTGACAATGTCGAATCCAGCGTGATGAAGTTCTGGGATTCAAGAAGAGCCCCAAAGACTCATGATGATGAAGAGAGTTCTGAGGAGTTTGGAGGGGAGATGATGCTCCTCCATCTCTCCTGCATCCGCGTTTGAAATCCGCGTCACCAGCATAGCTACGTAGTTACTGACACCTACATCGTTACCACGGCAACCCATGCAGCTAGACTGGTGATGTCTGGACACACAAATCTGACCTGATCACTTACAGATAACAGAGCGAACAGACGACTCAAAAGATCTGATTTGAGAAACAAATCTGATTCAACTGCAGTCTGAACACAGCCTTATTTAGATGAAACTTCTTTAGATGGAGAATGAGGGTCACCGTCTTTACTAAAGAACCCTTGGAGAACCAATTTTAAGAGTGTGCCTAAGCTGAAAGTTTGATGGAATGCTGGGCATTTTTGTAGTATTTAGAGTAGAGAAAGTCCTGAAACACTGACAACTCGCCCTGAAGAATCATATTCATTTAAACAGTGTGGTGCCTCGCAGACTTTCATGCTTCCTCCTTTCAGAAACTATGAGAAGCACGCAGAGCTTAGTGGATTCTTCAGAAGGGTGTTGCATTTCTTCATTACGGTGATAATAGAGGCTTGATCCACCCATCTTACTCTGAACTGATCCAACTAGACTCATCAAACACCGTCTGAGCAATAACGAGAGGTAAGAGGTTATAAATGAGTGAGTTTGGAGAGAGAGCTCTTATTCACAGCACTCAAACTGTACCAAAGCAGCTCCCGCAGGCCATAGAACAGCTCCCAGTCAGAGGCCAATATCACCCAAAAGGTTTTCTCAACGAGGCTGATCTGCAGAACTGAGATGGAAATAGAGTTTATGTAAATGAATTACATATTTAATATCCAAAACACAGCAACCTAAACAGGGAATTCCACCAATCTGTTCCAAAATTCCTCCATAATTCAGTGTGAATTAGAGATTCAGAGTGGTTTGGTGTGAAATGGTTTAGATGTCTTTACAGTGGTGGTGATAGGAACCAGGGGTCGCCATGACTACAACACAAATATAGACATTTTATTTACTATCCAGAACCACCAGTGAACCTACACGAGTCTTCTGAGTTTATATGGAATGTTGATGATGGAAAATAGTGGAAAATCCAACTCATCCCAAAGGTACTGGATGGAGCTCCATCACTCCAGAAGACACAGTTCCACTGCTCCACAGCCCAAAGCTGGGGGGCTTTATACCCCTCTAGCCCACGCTGGGTACTGGACATGGTGACCTCAGGATCATGTGCAGCTGATCCAGAGCTTCTCATTCTATTGGTCAGTGCTTTTCTATAGAGATTATATAAGCTAAAGTAGCTGAATTCACTCATTAGAAGTCTGGATGCTTTTGTACATACAGTGCACCATTAAAATGTGTCATTAATTTGAATGTCAAAAAATGGCAAAACACTTGTACGTAACATTTGAGATGTCTGCAGATCAACACACAGAGGCCAATATTACAGTAATGATTAATAATGTAACTCTGAGCACAATCAAAGCATTTCAAAGGAAACATTATTTTCGATTTTCAGTCTTTGCTCTTCAATCAGTAGCAAACACTCACTTTATGCTGCCTGACTGAGGCTGATAAGAACTTTTAATCCTCCAGAATGATAACAATGACTCACAGAACGGCATGAAGACACAAACAGAGCAGATGTCTATCTGGGTGGAGATCCCTCAAAGTCTTTCAAGCGATGTAATGCAAAATACGGAAGAACAACAGGCGAAGAAAGCAGTGAAAGAACTGTTGAAAGAAGTGAGCACCCTCAAAAAGCAGATACGTGCTGCAGCAGAACCGTACTGCTTCTGAAGCATCTTTAGATACAGGAACATGAGTAATAATTTAGTAAAAACACTAAATTATACACCCAAGCTTGACTTCTTAACAATACTGACGTGGTGGTGGTGTGTTAGTGTGTGTTGTGCTGGTCTGAGTGGATCAGACACAGCAGTGCTGCTGGAGTTTTTAAACACCTCAGTGTCACTGCTGGACTGAGAATAGTCCACCAACCAAAAATATCCAGCCAACAGCGTCCTGTGGGCAGCGTCCTGTGACCACTGATGAAGGACTAGAGGAGGACCAACACAAACTGTGCAGCAGCAGATGAGCTATCATCTCTGACTTTACATCTACAAGGTGGACTGACAAGGTAGGAGTGTCTAATAGAGTGGACAGTGAATGGACACAGGGTTTAAAGCTCCAGCAGCACTGCTGTGTCTGATCCACTCAGACCAGCACAACACACACTAACACACCACCACCACGTCAGTGTTACTGCAGTGCTGAGAATGATCCACCACCCAAATAGTACCTGCTCTGTGGGGGTCCATGGGGGTCCTGACCACTGAAGAACAGGGTAACAAAGTATGCAGAGAAACAGATGGACTACAGTCTGTAACTGTAGAACTACAGAGTGAAACTATACGGTCAGTGGAGCTGATAAGATGGACAGTGAGTGGAGATACAAGGAGGTGGACTTAATTAAGTGGCTAGTCAGTGTGAGTCACTCTTGAATGTCAGTCAAAATTTCTGTCGTGCAAGCAAAGAAGAATGAAGCGTGTGTCCCCATTGTTTCCTGCCTGTAGTTTCAGTCAGTACTTTCACAACAAACCTTCAGTTGTCAGCACCTGTAATTAGTGTACTCTGATGGGGGCGTGGCTACGGCCCACTCAACACGTCACATACACTCACAAACACACACAAACAACACTGCACAACTTACCTGGAACCTTTGCTCTCATTCTGCTGATGTTTGATAAAAAAATGTGGGGATTCTGTCTCATGACCCGCCCTGTTATTCCGAGGTTTCAGTAAAATCTTTTCAGTGAAAAGTGCTGTGTTTATATTTTTGTTAAGTATATGTCAAGTTTATTTCTAGAGTAACCAAAGCTGACCGAAGTGCTGTACAGCTAATAAAATTAAAAATAAAACCATCTATACACAAAACATCAACAAAAATTAACCACAGAAACAAACATACAAACAGTGCTGCACAGAAAATACGTTAAAACAAAAAGTTCAATGAAAGATAAAAAGGAGCTGAAATATTACATAAAAATAAAACTAAAATAAATGTAGAAGAATAACTGGGCACGTAAAAGGAGAGATGAGTCTTAAGGCAAGATTTAAACTCAATGGTTGACGCAGATCTCATATTAATAGTTAAATTACAAACATACAAATAACGTGATCATGCAGCTCTCAGGTAGGAGTGACGGCTATCTGAGTGACACAGTGGCGCCACCTTCCTTCCGTCCTTGTGAATTAGAGCTGGTCAATATGGCATATACATTCTACCACAATACTTCATGATACATGATGTGTCATAATATATATATATAAAAAAAAAATAAAAATACTGCTAAAAACTTGAATACAATAATTCAAATTCAATACTTCACACACTGCGCTGCACTAAATCCAATTGGACAGGACTATTAGGCTCTCTTTGAGATCAAATATGCAAATATGAGTACTGATGATGTCCACCATAGACTCAGAAAAGCATATTGTGATGTCATTTATAACGATAAATATTGTCATATTGCCCAGCCCTGATGAGAATTATCCTGATGAACTGATTTACACAGCCATACAGACTTTACAGCACATTCTCCATCGATCTGAAGAACCATTTCACCATGCAGAGAACCATTTAATCATGCAAAGGGATCTTTGAGTGTTCATGGTTCTATATAGAACCGTTGTCTTTACTGAAGAACCCTTGAAGAACCATCTTTTTTAAGAGTGCAGTGATTAGTGGACATGAAGTTGAGAATTAAGCATGTAAATGTTGTTTTGAATACAGCAGAGTTCTCTGGGTTCTAGACGTCAGTTCCGGAGCTGTGTTATAGTTCATGACTATGCAAAACGTGGCTTGAAAGCTTGGTATAGTCTGAACTGACCATCTCATGAACAGCCTGAGCTGAAGCTGAACTTCACTGCTGCACTGACACCATCGCTGTACCATTGGCGTCATCTACAGGCCTGGAGGAGAACTACACTCTAATAAAAACTCCTTATAATCTCAGGATTATTACATTCTAAGCCTTATTATTCAGTAACTTCAGGGACTTCAGTGCAAACTGGCTGAGCCGTTCTTAGACTATAGAAGTGTGTAATAAAACTTTGGGCCCACCGGTGGACCCTGACCATTTAAGAGGTTAAATATGACGCCTTTCTGTACTTTTTAATGCACAAGAGTTTAACACTGAAAAACTGAATAAAAAGTGTGCTGGGTTTTTTGCACGAGCCAAAATTGATGTTTCATTTTTCCCAGCATGTTAAATTCAGTAAATAAACAGTAATTGTGCTTTAAATTGTGCAGTAGTGTGTCTCTGTAGAGGAAGTAGAGGATGTGTAATTTACACTCAGAAAATAAACAACAACATGGCGCACAAACTTTTGCATATGACTGTATTAAACCTTTTTCACCCAACGTTTGAAAGCCAAGGAAGAAAGAAACCCGAATGTGCAAAAATGAACCCTCACTGCTTATGAAGCATGGTTGTCTTTTCACCTTTCAGTATTGTTCTCTCAGTTCTGATTGGCCATTAAAGTTCAACACTGTATCTGCAGGCCAGCTGAACGAGGACAGTGAGTCGCTGAGGCTCACAGGAACGGCACAGTCAGCATTCAGACGACAGAAACTCTTCATGGCAAATTATCTATCTATTTTTATTATTCCTTTATTGATATCTGGAGTTTATCTATTTAAAACAGTAGTTCACTGCAGCAGCAATGAGCTCTGCCTGCTGAAGGCTGCGGGGCCACAACATGCAGAGCTTAGGAATGCATTTATTTCAATGCAAACATTTGAATTTTCCAGCTTCCCCTGCTGTAATAAGCTGTGGTAGTGGGTAGTGCAGACAGGGCAGGTCTGCACAAGCAACCCTTCACTCGTCTGAACAGCGTTCACCCTCTGGCGATTCCTAAAGCCGGGATTACACAACACGACTTTGGTCCTGATTCTCAGTGTGGCTGAGTCAGTGCTGGTCAGCTCTGGTCTGCAGATTAAGGGTCAGTGGGAGTCGACCGCAGGGAGAGTGAAGTGACTAGAGTGTGAGCAGCACAGACTCAGGTCAAACAGGTGGTTTTAAAACATTTTAATGAACCAGGTTTAAGGCACAATCCAGTGCATGTTAAGGGTGGGTGATGTGGCACAAATGTAATATCATGATACTTCAAGACGTTTTCATGATACATGATAAGATCTTTAAGAACAACATTCCGCAGAGATCAACTGAGGATTTCAGGTATTTCGCTCTCTGCAGTGCATAATATCATCAACAGATTCAGGGAATCCAAAGAAATCGCTGTGCTTAAAGCAAAAGGACAAAAACCACAACTCAATGACCTTCAACTCCTCAGAGGGCACTACATTAATAACTGGCATGTTTCTGTAATTGATATCACCCTATGGACTCGGGGGAAAACACCGTCCATCACTGCATCCACAAATGCAGGTTAAGACTATACTCTGCACAGTGGTCACATATCAACAACGTCCAGAAACGCTGCTGACTTCTCTGGGCTCGAGCTCATCTGTAATGAACTGATGAAATGTATATTGTGGTTTGATGAGTCAACCTTTCAGACTGTTTTTGGAAATAATGGATGTCATGTACAGTAGCAATCCCCAAAAAGCAGGGTGTTTATTAGGCTCTGCTTGTATGAGAACCCTGAGATAAATCATCTTTCAACATTTTTACTGGCCTCATGGACAATACAGACCAACAGAACCACATCACAGCCTTTAGAATCACTTGGACTGCCTTGTTCAGGTGTTATCAGCTATAAAGAGGTGTGAGAGCGCAACCACCCACGTACCTTTGACCTTGGGGCAGTGGCGTAAATTGATGGCTTCTGGTCAGCATCAGGCCAGTCCTCTTCATCAGCCTCAGGAGAGTCCACTCTGAAGGAGACAACAGTGTCTTAATCATATACAATCACCCTTAATGCCATAAACTTAATATTTACAGAAGAAATGATCTCATATTAAGATAATAAATCTTTTTTTTCTCTTTGACAAGACAACATATCGTACTCTGTGAGTGTTAAATTGTTTTATCTTAAGAAAAATTATCATTCTTTTGTCATTTATCGCCCAAACAAGCACAAAGAGTGACTCACCAGGTTCTTATGATTATCAGATCAACAGATATTATATTAAATCAGGACTTTTTACTTGTTTGAAGAAGTATCCTGACAGTATGTTCTGGAACTCTGAACGTCTCTGCAGTGCTGAATTTAAGTCGCTTATTCACTTTTTTATCAGAATCAGCACTTCTTGTTATCACTCTGGTTGTGAAGTATTCAGGTGAGATGTGAAGTTGATAAAAGACAAAAATTCATATTTTGTTGTTCGGTGAGCAGACTCAGCTCGTGATGGCAAATTTAGCAATACAGTCTTGAATGTAAAAGATTTATAATTGAGTGCCTTTATTTTATGATTGTGCATGGAAACTGAATATATGCTGCTTATATTACATTTCAGGTTTCGTTCAATTTAAGCATTTATATCTGTTTTCTAATTTTCCTTTTAGTTTTTGCAGTGCATGAATAGGAGAGATGAAATGGGTTCAAAATGACAACATATTACAGATAACATGCTATATTACTTCACAACACTCTTTTCTGAGTATATGAATGTATGACCAGCACTTCTAGAACAATGAACAACTGCATGGATCATAAAGACAAAGCCTATAAACAACAACAACAACAACCAGTGTAAACGACAGTGTAAACACTAAACTGAACAGTCACAAAGTAGCTGAGTGAATAGCAGCCCATTATGACACAATCTTATTTCATTCATTTATTTTTACTGTTTGATCTTTAATTCTAGTTTATTTTTAAGATAAGATCATTCTTTATTAGGGAAATTCACAGAGCTACAGCAGCAAAGGGAGAGCAAAGCACTCAAGAAAGGAAGTAACAAGAAGAGAATAACAGTATTAACCATATTAATTCATTCTCAGCACTGCAGTAACACTGACGTGGTGGTGGTGTGTTAGTGTGTGTTGTGCTGGTACGAGTGGATCAGACACAGCAGTGCTGCTGGAGTTTTTAAACACCTCAGTGTCACTGCTGGACTGAGAATAGTCCACCAACCAAAAATATCCAGCCAACAGCGTCCTGTGGGCAGCGTCCTGTGACCACTGATGAAGGACTAGAGGATGACCAACACAAACTGTGCAGCAGCAGATGAGCTATTGTCTCTGACTCTACAAGGTGGACTGACAAGGTAGGAGTGTCTAATAGAGTGGACAGTGAGTGGACACAGTGTTTAAAAACTCCAGCAGCACTGCTGTGTCTGATCCACTCAGACCAGCACAACACACACTAACACACCACCCCCACGTCAGTTACAGTCTGTAACTGTAGAACTACAAAGTGCACCTATATAGTAAGTGGAGCTGATAAAATGGACACTGAGTGGAGAAACAAGGAGGTGGTCAGAATGTTATGCCTGATTGGTGTATAATCCTAAAGATAAAAATATAAACTCTATCCTTCACAAAATGAACTGTATAAATGTTATAAATAAAAATGCAAACAAACGTACACTATAAGGATATTTAACACAATGCTAGCGTTATTCTTTTTAACATCATTGCATTATTTTCTTCCAGGTGCATTTTGTCTCTGAAAGTCTTAAAAACAAAATATTCGGATGTAAATCACGTTTTGCATATCATGTATGGTGATGATATTTTTGTCACCCGTTAGATGAAGTAAGAGGGACTGCTGTAAGTAGTCGAGCTCAGCTGAGCGTGATGTGACGGTGCAAACTGTTGAGTCTTTTTTTTAAATGAGTGGAATGTGGACTTTTTTTAGACATGCACAGGCAGGAAGACCACAAATCACCCAGAGGGGGCGTGACCACAGGCTAGACTATTATCCTTCAAAGATCTGAAAATCCCTTTAGTGTGTCCAGTTCATTAAGAACCTCAAGAGGTTTAAGGCACACATGTACTCAAGCTCTGCCCCTCCTGTTCCAAAAACACTGTTCCCCATCCTGGACCTGGACTCCTCCGTCACCAGCGGCACTAAATAAGCAGGTGACAGGTGACGCTCCACGACATGCTGCAGCAATGTGGACGGGTCTGCTCTTCCTCACCGTCACCGCAGAGACACAAAGCTCTGCTTTGTGTGGCCACAACATAGTTCCATAGTTTCACGGTGGCTTTTTGAAGCACTGTCATAATTCATAATCTGGACCAGCCTGTATTTAGCAGGCAGCGCTAAAGGCAACACACAGAGACTCATCTTCATTGTGTCGTTGAACTTTTGGACTCTTTTTATTGGGAATGCGCTGATCCTGTTCATTCACTCATACACGACTCGAAAATACACCAATACCAACATCCGATGTGTAAGCTGAGCCAAGCCGAGTGGACACTGCCCCTCTAATGAATAATAATTCATAAAATAGAAATAATATTAAGGCTTTCATATCAGTAATTCATAACCTGTGGTAGTCAGAGTTCAGCAGGCTAAAACAGACTTTTTCATCTTCACTACTAATGCAGTCTGAGCTCAGCACGGAGGAAATTGATAGATTTGCATATGCAAATGAATTAAGATTGTGATCGGCATGTTAGCAGTAAGAGCTTCTACACCTGAAGGACCAACGCATGTCTGAAATTACCGTTTTGGTAACGTTGCTGCATCAAGTCACAACCTAAAGGTGTTAGATCAGTGAAAATATTATATCACACAATGCAATAATAACCTTCAAAGGCAGGTGTTCAGAGCTTCAGGAGGCTACAAAAAATCATTAAAACTACTCAGTCTTTACTGTGAAATAGTCAGAGATAGAATAGAGGCCACCCTTCACCTTTTACACTTCCAGTCAAAATGGCCATTAGGTATAAGTTCTTTGTTTTTTATTTTTCAGGAGATATGTTTGAGGATACTGGATATAAGATGTAATATCACCCTTAATTTATTAATTTCCAGCCAAAATAATATATTTTAAGTTAATATAAGATAATCCACTCCATAAGTAAGGAGAAAGTCAAAGAAAAATAAATAAAGGTTTCCAAAACTGAAGTTCAAAAACTGATTAAAGACGACAGAGAAAATGTGGCTCCTAACAACCACCTGGAAGAGCTGGTCGACCCCAGAACTGCCCCCATCAGATAAACAGCACTTAAAGCTTTCATCTCTGAGAGAGAGGAGAAAATCAAGCTGATCAGATCTGAAAACATCCACAGGTGTTTCTGTCCATCCTTCCACTGTGAGAAGACGACTCAGCGCTGTGGGTCTGAAAGGATGTGTAGCTGATCAAGAAGAACCTCACTGAGAAAAGGAGACGGACACATCAAACAAAGAAGCTGAACGATGGACTGACCACCCCAGAGTCCAGACCTCAACACCACTGAATGTGTTTGATTACTTCAGAAAATCATCAACCAGCTTCTAAGACTGAACTTTGGAGGTGTGTCTGCAGATTCTTTGAGGAACTGAAAGTGAGGCTCCTGAAGAGAGTGGAGGCTGGAATAAAGGTAGAGAGAGACTCACTGACTCTCACAGCTGAGAGTAGATCTAGCTGTTGAAGCTTCTACGTAATTCTATGTAAATGTCTTTTGGCTGAAAATGAAAGAAATGACACACAGTCTTGGGCTTTTGCACATCACCGTACGTTGCCAGTTTGTTAGGTACACCTGTTTAGTATCAGGCTGTGCCTGTTTGGCCATCAAAGCAGCAGAGATTCTCCTGAACATGTACCAAAACAAGACTGTGGGTGTGTTTGGAGGAACGCTGAACCGCACTGAAACAACCATGTTTCAATATTGCAAAAAGTCAGTTTCCATTTCATCTCGGCGACTGTGCAGCACCAGCATGCTGAATAACTGATACTAATGATCACTGTAAAATAAACTAGATAAAAAGATTATATAATCATAATAATAATAATTACAATTGTGAATATTGTAAATAAGTGCACTTATTATTATTAGTATTATACACTGAAACCACTCCATGCTTACTATTCTCGATGAGCTTCTACTTCAGACATTACAGTGCAGTATTTTGAGTCTCGGCTGTACCGCATTATTTTCTGTACTGTTGTGGATAAACATTTATTATTAAGCTATACGTGACTGACAGGCCTGCAGATCAAATGACAGACTGTGCGCTCTCTGTAGAAGAGGACAGGGCTGTACGGTGATCTAAAACGGCTCACATGCGCCTTATTATTGAACTGAACTCAGCCTGAAATGAATGGACGTGAAAGGGGAGCTTCCCTCAGACGGCCTTCTCAGGCCTGAGCAGCTCTTTTCCGCTGGTACGTGTTTGAAAGCGAAAGCTGGGGGGTTCAGTGCCCCACCCGGGCAAAAACACCAGGTTATGCCGATAATTGTCCTTGGGCAAAGACTCCAAATGCTACTTTCGCCTGCTTCTGTAACAGGATCAGAACTGTAGATTGCTCTGGATGAGAGGTCTGCACCACCACAATATCTTGCAAGGCGGAACTAATTTTCAGTGCTTTGTGCAGGAGAGGGCAGGAAACCAGCCCACTGCAGGCGGGAGCAGGAGAAAACACACATAGAGAGAAATCCTGCATATTAATTAACAGCCTAAATAAAACAGAATAGTCACTAAATCATATGTGAAGAATATAAAATGATGACAGTAAAACAGTTAAAAAGAATGAAGTTTAAAGAGTTGCAAAGCAACTGATGACGTGAACAACATGCAGATTCTCGTAGCTCACAGAAATGGTGGAGCCTTCAGTCTGACAGCCACAGCTGCCCAGCAGAACACCAAAAATAACCGCTCTGTGGTTTAATTCCTGCTCTGTGTTTACTGGGAATAAACGCCGTTTGATGAGGTTACTCACAGTGAGCCTGATGAGCACGACTTCGTGATATTTCAGCAGAGAATAATGTGTTTGAATAGACTGTGTCAGATATTGGAGTCAGTTCGCTTTGACGGAATTGAGCAGATGGGAGCGGACATAATGTTTTGGTTGTAGGTGGGAGCGGGAGAAATGATTCCGATTTTCTGCGGGACTGAGATGAAATCCCGTGGAAGCGGGCTGAATGCCGTAAACGTAACACAAATATAAAGACAACTGAGGAAGTTTAGATTAGCAGTACTGCGTAGTACAACATCATCTTATCTTTTAGTGCTGAATGTTGGTGAGATATTATTTACAGCAGTTGAGCAAAGATGAAAAAGATTAAAGTCTGGAATTCACATCTCAGGAACCAGCAGCTGATCATATGATAGAAACCGGTCTGTGAATCAGTAGCTCCTCTTCGCTTGTGGGCTGTTTGCAAAACAGGTCGCACATCAGCTGAAAGGTATGCGGTAACTTTCCCCCTTCAAGAGGGCAACACACGAGCCGAGATCTGGCCTGCGGGAACGGCTTCGGGTTTAGGGTTTCTTAGTGAGTTGATGACGGAGCTCATAAGCATGTGGAGCGGCAGGTTTCTGGAGTTTTCACACTAAAGCACAGCCGCATCCTACAGCACAGAGTACACTTCTGTGCAAATACACTCACGAAATAAAGGTACTAAACTGTCTCTGGGTCAGCCCCCCTCCCGACTCCACACACCCCGTCTCGTCTCCAGGCTTTTATTTTACTGTTCTGTTTTAAAACATTCGGTTATGAAAAGGTACAAATACGAACTTTTCACCTGGAGAAACTTATTTAAGGTTCACAATCAGACCTTAAACCACTGTTGGAGCTTTGAGGAACATTTACACTGTTTGTACCTTGATGGATGAGAAACGTACAGAACAGAACCTTTATTTCTGACAGCGTGTGAAAAGCTAACGACAACAATCTAAGGATTTTAACGGTAATGAAAATAAGGTCAGCACAGATGTGTTCCAGCAGATCAACAGAGAAAACATCAGCCACGTGTAACTATTTCACAGTTTCTACGAGGAACATAATACAGGTATATAATCTCTGTTCATGTGGAGCATCAAGACACCCACAATCTTCTCCACTGCAGGTCTTGTATCACCTGAAAACACGACTCGATATGCTGAATACAGCAAAGAAAAGATGACAAGAAATGAACAGACGAAGGTTAAATTAAAACTAAAAATAATGGAGTTTATCTCCCTGAATGACAAATCATTTTATTTTATTTTTAAAGTTTATTTTATGCAAAAGCTTCGAAAATGTAAAAATAAATTACAGCTGTTTTTGGTACATAAAATGACACAAAGATTGTAAAAGGACCTAAAATATTAAATGTGAAAATATAGGATATCGTTCTGATTTTGAGTCTGACTAGCCATGACGCGATCACTCAGCATGAGGAGAATTTCTGCCATTTCAAATCTGATCACTCGTTCCCCAAAATCCTCACTGTGTATCAACTTTCCTGAAGCGTAAAGAGGTGCATATAGTCACACGTGCTCTGCAGCGTGACGGCCTGTCTTAAACAGCCCTGAGCAGAGGCGACTCTGAGAGTGACAAACTCAACAAAGGACTATTCAGTACCTATATATTACAGACTTACACTGCACAGCTTTCCCATCAGGAGCTGAGACCTGCTACACTAACACAGCCGTCAGCAGCACCTCACGCTGTTAGTTTACACAGGGGGAGGCGTGTTATGGCCCTTTTGGCCTGTTTCCTTTGTGTGACCTCACCCCGAGCACACACTGTTTGCCTTCACAACAGCACAGCTAACAATGTTTACACAGGGCATCACGCTGCACTGAGCAAACTCAAACACAGCTGTCAATCTGCGGACTGTCGAGAGGAGTGATGTCCTGTCAGGTATCACTCTGAGATGTGGACTCAACATACATCTGATCTGAGTCTCGGGTCTCTGAGGTGTGAGTCTGAGTCGAGTCTCTGAGATGTGTGTCCAAGTCCCGAGTCTCAAGGAGTGAGTCTGTGTCAAGCCTCTGAGGTTTGAGTTCAAATCTTGAGGCTCAAATCTCGAGTCTCAGGGGTGCAAGTTTGAGTCAAGTCTCTAAGGTGCAGGTCTGCGCCAAGACACGAGTCTCTGGGATGCGAGTCTGAATATCAAGTCTATGGGATATAAGTGAGAGTCGTCTCTAAGGCATGAGCCTGAGTCTCTATGGGCGCGAGTCTGAGTCGAGTCTCTGAGGTGCGAGTCTCAATCTCAAATGTATGGGATGTGAGTCCAAGTCGAGTTTCTGAGGTGTGAGTTCAAGTCTCGAAGCTCTGAGTCTCTGAGGTCTCTTAGATTTGAGTCAAGTCTCTGTCCAAGTGTCAAGTGTCAAGGCTCTGCAAGGCTAAACTGCACATAATTATGATTAGCATAAAACATAAGCAGGCCTTCTTAACGTCAGTCAGCCAGTGCAGGAGGCAGATATTACGGTTCATCTTGAACTCCAGATGGACCTTTAAGCTCTTAGTAGCCATTTGCATGTGTCTCTCACCATAAACTGATCCTAGTTGTAAACCTTCATGTCAGCCAGGTCCTGATATGCTGCAGGAAAGCTGCTGTACATGCATTTAACTCACTATGCAAATAAAACCGAACTGAATTTAACTGAATTTGCATGACAGAGTCGTTGCTCCGCATAACATATGGCCTCCATTAAACACATGGACGATTTCCAAGAGCCGTCCAATATTTGACCTGGCAGGAGAAAGTCCCACCAGGATACTTCAGTCAGGAACTGCAACCAGCACGTCTTTCACATCGTGTTTAATACATTCCCAGCAAAAAGGGCTCTAGGTAGCACCTACAAAAGTTCTATAACTTGTAACAGTCCTTTATTTGGTGCTATATAGAACCAGCTCCCCTTGAAGAACCATTGTTTTGACATTTTTTCAACATGCTGACATGCGCTGTAGCTTAAATACACACTTTTAAAAAAGATGGCTGTTCATCAGATCTTTAGTAAAGGCAATCTTTCTATAGGAAGAAGAACACTCAAAGAACCATGATTGCATGATTAAAAGGTTCTATGCATGGTGAAAGGGTTCTCCAGACTGATGGAGAATGTGTTGTATATGGTTCAATTTAGCACCAAAAACGTTCTTCTACAGTTACGATGTCAAGATTGTAACAAAAATAGAACCCTTTTTGGTGCTCCATAGACTTTTTCAAAAAGGTTCTATATTAGAACCATCTACAGCACATTTTCCCTCAATCTGAAGAACGATTTCACCATGCAAGGAACCATTTAATCATGCAAAGGGTTCTTTGAGTGTTCATGCTTCTATACAGAACCATTTTCTTTACTTGAAGAACCTTTGGAGAACCATGTTTCTAAAGTGTGTATATAGAATGTGTATATCATCTGTATTCAGATGAGCAGAGCCTGACGCAGGTGAAGTAGAGCAGAGCGGCACAAACTACCATGAGGTACAACGTAACATTGATATTCAGTGAAGTTAAAAAGGTTCCAGTAGAACGTGCTTTTAGTCTGGTTCTCGTGTTCCTATAGCAGCGTCATCTGTGAATTCTGACAGCAGTCAGTCAGACGTTCCTCCAGATTCTCCCCGAAGTCTGTTTTACTCCAGTAAACTATCTTCCTCCATCCTGAGTGTTTGTGATCAGTGATCTGTACAGAATTCAGTCCTGTATTAGTTTAATCTCCTCTTGGTCTTTGTAATACAGCAGCGTTTAGACGCAGATAGACAGCTCACAGTGAGAGACAGACAGGCTAAAGTAGCCTCCACACAGGGGGGTTAGTCTAACACACTGACCCCTACATTGAACTACACAGAATACGACATTGAATAGCCCCCATATATGTCCAACATTGGTCACTTTTTGGGTGTTTATTAGGAGATTCATCAAAACATGCTATAGAAGTCATATAAATAAAATATACTTCACTATTTATTGATGTCATATTTATTTTTAAGAACATGTTTACGTATTTAGGTTGGAGAGTTGATCTGCTTTAAACACAGAGTCGTACTGCATTAAGTGTGTATTGCATCAATTTACCGGATGTTTATATCAAATGTTAAACTGGCCCCTCAGTCTGTTATAACTCTGTGTAAGGGGCTAGTCTGACCATTCGCACTCACTTCTTTTACAGCGGAACTGTTCATAAACTGTAGTAGTAAGTTGGGGCTTCATTATTGTGGCCTCAATATAGTAAACTGTGGCCTAATTACAGTAACTTGTGGGCTCAATATAGTAAATTGTGAGCTAATAATAGTATTTTGTAGCCCCAATATAGTAAATTGTGGCCTAATTATAGTAATTTATGGCTGAAATATAATATCACGACACATAAACACATTTCCATGATAAATGATACGCAGCTGGATGTTTAATCTTTCTGAGGTTTGATGGAGTGGAACAGATAAAAACAGACCAGAGGGGCCACATTTAAAACAGTTTTATCAAAAACTATTAGAACATTAACTTTTATTTTACGTTTCACTCACTGCGCTGAATTCAGGACTAATTATGAACCGAAACAGGACTAATTATGAACCGAAACAGGACTAATTATGATCTATTAGTAATAAAACGCAGATCAGCTCTTTAAGTGCTGATTATCTCCACCATGCGCTCTGCAAAGCGCACTGTGGCGCCCAGTATCACGATAACGATCAAATATCGTCATACTGCCCACCCCTCGCCTTGTTAATCAGCACGTGACTTTAGGGGCTCCGTATGTTACCTGGTGGTGTCTGAGGCCTGTTTGTCTCCTGCTGTCTTCCTCTTCCTCCTCCAGGTGAACAGTCTGAGGGTTCTGGAGCGGCTCTGTTCATCCCTCTCTGCGGACTCCTTCAGGTTCACCTCGCTTTTGGAGAACAAGCTCTTCAGGGACCTCCTGGTGGAGCTGGAGGAGCTGCTTTTGGCCATGTCGATTAAAAAAGTACCTTTTTCCCCCCAAAACTGTGGTGAATAAACACGGACGGTCTGAGGACTCAGTGATGTCGATGCTCTGCTAAAGCTCAGCCACACACCTCACTGTACCGCCACTTTCTCCGAGGTTCACAATGTGTTCACACCTCTATTCAGACTAGCCCCGCCTCCCTGTGCTGGGAGTGGTCATGTTGTGTTCCTCCACCCACTCTACGATTGGCTGGCAGCTCTAACAGAGGCGGCAAGCGCACAAGAGGCGGGTTATGAGGTGCGCAATACGGGTGGGAAACAAAAACGAGCCACAGGTAAACGACCAGACACCCCCACGCCACGAGGCTTAAACCAATATAAAGCTGAGAAGCCCTTTTTCCAAAATTCTACATAATTAAAGGTTTTGAGATGTAAACAAAGTTGTTTAGAGAGGTTTGGTGTGAAATGCCCCATTATACACACTTAAAAAGATGGTTCTTTAAGGGTTCTTTAATAATTGGTTCTATACTGAGCCATGAACACTCAAAGAATGCTTTGCATGATTTAAGGGTTCTTTGCATGGTAAAATTGTTCTTCAGATTAATGGAGAGTGTGTTGTATTTGTTTCTATGTAGCACCAAAAAGGGTTTTTCTGCTGTTCCAAGACTGACATCGTAATGATAGTAGAACCCTTTTTAGTGCTTCATAAAACCAAATACAACACATTCCCCATGCATCTGAAAAACCACTCCACCGTGCAGAGAACTGTTTAAGCATGCAAAAGGTTCTTTAAGTGTTCATGTTTCTGTATAGAACCATTGTCTTTACTAAAGAACCTTAAGAAACCATCTTTTTAAGAGTCAGAACTGTTCACAGTGGTGGTGATAGGAACCAGATGTCCACCTCTAAAAGCTCCCTCACAGAAATAATAATAACAACATTATATATAGTAATAAATGTCAAAATGAAATAAATTCTATGTTACTCATGTAATAAATGTATTTGACATGTATTTTACGTTATCTAATTTTGCATATACACTACACAATATTATGTGTTTATCGTGTTTAGCCTCGGTTGCAGTCGGGTTCCTGAGAATCCACTAGATT
>NW_023494801.1:415000-467500 GCF_904425465.1 Colossoma macropomum
TCCTGATCTACTGTAACGCTGAAATAGAGAAACAGTGTGAGTAACTCGTCAGCAGAGGGAGCCAAATCACAGTACATTTACAACTGGTGATGTTGAAGATAAAATAATGTACATTTACACACTTCACTGAAAAAGAGCCCCTTCATTCCTTTATGTTCAGTGGTAAACTTTACTGCTATTGAGTGCTGATTGGTCAGCAATCCTGCTACTGAGTGCTGATTGGTCAGCAATCCTGCTACTGAGTGCTGATTGGTTAGCATTACTCATACTGAGTGCTGATTGGCTAGCATTACTGATTCAAGATTCAAGATTCAAGAGTTTTATTGTCATATGCACAGCAGAAACAGGCAGTTACACTGTACAGTGAAATTCTTACTTTGCTGTTCCTCCATTCACCAATATAGTCTTAGAAAAAAAATAAAGTATAAGAATAGATTAAATACACTGAATAAGTATTAATACACTAAAAACAAAAAAGTAAAAAAGTACAGTTATATGTGTAAAGTTAAAAGAAAAATTAAAGTTACTGCTACTGAGTGCTGATTGGCTAGCATTACTGCTACTGAATACTGGTAAGAGTAAATGTTTATTGTAATTATTCTTAGTAATAAATGTTCATACAGTGGTCTATTTAGCATTTCTCGTTAACTGTGGTAAAATGACTGTAAGGCACGCCCTCCTGTGGTTTATCGCTTTATGGTGCAGGCAGTGTGTATGGGTTTAAGGCTGTATGTCAGATTATAACAGCAATTAAAGTGCATTACTAATGCAGATCATATTTGTTTAGTGCCTCGGCTGTATATTATTACAGTATATTATTACAGTATCACAGGTCACTGTGTTGGCCGTGTAAAGGTGCGGACGGAGACCCTGAAAGACAAATACAGGAAAAACAGTTCCATTTAAGAGAATAAAGTAAATAATGTGACAGTGAATCACAGGAGACACACGCGGACCTTTACACGCCTCTCAGTTCAGGCTGGTGTTTTTAGTGCTGGGTGGAAAGTCTACAGCAAATTCTGAAGAAGCGTTTAAACTCTGAGAGGTTTCTGAGAATTTTGTTAAATTGAGTATTTTGTTAAAATTTTGTGAGTTAAATGAATAAAAGTTAAAATTAAATTAATTATAAAATTTCACAAATTCATGTAAATCATTAAATTTTTTTCACAATTACTATAAACCTGGGTCGTTTGTGCAACATGCCGTGTGCGGTGTTTTTGCCGTGGGCTGGTGGTGGTGGTGGTGGGGGGGTATGATCAATAATCCCTTTTTTCTGCTAATTATTGCCAGATATCAATCAGAAGTAGTTCAGAGTCAAACAGCTCGACTGGACGTTCAACCAAAACAAGTTTTATTTCACTTCTTCTCCTGAATATTTGCCTGTAGAAATATGTGAGCAGTTTCATTACGTTTTCAACAAACAGTATTTAAAAGTCTTTTTCTTTAAAAATGTATGTTTTAAAAGATTGTTTGAGGCTTCACGTCCGCGTGTTCTCCTGACTCAGAGAGAATTTAGTTTGTTCTGCTTGTTTTCATCAGGAACTAACTACACTTTTAAAAAGATGGTTCTTCAAGGGTTCTTTAGACTGATGGAGAACATCTTGAAAGTGGTTCTATACAGAAACTTTTTGAAACGGGAGCTAAATAGCGCCAAAAATGGTTCTTCTACTGCTATGATGTCAAGCTTGTATAAAATAGAAGAACATTTTTGGTGCTAAATAGAACCCTTTTCAACAAGATTCCATTTAGAACCATATACAGCACATTCTCCATCAATCTGAAGAACCACTTCACCATGCAAAGAACCATTTAAGCATGCAAAGGGTTCTTTGAGTGTTCATTGTTCCATATAGAACCATTTTCTTTAGTAAAGAACATTTGAAGAACCGTGTTTTTTAAGTGGGCGACACTGAAGAAGAGTTGAAGTAGATGAGGCTCACAGTCGACACAGGTTTCTACAGTCTTACTGCAAAATCTCCTCCAAAAACAAAACAACAAAACAGTGTAAACGTTACTGTAAATATATGAAGATCAAAATCAGGAACTGTCTTAGCAAAACATCTGAAATTAGACACTATACAGCATATCTGTCAGAATGAGACCATTATTAGATTATTATAAAATGATTTCACTAATTTCTAGACCTTTTTATCAGGAAAAGAGTCTCATTCTATTCGTGGATTTTGTTTTGAGAAATAATGCAGATAATTATTATTTATTTACAGAAATAATGCTTTCACTAAGTAAAACAGTCTGACAATGGAATAAGACACTTTCCCTGGATAACAGTACTGAAAATAAGCGAAAATCAGTAGAAACTATTTGAATAATCTTTTGATATTTCAGTAAAATTATCACAATGACAGTTATTAGACAGTGACGATGTGCTAAGTGTCTTGTTTTTTGGCCCTCAACAATCTTGTTGTGTTAAAGTTTTCAGGAAGAGAAACTGGAATGTGATTTTAATGGTTCTGATTAAGTCACTTTATAGCAGTTAATAAAACCACAACCTGACGCTGGAGCGCCGTCACGCTGCTGAGGCTTCTGAATTCAGCTGTGTGTGTGTAGCTGTGTGTGTGTGAGAGAGAGTGTGTGTGTGTGTGTGTGTATTGTTGTGTGTGTGTGTGTGTAGTTGTGTGTGTGTGTGTGTGTGTGTAGTTGTCTGTGTGTGTAGTTGTGTGTGTGTGTAGTTGTGTGTGTGTGTGTGTAGTTGTGTGTGTGTGTGTGTGTGTAGTTGTCTGTGTGTGTAGTTGTGTGTGTGTGTGTGTGTGTGTAGTTGTCTGTGTGTGTAGTTGTGTCTGTGTGTGTGTAGTTGTGTGATGATGTCACTCATTAATCAGTGCACTGTAAAAAAGTCTTTGGCAAAAACTAGAAAATGATATCAGAATGAGATCTGAAGCAGAAATAATCGGTCAGTGAGGTGAGCAGTTTTAATTTAGTACATCAAAAAAGCAATTTTAGTAAAATTAGTAAGAACATGTGTAAATAAGTAGATATAAATATATGTATATAAACACACAAACTCTCTTAACTGTGGATGGAAGTCAATGGAACAGGAATTTTGTTTTTATTTTTAAGCAACTTTATTGATCCTATCATCTTATCATTATAAATTAACACACTATAAATGTCAGCTGGCTTTTTCCAATTCTGTAAACAGAGATGAGCAGCAGCAGCAGCAGTGATATTTAAATAAATACCTGCGAATATTGTTTCAGTAATAAGATACGGACTCAATACTGAGACTGTTTCTCTGAAATCTCTCTGTCTGTTACTGCTGGAAATCTGAGACTCAGAATGTTCCTCATTGTACTCGAGTAGACCCGGCCTGAGCTCACTCTGCTCACTCCGCTCACTCCACTCACTCTGCTCACCACACAGCAGAAAATCACTAATTTCATCTTTATTACCTTTACAACGTAAAGCAGCAGCTTCTGAGAAGAGAACTACAGACACCTTCAAATACCATCTCAGAGCAAGACAATAAGCTCAAAATCACACGTGAGACGGATTCAGGAAATTATTCTTAAAATAAACTAATTCCTCAGTGCTTTGTAAGAAAACATCAGAGTAAAAATAAGATTAATCGTCCTGATAATAAAAAGTGATAATTTCACTGCAGCTTACTTCATTAATAGTCCATTTACAGTCTATTCATCAGCCCGTGCTCTACAGATGAGTCTAACATATGGCAGTTTTTTTACAGAAAACTAAAAAGCAGGTTAGGTCATTGAGGATGAAGGCGTTTTCGAGGATCTGTCAGTCTCTACTTGCTGTGTTCAGAGAGTTTACACAGCGCAGCGCCGGAGCTGCAGGATCAGCGCTGATATGATCTGTTTTGTCCCTGAAGCTAAATCACGTTGTGTCTTCCCATCAATATTGTTGTCCTTTCAGTTCAGAGATATTTTGGGGTCTCTGAACGCAGCCAACGTTCACCACAGCTCAGTGTCGTCCACACTGCAGCACTGAAGTCGCACGCTCAGATGTTTAACATGTCGGCACAAGGAAGACAAGTTAATCATTTTAAAGACAGGGTGAGGTTTGGAGGAATGACATTAAAAATAATAATAAAATGATTACGTCTCTCAGCCTACGGGAACTGTTTGGTGCCACCTTCACAGGTTTGAACACTGAACACACTAAACATGATTGACTGTCGTTCTGAACTGAATTAACCAGCTTGAAGTTCATCATGATAAAAATTTCATTTTCAACACTTTATTCAGTTTGGATTAAAATGCCTTAAAGTGGAGCAGAAGGTTTTAGGTTTTAGATGTAGTTTTCAATATTTAGTAATTTGGCAACAACAAGCAGTTATTCAAGGACAAATAATACACTGAATTATGTATTAATGGGAATCTTTTATTCATATACTTTTTATTATGCACATCTTAAAATGCGGACTGCTTTGGCGAGCCTGTCGCATGACGCAGCGATGTGTATTACACACAAAAGGTACAATATCAGAGGTGGAACATTGCTGTGATGTTTTTGTTTTCACACCAGTCGCTTATGAAAAGTGTAGCTGGGAGTGAATTGGAGCGAGTTTTGTGTTTAATCACAACACGCACAACAAAAAAAGACAAAAACAGATCAAAAACAAAAAATAAAACTTTGTGTATCCATCATTATAGATACAGTCCTTACTAAATATGTAAAGGAATCTATTGATTAACGGGCATATTGATTAGCATGACAGCAGGGCAGCCTCCGCAGTGCAGCCTCCGCAGTGCAGCCACCGCCTACAGCCTAAAACTTTAGCACTGCAAACTGCTCAAGATTTAAATTCTGAAAATATGAGATTAATGGTCTTGTTATAAAAGTTATTGACAAGTTTTTGATCTTTTAATTCATAGTTGATTCTTAAATTGATCAGAAATTGATCTTTTAGGCCTCAGGAAATCTTAAAATTGAGTGATTTACTGGTAAAATAAGCTACACTAGACACAAACTCAGCTTCAGCTGCTGGATTTAAGAATCACACATAAAGCATATTTAAAAACCTTTTATTCATGGCCCAACATGCTTCCCCCGCCGGGTAATCAAAGAATGCTGTGGTTTTGACTGGTCATGCTGGGTGAGCCCAGCTTCTTAGAGATTTAATGAGCTTTATCGTTCCGATTGTCTTTCAGTCATCTGTTGTGGTGCTACTGTACCGACTCGGTTAGCTAGAACATCCAGTTTGTCTTCAGTTTTCTGTTATCAGTTTAGTTTTATTTCATTCAGAAGTATTTTTCTCTCTGATGTTCAAAAGGTAGAACTATTTTTTTGTTCTTCAATGGTCCAATGTTTCTCTCTCTCTCTCTCTCTCTCTCTCAGTGCTGGCCGTGATGTCAGTAAAATCAGTGTCCTGTTGTAAGACGTCTGCTCTGAGATTAAGGACTAGTTTTAGATTAAATACAGGTTTCAGCTACACCTTCATTTTACACTGTGCTAAAATTAAGAATGAGAAAATTTAATTAAGAATTATTCACTAATATTCAGTGTATTTGACTCATTAATGTGCTGTATTGAGTCTGATCTCGAGTCACTTGATCTAAACAGCAGCACTTTCTGCTGATTTCAGACCTTTGAGCTCTTACCAGAGCTGCTTATTCCTAGACTGGAGCATATTTTAAGATTTCTTGTCCTGTAAAATGATTTTGCTGCAGGAACAGATCATTTTGGTATTTCTCCTCATTTCTCCTCAAACTCAGTCTTTATTTCCTGTTTTTTTATCTCAGCTTTATCCTGTAGTGTCTTTGCACAGCTGTGCTCTCAGGAAAGAAATTCAAACGAAATTGCTGAAGTTCCTTTTTTTGTTTCTGCCCAGCAGTGTGGTCGGCCTGCGGCCAGCGTGGCATGATTCCTCAACCATGTTGATGAGAAATGATAAGAATAATAATGATAAGAAATTTTAAAAATACAAAAGCTCAGTTTCCAGCAAAGGCAGTTCAGGTCCAGCCCGGTTCCATCTGAACGAGAGAAAACATCTTACATACAGTCAGTATGACTAATATTCCTCATCATGAGAATTTTGTAAAAAATATTATTACATTATTGAATCTATCTCTAGACATTTTTTTGCTTGTTTTGAGTAATTCTATCCAGTGAAAGTGTCTCATTGCATCGGAAAATTGTTTTACTTGTTTTAAGAAATAAAGCAAATAATTCTGCTTATTTAAAAATAACGATTAAACCTGGTAAAATATTCTGCCAATGGAATAAGACACTTTCATAACTACATAACACAAGTAAACATGTTTAGAAATAAGTTAAATTATCTTCTAATATTCTTATAATAATCTCATAAAGAGAAATAATAAAAATATTAGATAAATTGACTAGATTTAAGATGTTATCACTTGAGTAGATATTGTTTTTGCAGTGTATCTGTTTTATGTCTTTATTTTTTATTTGTATTGTTTTTCACTACTACACACTTTGTCTTTTTTCCTACTGATGTTTTCTGCTTTTATGAACGTAAAGCACATTGAGTTATCTTTGTGTATGAAATATGCTGTATAAGTAAACCTGCCTGTACACACTGTGAACGTTTTATGATGAATGGACCAATAGAAATGGTCCAAAGTTATTTGGAATGAAACTTTGTTAAATTAAGCAATAACTATGGAAACAGACGTGTTTATTATGACTGAAATAATACATTCATAAACTGAATGAGTGAATCTATTTAAAGTTGGGCGGTGCTAATTTTCACCATGTGCTTTTGGATCAACTCCTTGTCCTAGACACTTTAAAAAGATGGTTTTTCAAGGGTTCTTTAGTGAAGAAAAAGGTTCTATATAGAATCATAAACACTCAAAGAACCATTTGCATGATTGAATGGCTCTTTGCCATTCTATACAGAATAATCTTCTTTACTAAAGAACCCTTGAAGAACCATCTTTTTTTCCTGGATCTGCAGGGGGTTCATTACCCTTCTGGGCTCTGAGGTGATTCTCTCTGGATTTGTTCATCTCTTCTTAAACTCTCCTCTAAAGGCTCTTCATATATCATGATCCTCATATGTTTCATATCTAAATGCTCCGTTATCTTCATCACTACTTTCCAAAACCGCTGCAGCAGCTTCAGCAGCTGTAAACTCTCTGCACGCCGTTTCACACGAGTCTCCGATGTGGACTGAATGAAGAATGAAGGGTTTCCGGCATGATGGTCAGTCCTTAGTGATTTCCTGAGTGTCCATTGGTCAGTTTCACACAGAATGTAGACGGACACACCAGTCCACCAGTTCCACAGTTTCACAGTGAGAGGCAGATGACGTGTATCTCAGCCCCTCTTCATAGGCTCATAACTCCGGATGTGAGTCTCGTATGATCTCGTGATAAGATGGAATGGAAAGGGCGACTCTACAGATTCAGGAAGTGTTTGAACTGGATTTCTGAGCTGGATCATCACAAAGATACAGACACAGATACAGAAATACCCAGTCTGTCGAGTTCGTGGACCCCAGAGGGTTAAAGCCTCCAGTAGGTGCTGAGGTGAGATGGACCTCCTGAGACTTCAGAGTATGAATGTCTTACTGATTGATGGTCGTCTTTTGTTTGGACGAGGGTGAGATAACAGTGAGATTACAGTGAAAGAGAAGTGAAATCAAAATACTCGCTACACTGACCGGACCTGATTTCGAGTTTCTGACGTGTTTGTGATAAAGTCACGCCATCCAAACGCAGCCATCTCAAACGATTGTGGAATTTCAGCGTTAATTCTCTGGAAGCTGACCTGGTCAGGTGTACTTTCGCTTCGTGTTCCGAGGCAGTGAGAGGCAATAGAATACCAGCGCGATTTTAGGATAAGCCTTACAAAACCCTCAGGCTGTCACACTACCTCCCCGTCTGGCTCCGTGCCAGCGATCTATCAGCAGGTGCACCTGCCATCAAACGCTGAGCAGCAGATCATTACATAAAGGCTTTGTCACGGGCTTTGTTTGGTTAAGTGATAAAAAAAAAGAATAACAAAAACGTTATCTGTGGTTACTGAAACAACATATTGATATTCTGCTGAAGCACTTCAAACTGCCCGAGATATTTACGGGGATTACTGTCTGATCTGTTGAACATCGTTACAGACGGCAATGCAGCCTTTATATATCACTGCTGTCAGAACATGATTATACCTTTACAGGAGAAAGAAAAACATGCTTTACTTTTTCATGTAAGTCAGTGGAGCGCGACCTCTTTCCAAGTAACTTCAGGCCTTTTGTTTTGGTCCAGATCAGATTCCATGTTGGTGATTTTCTAAGTGTGAATAAGTTTACACATCCTCTACAGAGACACTTCTGCACATTTTAATACACGATCACGGCTTATTTACTGAAGTTAACACATTGACATTAATTAATAAAGCATAAATAAACTGTTACTTCTTAGCTGCTGCCTTATTGCTTTACATTTTCTATTCTTTTATTTGTTTCATCAACTATATTTTTATTTATTTTATCCTTATTTAATCTGTTATTTATTAGGTTATTACATTGTTGCAATTTTAATGATTTATGCTGATTTGATGGATTTCTTTACTATTAAATTTACTATAGTGATTATTATTATTATTATTATTTTTTAGCATTTGAACTGGTTTTTCCTATTTTTTTCCTATCCTATTTTTTCGGTCTCTGTTTTCCATGTTAGCTCAGCTACACTGTAAACTATTTAAATAAAGGTTGATTGATAAAATATATATACATGTTTGAGATGCATTTTGGATTTATATGGGAAATTTAAATTTATTTATTTATATATTGAAATTTATTTAAAAATTAAAAATGTGTTATAAAAAGTAAAAGCTCCCCTCATGAAAAATGATCTTAAATTAAATACAGTGAAATTGTAAAATGCTTGTTAACTCAATATTTATACATCACAACCAAAACAGGTAAGTGTATTATTATAATAGTTAAGCTGATCATAATTTATGGGTATGAATTGTATGTTAAGTGATATGAAGTGGCAGATAAAGCTGTTGTAATGTGCCACAATGCGAACGCTGGAAGATACGCCTCTCGTTTAAACTGAGTGTTGGGTTGATGGATGTTTGTTTTGACTCTTGGAGTTCCCAAGAAATTCCTTGGAAATGATGGGTAGAATTTGCATACTGACATATACAACACATACACTGTAGGCTGAAGGGGAAGTCCACAGATTTTGCAAAATATCTCCATATTTAAGCAGATGTAAAGAGAGTCATTCAGGGCGTGTGAAACGCTCCATTCTAGAGAAACTTACCGAGTCAGAATTGTTCACAGTGGTGGTGAAAACTTAAACTCCATTCATGGTGGAGGGATACATGCAGGGCGCTGTGAGGCAAAATAGTCCCCACAGAAAACTTATTGTTTCAGATTTTCCACTATTTTCCATCATCAACATTCCATATAAACTCAGAAGACTCGTGTAGGTTCACTGGTGGTTCTGGACAGTAAATAAAATGTCTATATTTGTGTTGTAGTCATGGCGACCCCTGGTTCCTATCACCACCACTGTAAAGACATCTGAACCATTTCACACCAAACCACTCTGAAGCTCTCTGTTTACATCTCTGAATAATGGAGGAATTTTGGAAAATTGGGTTGAATTCCCCTTTAAGACTGTCTGATCATTTTAAACCGTGTTCAGTGGGACCATATAAGTATGAATAATGCAGCGTTTAAGTGCAGATCTATTAAAAAAAAAGCTGTTATGCTTTTATATTCTGAGATTTATATATAGCTGCATGCAAAAGTTTGAGCAGGTCAAATTCCATTCAGTTGTTGATTTTCTGAGTGTAAATAAGAAACACTTCTGCTCATTTTAATGCACAGTTACTGTTTATTTACTGAATTTAACATATTTTAAGATTTTAAGATATTTGGGGGAAACAGAACATAAAATGTGGCCTGTGCAAAAGTTATGGCACATATATTTTATTCTAACAGTAGCGGATTAACACAGGAACTGTGCAGTAAAATTAGCAGAGAATGTCACTGGAGCTTGTTCCCTGTAGAAGACGTGTTCACTTATTTTCAACAAAGCATGTCGCCTGACCGGGGGTGTTCAAACTTTTTCATATGACTGTACCCTCTTTTCATGCTGTGTTCATTATTAATCCAGATTAACAGTAAAACATCCTGCGCAGTAAAGGTCACTTGTTGGGCAGCCTGTTTCTAGAAGGAGAGAAAAGTGGGTATTTTCATTCCAGCCCAGCAGAGCAGTTGCTCGAAACATGACCACACAGATGGTTTAGAGGGGATTTCTAGGAATACCTGTGGTGGAAGCTGCAGGCCACAGAGCAACTGCACTGCCAGTAGTTGCGCCACTGTCCGGCCCCCTGCCTGCGTTCCTCGTAAAAGGGAATACGCTGCGTTCCAGCGCTGTCAGAGGAGTGATGTCACCACCCTGAGATTCCCCTCAGTAACCATGACAACACACAGACCAAAACACCTCAATCATCAGTGAATCTCTCTGCTGTGGGTTTTAACCAGTTTTCTCTCGTCAATGTTACTGAACAAATGCATGTGAGCGGTTCTACACAGAACCATGAACAATTAAATGCTTAAATGGTTCTTTGCAGTATGCTGTATATATATATATATATATATATATATATTTTTTTTTTTTTATATATATATATAAATATAAGATATATACATATTTGAAAAGGGTTCTTTATAGCACCAAAAAGGTTCTTCTATTGTAAACAAGCTTGTCATTGTAGAAGAACTTGTGCTATTTAAAACCACCTACAACACAGTCTCCATCAATTAGCTGCTATGACTTTAGACATTATGAAACATGTTGTGACAGTTACCAGTAATTATAACACAACACTGCTGTAATACTGGTTGTAATAATCATGTCAAATCATGCCAGCATATGAGATCTGGCATAACATGTTTGTGTCATGTTTATATCAGTGTAATGTAGTAGAGTTAATGTAAAGTGTCACCACGATGCTGCAAACAATGTTATCTTGGCAAGTAAAGTTATCTTGTTGTTATTATGTCTCAGAAAGTTTGAAGGTAAGATATATAATCTTATAATAAGCTTACAGTAATCTCAAAATGAGAAATATTAGACACACCAACTACATCTCCATTTTCAAAAAAGTTGGGACACTGTGTAAAATATAAATAAATGTAAATAAACACAGAATGTGATGATTTGCAAATCTCATAGACCCACATTTTATTCACACTAGAACATAGAACACATATTAGATGTTGAAAGGGAGACATTTTACCATTTCATGAAAAACATTAACTCATTCAGAATCCACAAACGCAAGTTAAAGCTGTATCATGCAGAGAAGAAGCCACATGTCAACATGATCCAGAAACGCTGCCGTCTTCTCTGGGCCAAAGCTCATTTAAAATGGACTGAGGTGAAATAGAAAACTGTTCTGTCGTCAGATGAATCAAATTTTTGGAAATAATGGACACTGCATCCTCCAAGCTAAAGACTTCCTGGCTTGTTATTTGGACACAGTTCAAGAGCCCAGAACTGTTGAGCAGCTAGAATCCTACATCAGACAAGAATGGGACATCATTTCTCTCCCAACACTCCAGCAACTGGTCTCCTCACTTCCCAGACATTTACAGGCTGTTGTCAAAAGAAGAGGGGATGCTACAGGATGGTAGACACGGCCCTGTCCCATCTCTTTTGAGATGTATTGCTGCCATCAAGTTCTAATTAATATGTGTTTCATGAAATGGTAAAATGTCTCACGTTCAACATCTGATATGTGTTCTGTGTTCTATTATGAATAAAATATGGGTCTATGACATTTGCCCATAATTGCATTCTGTTTTCATTTACATTTATTTGCACTTTATCCCAGCTTTTTTGGAACCAGGGTTGTAGATTTAAGACAAGTTCACTTGCTATTTTATGGTAGTAAAAATATTATTATATCTCTAGATACACCAGTAAGAGTCCTTGGGCTAGACTCCTAAATCTCCTGTAACAGGATTAAATCTGCGAGCCGCTCCAAACAGCTTTTGAAACATTTCCAAATTCTTCTTATTTAACTGGTTACTAAAGTTTTTGAGAACACAATAAACATCAGCGTTGACTCAGTTTCACTGTAAGCTCACGTGTTTAGCAGGAAAGTAAACTGGAAACACCTGTAAGTCTCAGGCAGCTACAGGTCAGTCTTATCTCATACGTACCTGATTACCTAGAAACAAAACTGAACCTGGGTAGGAGAGCTGATGCTGCGTCTCACTTTACAAGGTGCGGCCTGTTTATTCATAAGCAATACAAAACATATCTGACATAAACTGTTAAAATGAAAACACACTGTGGAGGAGTTTGTAGGAAAAACTGCAAATTTGTTAGTTTATGGTTTTAATGTCTTTATTGTTATTCCAATATAAAGAAAAGCCTTCTGTGAGTAGGTGTGTCCAAACGTTTGTCTGGTAGTGTAGGTCTCAGGACTCTCCTGCTCAATGCCCTCACTGTCAATAATAATAATAATAATAATAATAATTATTATTATTATTATTATTATTACCATAATATATTTATATACCACCTTTCATACATTAGAATGCAGCAAAAAATGCTTTAAAATACAAAACAAAAACAACAGTGGAAGAAAAAAAGGTAATCAAAAATAAAATTATTATTTTTTTCATATTATATTTTTAATAATTAAAATTAACATTAAAATGCACAAGATAAATGTATAAAAAAAACAATACAAAAAAATACAACTAACAGAAAAGTCAAAGTAGTATTCTACACTCTAAAAATGTTCTCCAAGGGTTCTTTAATAAAGAAAACGGTTCACTAGAGAACCACAGACACTTAAAGAACCATCAACCTTCTTCAGACTGATGGAGAATGTGTTGTATGTGGTTCTACATAGCACCAAAAAGGGTTCTCCAGTTGTGATGATGTCAAGCTTGTAACAATAGAAGAAACTTTTTGGTGCTATAAGTGATTTAAGTGATTTAAAGCTGAACTTATTAAACAATCCTGAAATAAAATGTGTTTCTGTTGAGTTTGGATGTGTTTATGTTTGCAGTTTGAGTGAAAACATGTTTTACACTGCGAGAAAATATCTCACCAAACCATAACATCCTAAATATAGTCAATATATCTAATATTTCTGTTTTTCACACTTTAATAAGATTATTTATCTTATTTCTAGACATTTTTACTTGTTTTAAGTCATTTTATTTTATGAATGACAAACACTTTTTCTCAACACAGGTAAAATGATCTTTGAATGAAATAAGACAGTTTTATAAGATAAAAGTACTTAAAACAAGTAAAAATGTCCTGAAATACATTCAATAATCTCACAATATTCTTACAACAATCTCATAATGAGAAAAATTAAATATATTGACTACATCTAAGGTGTTATCGCTTGATAAGAGAGCATTTTGTGCAGTGAAAAATGCCTTTATTTAAAAAAAATAATACTTTTGAATTACAGGACCAAAATTCCTGCCGCATCATTGGTGCCTTTAGAGTGTAGAGCTGTACTGAGATGTAGAGAAGGCCGAGGCTTTCTGGTAAAGACCTAAAAAACACTAACCTTCTTTCCTTCAGTCTCGAAACCCTCTCTCTCTCTCTCTCTCTCTCTCTCCTCTCTCTCTCTCTCTCTCTCTCTCTCTCTCTCTCTCTCTCTCTAGGAACTGCTGTTAAGCGGTTCAGAGAACGACCGCGCTCGCTGCTCTTTAATGGAACTTGCAGAAGTTCAAGCGTAGACAGGAAGACGATGCTAGTAATCAGAGTGAGTCACCCACTCACTCACCCTCTCACTCACTCACTCACTCACACACGCACCACACACACTCTCCTTTTGTCATTTACAGCAAGACGGAGGTTTGCTCGTTCTGAGCTGTCTCGTCTTTCACAATCCTTCACTACTGTATTTCTCTGTTTCTCTCTGAAAAATGAGTCTGAGCGTTGTAGCCGGCCAGGCCGGTGGGGTGACGGACTGACGGACTGACTGACAGACTGACAGCGTGGCTGCAGGCCCTGTATGGCATACAGACGTCTCAGCGCTTCCTCTCTGTAGCCGAGCTGCGTCGTGGTGTGTGTGCACCAGGTTTGTTCCTCATTATGGGGACCATAAACTCACAGTGTGGGGACCTGTCTTCCTTGTGGGGACCCAGACTGTAATCACTGAATGTTAAGGTTCGAGTGAGGCTTGGGCTGGTAGTAGTTCAGGTTAAGGTTTGGGTAAACCTCCAGGAAGTGAATGGAAGTCTATGTATTGGCCCCACAGTTCACAGAAAAAAGATTGTGTGTGTGTGTGTGTGTGTGTGCGTGTGTGTGTGTGTGTGTGTGTGTGCGTGTGTGTGCGTGTGTGTGTGTGTGTGTGTGTGTGTGTGTGTGCGTGTGTGTGTGTGTGTGTGTGTGTGGTGCATGTGGTGTGCGGTGGGGCTCTCCCTGCGTGCGTAGGTCTGAGAGGAGGCTGCGGGGGAGGACGTGTGGAGAGGAAACAGATAAGTGCAGCACCTCCCGCAGGCCAGAAACACACACATGAGCCATTTCTTACTGTAACTGCTTTCTCCTCAGTTACTGTCACTCACGCTGCCACTCTGACCACAGTTTCACCGGCTGAGAACCTGGAGCTGGAACGGAGCTCCAGAGCAGCCAAACACCACACGCTCTGCACATCTGCATCTTCTCTTCACATTCAGTACATACAACACAGCTGCATGTAACATCATGTGAACAACATCATGCCCTGAAACTCACATGGCTTTTTATGTTAAAACGTGTATTTTTTACATGTGATCACAGGTTTTTCCATGTGACAACACATTTGTCCACATGTGATCATACATTTTTCACATGTAACCACATGGTGATACATTCTTTAACATGTGATAACAATTTTTCCACATGTGATCAGACTGTTTTCAAGTGATTACATGCTTTTCCACGTGGTAATATTTTTTCCACATGTGATAACACATTCTCCGACATGTGATGACATGTTTTTCTATATGTGATCACACCGTTTTCCACTTGCGATAACACATTTTCCCTCATGTGATCACACCATTTTTCGTATGTGATAACATGTTTTTCCACATGTGATCGCACTGTTTTTCTTGTGATCATGCAGATGATTTTCATGTGTGGTGACTAAAAACCACATGTGATAATTATCATGTGAAATGTGTGTTTTTCGCTATAAGGGGTTAAACTGAAACTAAACCCAGACTCACTCTGACTCTGACTCTGATCCTAACGCTGCCGATAACGGAGGAGTTGAGGAGTTCGTCCGTCTGTGAGCAGTTTTTTCGCTCGGCTACAGGGCAGCATCAAAACAAGGTGGGATTCAAACGCGTCCATCATTTCCATACAAATATCATTCATTCTATTTTATAATTGTTGCACAAAGTGAGTAAATTGGTAGACAAACTTGTGCTGAAGTAATGCGTCAGAAATGACGTGGTGAGTTTACCTGATTTACACACAAATAACATGAAGTATCAGTGAAATTCTGCGTACATGTGAATCAAGTAAAGTCTGTGCAGCACTTTTTCCCCCGAAGTTCACTGCAGAGGAACCAAACTTAGAGTTATTAAAAATTAGTAAATTATTTTGCAGTTTTTAAATTTGTGTTTGAAAAACAGCAGATATGGACAAAATACAGCATGAATAAGAGGAAGATAAATAACTGTGAAGGCTATCATGCCTGGAACACTTTTTTCATGACTCATTCTTTACAGGTTTATGAAAAATGTCCTGAACACATTCACCCTCTGAAATTCCACAGGTCACATGTCCAGCAGGACGTTCTCCAATTCTTTTCATTTTCAGTGATGTTGTGATACTGAGTGATGAGGTCACTGTGTACAACCTTTACAATAACCAATTTATTCATTTAAAAACAGATTCCAGAATAAATCGTTAGATTGTCCTTAATGTTCTCATGCAGTTACTCAACCATATCCTGTTTATTTGCTAATTCTATAAAAAAAACTCAAAACTCAGACTGTCAACACTGTCAGTGCCCATTTTTACAGTTTAATTGTAAGTTAATTTTCATTTAACTTCATTTTCTGTTTTCTTTAACTGTTTGAAAAAAATATATAACTCTTAAGAGTTACAGAAGCTAAATGGCACCTCGATCATGGAATCACCCTAAAGCTGTAGGTCAGGTCAGTTTAAACCCTGCTCAGTATGAGTAACAGTCTACTGGAACGATGTAAGTATTAATAGAGCAAAATAAGCTCAGAATTAATCGTATTTTTCGGCCGGTGTAGGTTTTCCATTCTGAGAACTGCTTCATGTTATTGTGACATTAAATCATATTAACAGTAAAGTGACAGGAAAACTACATGCTGAAAAAGGACAGCCAATTTCTGGAAAAATCAAAACAAGCTGTGTGGGTATTTTTGTCCCAGCCTGCCCGAGCAGGGGCTCTCAGCTTTCTAGAAAGTTAACCACAGAGATGACCACAGAGATGCTTAAGGGGACTTTCAGGAATACCTGTGGTGGAAGCTGTGTGTGAGTTTATGGGCAGAGCTGTGCAGTGACAGCTTCCATTTACTCACTTATGTAATCCTGATTGATCTGTGCTTTTCTGGTGTAGTCACGTATGGGCAGGGGTGCAGCTGGGTCTCCCCAGATTGATCTCAGTCCTACCCAAACAAACGGGGGAACGGATAGTTATTAAGCTGTATTTTCAAGTTAATGAAATCTGTTTTCTGTGAGTGCTGACACTGTTTTATGTATTTTTTTTTATCCAATCTTATTTTTCGTTTGATTTTTATCAGCCCTTCCATCACAGCTTAGCACTTGTTGCTATCCTCCATTGTCTCAAGCATTCGGTTTTCTTCAGCCATCAGTGTTTGAAACTGACACTAAAGCTGCGTGCAGAACACGCTTGTGTAAAAGTGAGATTAGGATCGTTTAAAAGCAGAATACATCATTTTCTACCTGTTTACATCATGCAAAATGATTTGCCATTTTGTCATTCTTTTTTTTTCTTTTGGCTAATAAACGTGACACTGAGCGTGTCATACGGTGCTATAATGAGGCAAGAGAGGACGGTAGATACTTTATGCAAATGATCTGAGCAGCGACCAATCAGATTTTTGATATATAGTGGTGTAGCTGATTGTGTCATGCTCACAGTCACACACTGAGATTTAACGCTGAAACACACACAGAGCAGGAGATAACAGTGTATTAAAGCTTCATTATTATGTTAAATGACTTTTTATCGTTTAAAAAACACTATTAGGCCTCCTTGGAGTTTCATCTCTGCTTAGACTTTCTCTCTTTGCACCTCAACCTGCATGTGTTTGAGGACGTGCCCCAAAGCAATCGGCTGTTTTCGGCTCACTGTAATGAAAATATGGTGTTCACATAAACAGTGCAGCTACTGCAGATTTTGAAAGGATAAACATTCAAACTAAGCTCTAAAACAAGCGCACATGGGTCTCTACTATGCCCAAATTATTATAATACTAATATAAAACTTCCCATGTCCCTGCTGTTGCCTGTGAATTTGATGCTTACAGTGTTCAAATGTCAAAGCAAACGTCTGCTTCAAATCATCGAGTCTTCAAAGGTGAGATAAAAATGGTCTACAAACATTTTTCGTGCCCTCCTCTGATTATCACAGAAACAGTAGTGATATTGGTGGTCAAAGACATTAGTCGGCTGACCTGTGACCCCACTCCTGCACTGTTACACCATACAGTTAGTTTAACTCCTTAAAATCTCAGGTTTACATACTAAGGCTTATTATTCAGGAACTACGGCATCTTTGAGCCTTTGATGTTTGAAACCCCGGCCATTTAAGGGATTAAAGCATAACAATCATGAAATTTTAGCCCTTCAGTGTTTGGAAGGAAGCCATTTTGGGTTCTTCTTTAGAGAAAGAATTTTAAAAGTATTTTTGTATGTATAATTTATGCCACAGTCCTGAGTTCTGACCTATACAGCAGTACAGAAGCAATCCTAACATTATTTATTTTGCTAAGTGTTATACATTTTAAGGTAAACATGAACAAAAATGCATGTGATGTAAAAGGGCCCTTAAAGGCACAGTAATGGTCTCAAGGCTACATTTTGTCCCTTAAATGAGTTTTACATGCACTACATTTACCTTCCCAGGAGAAAGGGACACATTTGACCTTTTTATAAAAAGACTTTAACAATAGAAAAATAAAGTAAAAAGAGTCAAGATGGAGAATATAGAATCAATGTGACTTCAAAAAACATATAATTGCAAACAAATGTGGTACAACTATGTTCCCTAACTAAAGGTCTCGAAGACGTACCCGTGAGTGGGAGTACCAGCCCTGTGACAGTTCAGTACCTTTATTACTGAGAGTGTACATCTAGTGTGTTGTGCCAATGTGAATTGTTTTATAGGTCAAAATGTTGTACATACGCATCATGGCAGTGTACGCGTGTATGTGTGTATAGCGGGAGTGAGGGGGGGTACATAGCACGAAGCCTGATGTCTGAGGGGGTACGGGAAGGGCGGAAGTGTTGGAATATGTGGAGTAAGGACTGCACTGCTGTTAGAAATAGGCTACAGCCTGATGTACCAGCATTGTGTGTTTTGAAAGTGTATCTACAAAGTTGCTCTACCCACTTTGTGTGTGTGTGTAGAGTTTGGGGTGGGCTGGTCTGCATCCGGTGACTCCAGGCCTGAAAACAAGTCCCACTGCAGCCCTGTTAGCTCCCTTAGCTAACACTAGAAGTACGATATTTAAAGGTCTCTAATGGGGAAGTGCACTGAAATCCTTACAATGCATAATCCGGTATTCACAGGAACAGCACTGCTCACTTGTTTTCATCTCACTTGCCTGGATTGTTATTTGATGAGGTTAGATATTCTGGCCAAACCTGCGGGCTTCTTTATCTGTCCTGCACCAGTGACTGCTGAGAGATCGTGTTATGTATGTATCCACAGTGACGGGTCACTGCTGCTGTCTTGGCGTGAGATTACAGGCAGGCTTTATCCTGAGCACCTTATAAAAACCCTGGTGGTCTGTTTTTACCTGCTGACGTGCTGTAGACCGTGGCTGTGTGTACGGTGGGCCTCGAGGTCCTCACCATAAAGCAAAAGCGGACTGGGGCAGTTTTGTTTTCCCACAGAACCTGTTTAATTTCTATCAACATTAGTGTAGAATTTCAGCTGGTATTATATTTGTTGTTTTGTATTATTTTATATATTTATCTGAGATTTGTTTCTTTATTATTTTATATATTTTTCCGAGAGTTTTTTTTTTTTTGCATGATATTATGCATTTATCTGAGGGTTTGTTTCTTTATTATTTTATATATTTATCAGGGATTTTTTGCATTATTATATATTTTTATCTGAGGGTTTGTTTTGTATTAAGCTGAGTATTGAGTTTTTTTTGTATTATTTTATATATTTATTCGGGGTTTTTTGTATTATTTTATACATTTATTTATTTATTTAATTTGGATTATTTTTAAATTTTATTTTATAAATTTTGTTTTGTAGTAATTTATATGTTTATCTGAGGGTTTTTTGTATTATTATATATTTATCTGATGTTTTTTTATAATTCATATATTTATCTGAGGATGTTTTTTCATCATTTTATACATTTATCTGAGTTTTTGTATTATTTTATATATTTATTTGAGTTTTTTTGTATTATTTTATTTAATTATCTGAGGGTTTGTTTTGCATTATTTTGTATATTTAACCTGTTTTTTTCTCCTTCTTGATCAATTTTAAATTGGTGGGTGGGGGATTAGATTAGATTAAAATGAAGTGACCCTTATTAGTCCCACAACAGGGAAATTCACTTCTGCATTTTGACAGCGAAACACCACATACACACTAGGTGAGCACGGAGCGGTGGGCAACCCTATCCACCGTCTTGCTCAAGGGCACTTCTGTCACATGGGGGATGGTGGGGGGCTGTATGCTCCATTTTGCTACTTGCTCTAGACCACTCTATTCGATATTGGTATTTTGGAGCCTCATTTTGAAAATAAAAAAACATTTGATCAGAAAAAAGAGAAGAAGTCTAACGAACTTCAGCTCCTGTGCTGAGAGATGAGGATGGACTGAAGTTCTGCTGCAGTTCTGCTGGCGACACTCTGACTTCGGGATTTTGGGATTTTATGTGTGCATTTGGTTTCAAACACAGTGACACAGTGGAGTTTGAGAAAGAATATATTTAATGTGCTACATTATAAAAGTTTAATGAAAATAGTCTCTCACATATAAAGTATTAACATCTTGTACGCTGAGTCAAAAATAAGTAAACAAACTGTACAGGAAAACGATCCTACAAACAAAGTAAAATAAGTAAGTAAACTAGCCCTCGCTGACGCTACGTAACAGTAACCTCGCACATGGATCTAGGTCCTGCTTTTTCCAGTGCTAAACATCAAATAAATTAAAAAAACAAAGCAAACAACATTAAAACGAACCATTAACATCGTCGACCTCACACCTCTCGCACAAGAAACGGAACGAAAGGAGTTTCTTTGCCGATTTTACCTGAGATCACTGGGGCCTTCAGTTCTGCTCGCATGTGTCAGAAGGACCAAAGTGTCCAGCCTTACACGACCCAAATACACACCAAGCTAACAAACGCTAAGAGCTTCAAACAATAAATAGTAAATCAGCAGAATACCGAGCTCCGTACAGCTCTCCAGTCTAAGAGCATAAATAAAGCATTCACATTCACAGAGTGCCTCGAGTCGTTTCTCAGACAGCTACAGCTTTGGAGTCCAGTTTTTGGCCATGACCGTGATTTTGGAGTGGAACAAATCCCTGATATTCATACAGACTTTCAAACCCTGAATAACATTTCAGCAGAATTCCTGAGAGTGGTTTTGGAGGAAGCTTCAACAGCTCAGTGACCCGAACAGAAAACAACACACAGACAAAAATACAACAAAAATGCTATCGACACACATTTGATTCGTGGCTAAAGTCGAACAGAAATACTATACACAGTAATAAATTAATAAACACACAGACCTGCCGATCAAAACGAAAAATACAAGAAAGGAGTAGTACAGAGGACGCGGCCGGTCACCCTCTCGCTCCGCAGCAGGACGGAAGGTGGAAGTGCAATTACTCATCATGCCAAAGTCTTTGGAAATGCTGTTTAGTTTTTGGTGCTGCTCTTTTTCTTCTTCTCCTTCTTCTTCTTCTTCATTCCCATCCTCTCTGTCGTTCCCTTTTTTACACCAGAGAGGGCGTCTTTTTGGCATCAACTACTACAGGCTGCCCAAGTCTCTATTTTTGGAAATATTGTCAAAAGTCCTCAGAAACGTCTGAGCCAGTGGTTCCCGACTTTTGCCCATCCTTTCAGTATTTATTCTGTGCTGCAACACACCTGATCTGTCTCAGTAAAACCTTCATAATGTCATGATTAGCTGGATCAGCTCTTACGGAATTATTTAGTCTGCTCTTGTGACTTTCCTCACCGACAGTGAGTTTTCTTTCCACAAAAAAACCTTGTCATCAAATTCAAACTGTAATATCTCTTTTTCAAACACAAGTGTGCCCCACTGTTCTTACTACGCTGATGGGTCAGATGCGTCACAGCAGGGAATAAATACTCAGAAATGGCCAGGAATGGAGTTGAGGACCCCCAGGCTCGACGCCCCAAAACACTTCCCTTCCTCTACTCTTCTTCAGCCTTCACCGAGGGTCGTGGTGGGGTGCAGAACTGCACCACACTGGCCCTTTCCTGCTGCTGCCCCATGGCAGCCATAGTCTTCAAGACCCTGCTGTCTTCCTTCGGGCTGGCAGCCAGGTTTCTGGCCAGCCACCTTTCCAGCGCCGCGTCCACCTCGGCGTCCGGTGCGGTCTCGTCCAGGCCGTTGGCCTCGGTGCTGGAGTCAAAGTGCTCAAGCAGCTCGGCCGTCCTGCGCAGCTCGGGGCTCTGAGGGCGGGTGGCGGTGGCCGGGCAGCTGCCCGAGCGGCGGTGCAGCTCCAGACTGAAGCGGTGCAGGAAGGCCTGGCAGCAGAGCGGGCAGCGGTGGGCCTGCTCGCACGCTGAGCCGTGCATGCGGCGGTGCAGCTTCAGGTGAATGTACTGCGTGAACTTGGTGCTGCACAGCTTGCACTGGTAGGGCTTCTCTCCCGAGTGCAGCCGCAGGTGCGTCTTCAGGTTGCTGGTGCTGCTGAAGCGCTTGTGGCACACCTGCAGAACAGACACGCGGCGATTAGAGACTGTAGGAACGAAATTTAATCTTGGAACGTAATCAAAACAGGTACAAAATCACTTTCAGCTCCGAAGTGAAAACGTGTTAATTAGCTAATAGCTAACATGGCTAACATGACAGAGCAGCATGGAAATTCATACAGCTATGATTATTAGCTCTGTGAAGAAGGCTGTTCAAAGGTAAGATATGCTAGATATCAACTTTAGTTTATTATAATCATTCATCTGGTTTAAACTACAGCATGGTTTAATGATGTACACTGCACTGCATGAAGTGCCATTTATGTTTGAACCCATTTAACATATCATAACATGAGAGTGTTAGACAGTTAAAACGTGAGACGCTTTTATTTCGCTCTAATTAGCCAGCTGTACAGCAGGGTGTGTGTTGGTGGGACAGGAAGGCAAACTCGAAATAAAAAAAATTTCACTTCTAAGTCCTGCAGGTCAACAGCTTTAGTGTTGTTACATAAACGAGAGGTAAGGTTACGTAAGACATAGAATAAAGCAGAAGGCGTGTGACAACAGGCCATAACCTATAGCTTTACTGTAACGGCCTTTCATCCAGGCTTGGAATGCAGGAGGAGCGCCAGATTTCTTTCATGTGAGATCAGTTTCTTTTTCGGCCGAGAGGGTGCGTCATAGCTAAGGCATAAAAGGAACTCACAGCATGACGCTGCTGGTACACCCATCCAGGTTAATGAACAACAAAGGCGAGGCTTTCTTTAAAAGGTGCCTGGGGACACTAGGTGAAAGTACCCACAGATAAATAAATAATGGTCTGGGCGTGTGTCCCTGTGCATGACTAACTCACACCTGCCTCTCTTTCTAACAATCTTTCTTTCTAGTGCACAAAGGTCTTTCAATTACTGCTCATGACTCAATGAGTCTTGGCCTTGTAATTCAGAATTCTGATTATAAAATTCAGATTCGTACGAAGTTGTCTTAATATACTCGATATAAGTGCACGACCACAAACGTCAGTTTGTTAATATGGTGCGCTGATTGATTCACTTCATGCAACAAAACCCACCTGACACTCATGAGGCTTCTCTCCGGTGTGGACGAGATGGTGCTTCTGCAGGTGGGCCAGCTGGGTGAAGCTCTTCTTGCACAGCGGACACTGGAATGGCCTCTCTCCGTTGTGTACCCTCAAATGCACCTGCGTAGAAATGTTAATTAGGAACGAATTGTATTCGTTGCACACTTGCAGTTCGTTAAGGACAGCGTCCATCTCGCTCACCTTCAAGTTGGAAAGCTGGCCGAAGGTCTTGAAGCAGACGTTGCACTCATACTTGATCTTCCCATTCTGCTTCTTGAGCGGGTAGGGGAGGGACTTGTACCCGGGTGCATGCCGTGAGGATGATGAAGATGAAGAGCTGTTTTTGGTTGCGGCGGCCAGGCTGAGGTTGATGGCCTCTTCACAGGCCGATGGGGGCTGCTGCAGAACAAGCTGCGGCTCAGGGGAAGAGAGCTTGGACAGGGGTGAGAGTTCGGGAGTGGCCGGGGCACCTTGGGGAGGGGAGGTGTTTGGGGGTCTCTCCTTCAGGCCACCATGAGGAGGTGGGGCAGGATAGGGCATGCTGACGGGCAGAAGACCCGGCTGGGTTGCTGGTGGAAAAGGCAAAGCATCGTTACCCAGAACATTGTTGTACCGGAATGGTCCTCTAGGGGGCAGCACAGGGGGATATGGAGGGGAGTACGGGGGTAGGAGCAGGCGGGAGTAATGGGGGCTATAAGGTGGCAGGAGCTGGTAGGGGGGCTGTAGAGGTCTTGGAGGGGGCAGAGGAGGGTAAGTTACGGGCCTCTCTCTGTAGCCGTAGAGGCCGTGAAGATGCAGTGGAAGGTCCTGATGCACGCCGAAGGTTTGGGGGCTCAGATCAGGGCGGGATGCTTTGGGCACCTCGGGCTGAACCTTCTTACTGAAGTCCATCACGTGCTGGTCAGGTGTGTCTGGAGGTGTATCCCTCTCAATGACCTCAACATCAACCTTCTCCTCTGCCTCCTTCTCCTCCTTTTTGGCTTCGTCCCGGCTCTGGGGCCTGTGAGGGCTTGGTCCCCGTTTGGGGCAGCAGGTCCACTGAGGTAGGTAATGCTTCTGGAGGTCAGCTTCCATCACGTCGCCACCCAGATGCTCTACAAAAGGGAGCATAAAGAAAAAGGGACGGTCAGATGCAGAGCATGGAAATAAACACAAACACAGTGTATTCCACAGTTGTTAAACTGTAAAACTACACACACTGCAGATTCATACTGGATTAAAATCGCTCCACAGTTATTACTGTCAAGGCGTAAAAACTACAAATGCTGCAGACTCATACCGGATAAAAGTCACAGATCTTGTCAATAACTACTCAAATTACAGTGCCTCCCCACATAAGACCCATCCTTCTTTAACAGGGCTCTTCACGGCGCGCTATCTGCTCTTTATTGTATACGTTACCAAAAACAAAAAAACACTGACTGCGTCTCCCCCGAAAACAGGACCGTCACACACCTACTCATCACCCTCTCCCTCACGGCCTCACTTATGGTAAATGGCACCTCTTTCAGTTTTAGGTTGACAGGCAGGAGATACGCTGCTGGTTTCTATCTGACGTACAGAACAGTACTGCTATCACAAAGCACCTTGATGACAGCGCCGTGTGGGAGTTCACGGGGTGTGCACAAGCGAATGTACGTGGGCGTGTGTGTATGAGAAGACAGAGCCGAGCGCAGCGGTTACACTTCTCAGTCAGACGCGATGCTGACTCACTGAGTCGCCAGCCGCAGGAAAAATCCTCCATCGCCGCATCAGGTCCTCACCATGCCAGATAAACAGAAAACCACCGGCTTCTCTCGGCCACGAGGAGAAACAACGAGCGTGACTCGAATTCTGCCCAATCAGAGACGGCGGCCTCCTCATCCACTCTCTCCCACGGCGAGGGAAGGAGATTACACAAGCAGATTATTACCCTTGTGGTTGAGGGCCGGTTCCTCAAACCTGGTGTGAACCAGTCTGCCGCAGCCTTTTACAGGCAAATGTCTGCTTGTGGTGTCGCCAGAGAGGAAAGTGAAAAAGCCCAAACAGAGACGGTTACAAAGAGCAGAGAACTGATCGGGAGCTAGATCTCTTGGCTCTTTTTTGCATTTTTAACCTCAATGCCCAAACAAAAACAATCAGAAATTCCCTCTGACTTTCCAGAATGTCCAGTTTACACGTGCTGAGTAATCTGCAGGTGACTTGTTGTAAATAAGAAACTCCCAGCCTTGCAGAGCAACAGTGTGATGATTATAGTAAACATAAATCATCACAGTCAGAACAAAACATGGTAACTTTATAGGAGTTCTTAACTTTTAATGGCAGTGAATGAAACCAGAAGTAATTTTGGACCATTTCTGTTGGTCTGTTCATCAAGAAACTTTGAAACAAAGTAAGTTGCACCTGGTGTTTTCAAATCACGTTAAAAAATGAAAAGTGAGACTGAGGGTCTGAGGCTGGGGCTCTGACTAATCCTGAAAGTTTTAGTAAGAAAACAAAGACATGGTTTTTGAGATAAAGCACCTTCTTAACTGTGTTGGGGGCTCCAGGACACTGGAAATGAGTCTCGGATTTATTGTTATGCTTCACAAACAAGCTGAGCTTTTTTACTTTTATGGTCATCTAACCTGAACTACTCTCCGTCTGGAGATTCATGGCGTGACGCAGCAGCAGTGGGACGTGACGAGTAGTCAGTGGCGGCTTTTTTTATTTCTGTTTCCCTTTCTCTTTTTTTGGCTCAGTAGATTTCTCTGAATCTCATTCAGGAAGTAAAAGATGTAAAGCAGCCAGCATGATGCGAAAGTCTTCAGAGGAAGAAGTTTTGAGGAAAGTCACTGGGCTTCACGGGAGGCTGCTTCCTGGACCAGGACGTCCCACATTTGGGCACAATTGTCTGACCAGAGCGAGAAAAAGAGAGAGAGCTCTACAGTCAAGCATGTGTCCACATGACTCAGTTAACTGGCCTTAACAATAAGCAGTGTGTACACGCTCAGAGCACAGGAAGCGGTGCTGTGTCATACTTTAGGCCATTGTGTGTCTGGCAGACGTGCCAATTGCAGTGTCTCAAGGTTTTTCCTTGCAAAAGAGAACACGCCCTCTTTTCCAAACACTTTTATTCCCTGCCAACCTCACAGGACGTGATGAACAGATAGAGAAAAGTAAGAATCTCAGTCCTGAAAAAACAGCAGCGCTTCTTTCCAAGCAAACATACACACACCAGCACACCGTGGGCTGATCGAGATCTCTATCTCTCTCTATCTCTCTCGCTCTTTCTCTTCCTTCGATGTAGACAAAGATGTAACATCACAAGTGCATTCACCGATATCGTGACATAGTGGTGGCCCCCCCGGACCTCCTGCCCCTCCCCGGCACCCACCCATCCTCACAAATACACACAAACAAACACACGCTCAGCTGACGTGGAGATACAGATATGCAGGAGGGGTGATTGAACTCAGTAGTGGGAAAAAGTGACTAACGCCAATCGTAAACAGGAAGAAAGGAGCAGAGAGGATACACTGAATACTGATGCACCACCGAGAAAAAGAAGAAACACAGAGATTCCAGTTACTGTGGGAATGACAGAAATAGAACACAGTGTGTAGAAGAGAGTGAAGTGACTCAAAGCGTAGCAGGCCGTGACGGAACAGGAGAAGATCGAGATACGAGAGAGAAAGATTCAGCGCTGAGAACCTGAGCGCGCTAGCGAAGAAAGTACTGAGTGTCGAGTGAAGGTGCTCCACATACAGGTGGTCAAAAAGTAAAAAAAAAAAATAGAATTACTAGAAAACTTTGGTGTCGCCTGATGAAAATCAGCTGAGTTGCTTTTTTAACATTTCGTCCAAAGTCGTGATATGATAAACAAAACATAAGCACTCAAACTGTAGATTCATCAGTCTTAAAACTCAATATTCACTGTTTACTGTGAATTATTCAGTGTCTAGTACAAAATATTCAATGTCTACTATGAATTATTTAGTATCTTGTTCATTTTTTGTTGTCTACTATGAATAATTCACTATCTAGTATGGATTATTCAGTATCTATTCACTGTCTACTACTAAGTTAATCAGTGTCTACTATGAAGCTACACTCTTAACAAAAAGGTTCTATACAGTTCCAAAAAAGTACCACACACAAAAGACCATTTAACCAGGCAATAAACCATTTACGCATTCAAATCACTCACGGTTCTATTCATAACCACTGCCTTTGCTACAGAACCCTTGATGACCCGTTTCTGCTGTGGTTCTGCGGTTCTAAGAGTGAAGAGTGTAACTGTATAAAATGCCTCAGAGTTGAAGGGATTCGTTTCTATAAGCAGGTCACCAAAATGAACTGCGTAGCCGCTACTCACTGGTCTTCAGGCTGTCCGGCTGCGAGGGCGCGTGTCCGCACAGCCGCTGGGAGAACTCGGGGCTGTACCACACCAGCAGCTCCTGGTCGGGCTCCACGGGCCGGATGGTGTAGAAGAAGATGTCGCAGCCGTTCTGGCAGGCCACCAGGTTCTGCTCTGCCAGAGAGCGTGCCGGGTTGACGAAGCGCATCCAGTTGCTGCGCTGGACGTCATAGCCGTCAATGAAGTGGTGAAGCTGACCGCTGGAATAAATCTGCAGCGCGGAAGAAGGAAAAACATATACAAATGCTTAAATAATAAACTTTAATAACTGTACTTATATGGCAGCTTTCATCATATTAAACCCTTTAAAATCTCAGGCTTATAACATACTTATTATTCAGTAATTACATGGACTACATTGCAAACTGGCTGAGCTATTCTTAGGTTTTAGAAGAGTGTAATAACACTTTGGGTCTGCTTTGGGCCCTGGACATTTAAGAAGTTAAGCACTTTAGAATGTAATACAAAACAAGAAAAACAGAGAAACATAACAAGCAAAAATTAAAATATGAAAACATGCAATAAATAAAGAAATAAAGATAATAAAGAAAATGATTAAAATGAAAAAGGTAAATGACAATATTAACATTCAAGAAACGAGATGTTATTCTTAGCAATTTCAGACCGTTTCTGCTGGTCCGTTTCACAGCTGGTGCCAGATTTTACCATTAAAATAAAAACTTGCATCAAATCTATTTGTTTCTCAGTGAAGTCCAGCGTCATCACTGGCTTTAGACTAATCTACTGTAATTACAGGCTTATACAAGCATAATAAATGATCTTGTCACAGCTGATAGACAATCACCCACACATTAACCAGTAACACCGCCGTCACCACACATCACCCACCGCCAGACTAAATCCAGCACCATGAACACCTTAAACCCCAGTCCACCTTAAACACAGCAGAGAGAGAGGCAGTAGAGCAGTGTGTTCACCTCGGCCATGTACAGCGCACGTTCTTCTCCTTCGTCTCCTCTGTTCTGTCACCTGAACGCTTGGCTGGTCTGCGACTATTCTCCTCTCACAGAGACTGAGCGAGTGAGCGAGTGAGTGAGCGGGTTTCTGTTTCTGTCAGTGGTGTCAAAATCACCAACACCTTTTAAAGCACTCTGGTGGGCGGAGTCCACAAGTGGGCGTATTGAAAACACTGCTGCACGCTGCCCGAGGGCCGCCGGGGGGGCAATAAATCACACTGTGTGAAGCACAGAGCACAACTTTAATCACTGACGGTGCAGATTTGGTCTGATAAAAGTGGGCGAACTTCGAAAAAGATGGTTCTTCAAGGGTTCTTTAGTAAAGACAGCAGTTCTGTACAGCACCATGAACACTCAGAGAACCATTTGCCTGATTAGCTGGTTTTTAACATGGTGACATTGTTCTTCGGATTGAGAATGTGTTGTAGGTGGTTCTATCTAGCACCAAAAAGGGTTCTTCTATTGTTAGGATGTCAAGATGTCGCTATTTTAGTAGCTAAATAGGACCATATACAGCACATTCTCCATCAGTCTGAAACATTTAGGCATGCAAATGTTTTTTTGAGTGCTCATAGTTCTATACAGAACCAGTGTATTCACTAAAGAACCCTCGAAGAAGTTACAGTCACCATATATCCTATAGTGTTATATATCTAATGGCTTTAAAATGAATATTTAAATACAAAACAAAAACAAACATTATTAACAGGAATGATGTGAACTTGTGGGCTTTCCTATGCGCATATGTACATATATAAATATATAAGATTAAGATAAATATATATAAGATTAAGATTAAGTGACCCTTATTAGTCCCACAATGGGGAAATCTCACCTCTGCATTTTAAACCATCCATGCAGTGAAACACCACATACACACTAGTGAACACACACACTAGGGGGCAGCGAGCACACTTGCCCGGAGTGGTGGGCAGCCCTATCCACAGTGCCCGGGGAGCAGTTGGGGGTTACGTGCCTTGCTCAAGGGCACTTTAGTCACATACTGTCAGCTACATATATATGTATATTTATATAGTTCTTTACAGCATCAGGTTGCAATCAACATTTTGGAATATGTACTGATAATGACAAAAAAATAAAATAACCCCCCCCCCATTATTTCTCCCCAGTGCTCAGCCTATTTGTACAACACTATCAACTGCAAATGAACAAATGTTCAGTTTGTGCCTCTTTAATGCCAAATAAAGTTATTTATTGTTGGTGAAAAAGGGGTTAAAGTCCCTGTTGGTCAGTGTGTAAAGTCTCTGAAGTCTTCTTTGAACTGTTCGACCACAAAAAAATTAACACCTGCAACCACATCCATTTTTTCAGAACTGGAAAGCCAGACGAGAGCGCTCTGCGCATCTACAGCGCACTGTGACCTCAGTCAGCACCGCGGCTTTGATTCACACACCACACGCATCTCCGCACATTTCAGTTGGATAGTTTTTCAGCTCATTTATGTGTTTGTTGTATTGTGAGTGTTGAGCTGGTGTTCTCCTGTTTGTAACTGTGCTGTGATTTTCATTTTAGTGTGTCTTTATCTTTACAGTGTTTTACTGATGTTCCTGCGTGAAGCGTCTGAACCAGAACCTGAACAGATTAACTGACTGTCATCAAACTGACTCTCAGTTCTCAGTTCAACTCTCTAATCTAAGGCTGATACGCAAAAAGAGGCTGTTTCTGCTGCTTTATCTTCTCTCTCTGTCTCTCTGTCTCTCTCTCTCTCTCTCTCTCTCTGTCTCTCTGTCTCTCTCTCTCTCTCTCTCTCTCTCTTTCACACACACCTGTTCTGAGGTCGTGTGAATCGCTGCAGAGGAGCCGTAAGTGAGCAGGAAGCTGACGTGGGTCTTACAGGAAATGAAGGAAGGAAAAGGCACTGGAGAACCCTCAGGAAAACCCACACATACAAACACACACACACACACACATACACACACACACACGCACACAGAGAGAGAGAGAGAGAGAGAGAGAGAGAGAGAGAGACTGACTGGGGGAGCTGGGGGGATAGAAAGAGAGAGGGGAGAGACAGACGAAGAGAATGAGAGAGAAGAACAAGACAGAAGAGGAAGAGAGAAGTGAAGAAAGATAGAGAGTTAGAAAGTATAGAGTAAGAGAGAGGAAAAAGAGAGCAAGAGAGAAAGAGAGAGTGAGAAAAATCAGAAAGAACAGAAAGACAGAGATAAGACAGACAAACAAAGAAGAAAGTGAGAAAGAAAGAGGGAGGGAGAGAGAGAGAAAGAGAGAGAGAGAACAGAGAGAGAGTGAGAGAGAGAGAGCGAGAGAGAGAGAACAGAGAGAGAGTGAGAGAGAGAGAGAACAGAGAGAGAGTGAGAGAGAGAGAGCGAGAGAGAGAGAACAGAGAGAGAGTGAGAGAGAGAGAGAACAGAGAGAACAGAGAGAGAGTGAGAGAGAGAGAGCGAGAGAGAGAACAGAGAGAGAGAGAACAGAGAGAGAGAGAACAGAGAGAGAGAGAACAGAGAGTGAGAGAGAGAGAGAGAGCGAGAGAGAGAGAACAGAGAGAGAGTGAGAGAGAGAGAGAACAAAGAGAGAGTGAGAGTGAGAGAGAGAGAGCGAGAGAGAGAGAACAGAGAGAGAGTGAGAGAGAGAGCGAGAGAGAGAGAACAGAGAGAGAGTGAGAGAGAGAGAGAACAGAGAGAGAGAACAGAGAGAGAGTGAGAGAGAGAGAGAACAGAGAGAGAGTGAGAGAGAGAGCGAGAGAGAGAGAACAGAGAGAGAGTGAGAGAGAGAGAGAACAGAGAGAGAGAACAGAGAGAGAGTGAGAGAGAGAGAGAACAGAGAGAGCGTGAGAGAGAGAGCGAGAGTGAGAGAGAGAGAGTGGCGGGGTGTTTAAACCCTGTCTGAGCTCAGAGGAGCATCAGTGCAGTTCAGGTACGCGGAGGATAAGATCTCCTCACACTTCCTCTGTATTTTCCAGTTAAGCTCCCTCATTCTGTACAGCCTGGAGGCCTCGTCACACTAAACACACCATGTGTATTCCTGCACTTTGAAGTGTGTGCGTGTGTGTGTGTGTGTGTGTGTGTGTGTGTGTGTGTGTGTGTGTGTGTAGAAACTGTATGGAGTTCCTTGGAAAGTTGCTTCTGAACTGGTTTGGCTGCATTGTTGCCAACGTGTGTGCATGTGCCAGCAGAGGCGTGTGTGTGTGTGTGTGTGTGTGTGGTTGCCGGGTTATGGTGGTGCAAGGCTTCCCGTGCAAATAAACCAAATGACATCACTCACTCTCCAGAAGTATTTCCTGTTGGCCTGAGGAGGAACGCTGTCTTTGGTGTAAACGTCGCCCTGCAGGGGTCCGAAGCGCGTCCCCTGGGGGATGTATTCTTTACTGAAAACGCCGGTCACCTGCACAGAGCAATCAATAAACAAACCAATCAATCCATCAGTAAATCAATTTGCAGCATAACATCAGTTTCCTGGACAGGGATTAGGCCTAGTCCAAGCCTAAATGCCATTGAAAAGCTTTAGTTCAGGCTTAAGATGTGTCAAAATGTTCAAAACAATCATTTTCTTCTGAAATGAAGGTGTTAATAGTGAGTTTGTACTGCAGTAACAGCCTCTATTCTTCTGGAAAGGCATCTAAATGTTGGAACATTGCTGTGAGGATTTGATTGAGCATTAGAGAGGTCAGGTACTGATGTTGGATGGTCAGTTCTGGAGCTCCATCACTCCAGAGAACTTTGAAAATCACTGTTTTCTGTTTTTATCTGAATTTTATCCAGATGTCCCAACTTTTTCAGAACTGGGTTTGTATTTAGGCCTAAATAATCGTGAACTGAACCAAAAGACCCAAATCATATATTAGTGAAGTGTGAAATTTCATGATGTATTGAGTAACTGAATTAGGAATTCTTACCAGTCTGAGCTGAATCTTTGTCAGGTCACAGATTTAAAACCCTAATAATCAGTTCCAGTCTAGAACACATTCCAGCTCCAAACAGCCGGAACAGCCAAAGGTGACACACTTAAGTTAATCAGTTCAGACAAATGGGTTCAGACTTAAGCGTCCACTTTCCCTCATCCTGCTCTACTGACCTGCTGCCCCGAATCTTTGGGGTGTTTGCCTCACTGCTGCCCCCGCAGGCCAAAAGCGGTACTATATGTGTGGTAATGCCGAGCTGGGGGACAGTATGTGGGCCGTAACGTGCCGTGGGGTGGTGGTGGGGGGGACGGGGGGTGTTTAAACCTCCTTAACCCTTACACATGCAATCATAGGCAAAGGTTTCAACACCCCTGATCAGTTTACATGTTGATTCTTTGAGTGTAAACAAGTGAACACATCCTCTACAGAGACTCACTACTACACACTTTAATACACAATTACTGTTTGTTTACTGAATTTAACACAATGGGGGAAAAATAAAACATGAAATATGCAAAAGGTACATTTTATATTTTGTATTTTCAATAACAAACAAACAGTATTTATAAATAACTCTGGGAGTTTGACTGGGAGTGTGCAAACTTTTGCACATAACTGTTTACTGCATGTACACTTTGTAGAGCATCAGCACTGACTGAATGCTTTAGGAAGGTTCTTCAAGGGTTATTCAGTAAAGACAGTAGAACACTCAAAGAACCATTTGTTTGCTTTGCATGGTGAAATGTTACGATATGAAGGCTGTGATATGCAGGAGCACAATTTTAAAATGGCCGCATGATGGGTTTGCTTCAAAGAGCTTTATAGACCACTTTTAAGGCTGTGTTTCTTAGAACCCAACCAAAATTTCATCCACATGTCCAGGCCCACAGGTCTCCGGTGCTATCTTTACAGATTTAATTTGACTATGTATTTCTTAACTCATACAATCTTAAAATGAATGAAAAGAGAAATAAAAAATAAAATCCAGGAGCCCAGAGTGCACACGGCCGGCCTCACGAGCTCCACTTAGCCCCAAGTCCAATTAGTAATAATCAGCCTTAGTGTGTAAATCAGCCTGGGACTTTTCATAATTCATATTTGTCATATTCGCACAGACGGTTACTGCACGCTTTTAACTCTGCATTCTTAACATTTTACATACGCTGCTCTCACAGAACAATAGTCTGACATCACACGGCAGATTGTGATATGTGTGATATACATCTAATATTTCTCTTTATGAACTTCTAAGAACATTCTAAGATTATTCATCCTGTTTCTAAACAATTTACTTACAATTTACTTACAAATTAACAATTTTAAATCATTTTATGTACACTCTTTAAAAAGATGGTTCTTCAAGGTTCTATCTATCTATCTATCTATCTATCTATCTATATCTATATATATATATATATATATATATATATATATATATATATACTTGCAATATCTATATTTGCATATTGTAACCACAGCATCGCTTACACGGTTACTTTCCTGCACTAAATATGTAAATATTGTCCTTGGGCAAGACTCCTAACACTACCTTCGCCTACCTGTGTAAAATGCTCAAATTGTAAGTCACTCTGGATAAGAGCGTCTGCCAAATGCCATAAATGTAAATGTAAAAAAAAATGTAAATAATACTGTCATCATGCTCATATCTGAATCACATGCAATTACAGCGTCTCTTTTTTCAGTGCAGAGTCAGAGTTAGATGGTAGGTGGAGGGGGGTGGGACGGTTCGGGTGGGGGGTGGTGGTGGTCAGGGCTGAGAGACGAGAGCAGGACCGACAGCAGAATTGTGCTTCGTTTGTGTTGCGTGACTAATTGGTCCGTCTTTAGCGATTAGCGTCTCAAGAAAGGTTTAACGGGTGGAGTTGGTGGGAGGGGGGAGGGGGTGGGGGGAGCTTCACGACGGGGCCAACGGTGCCTCTCAATCACACAAACACACGCTTCAACCCCACACACACACACACACACACACACCCACTGCTGTCTGAGGACACTGAGCCCCCACGAGCTGCCCAAACGAAAGTTAATGATTGAGACTTAACCTACTTCCTGTGAGTATATATGTGTGTGTGTGTGTGTATTTATATATATATATATATATATATATATATATATATATATATATATGCGTGTAAGCGTACGTGTGCGATCACGCTGAAATGCACTGACCCATCTGCCACGTGTTCCCCCCACCCACCCCCTTAACAAGCTCGACCTCAAGCTTTTGAAGGGGGAGTGAAAGCTCTCCAGATCTGTGATGCTCATTTTAATATTTCTTTATTTTGCTGACATCACACCGCAGATTGTGATATGTGGAATATTCATCTAATATTTCTCTTTATGAGGTTTTAAGAACATTCTGAGATTATTTATCCCTGAACATTTTATAGATCATTTTATGTACACTCTTAAAAAAGACGGTTCTTCAAGGGTTCTTTAGTAAAGACAATGCTGCTATATAGAGCCACAGACACTCAAAGACCCCTTTGCATGCATAAATGGTTCTTTGCATGGTGAAGTGGTTCTAGAATGTGTTTTATATGGTTCTATATAGCACCAAAAAGGGTTCTGCTACGGTTATGATGTCAAGCCTGTAACAATAGAAGCTATATAGAACCCTTTCCCAGAAGGTTCTACAGAGATCCATATACAACACATTCTCCACCATCCATCAACATGAAGAACCTTTTCACAGTGCAATGAAGATTCTTCTATATAGAAGCGCTACCTTTACTAAAGAACCCTTGAAGAACCATCTTTTTAAAGAGTGTTGTGAATCAATGCTTGAATCAAATGATCCACCAATAGAAAACAGAAGAATAAGACACTTTCATTAGATGAAATTAAATCTAAACAAACTCACAGAGAGAAATATCAGACATATCGAGTACGTTTAAGATGTTTTTACTCGTTAAGATATTATTTTTTGCAGTAAACATGAAAGTACACCGAGTTTCTGTCCAGGACTTTCAAGGAAAAACAAAACATGAGAGCAGCAGCTGAAACCTGACAACAGACATGGTTCTCTTCCAGGCACTGAGTTTTGCAATCGGTAAAACAATACGCAACAGGGGCTATCATGGGAAAGGAACTGACACATCCACGTTCCACCCACCAACATGTTCTTTTGTAACTACTGTTGTGAGGTAGAAAAACAGAGAAACTGTAGAACAGACTCAGTTTATATCACAATACCTACATTTAGAGTCGGTTATTCATTCAGCCTAATGAGAAACTGTAGAACAGACTCAGTTTATATCACAATACCTACATTTAGAGTCGGTTATTCATTCAGCCTAATGAGAAACTGTAGAACAGACTCAGTTTATATCACAATACCTACATTTAGAGTCGGTTATTCATTCAGCCTAATGAGAAACTGTAGAACAGACTCAGTTTATATCACAATACCTACATTTAGAGTCGGTTATTCATTCAGCCTAATGAGAAACTGTAGAACAGACTCAGTTTATATCACAATACTTACATTTAGAGTCGGTTATTCATTCAGCCTAATGAGAAACTGTAGAACTGACTCAGTTTATATCACAATACCTACATTTAGAGTCAGTTATTCATTCAGCCTAATGAGAAACTGTAGAACTGACTCAGTTTATATCACAATACCTACATTTAGAGTCAGTTATTCATTCAGCCTAATGAGAAACTGTAGAACAGACTCAGTTTATATCACAATACCTACATTTAGAGTCAGTTATTCATTCATCCTGTAGATTGAGTGTTGAATGAATGACTCGCTGTAAATGCTGGTTTTCTGTTGTAAACTGAGTGACTGTGACAGAACCTGTTTCCGGAGCATTGAGAGGTCAGTTTGTGTGGAAGAATTTAGCCACAGAGCCGTGAAGAGGCGGCAGTGAAGCCCCAGTTTCCCACACATCTCTCTCTCTCTGTTTCTCTGTTTCTCTTTTTCTCTGAAGGCAAAAGTAGTGGACACAGTAGGCCTTTGTGAAGGGGACTGTCCAGGAATAGGGAGGCTCAGAGGATGTGGGCTTTCCAGGCAGAGTCTGATGCTTCATCAGCGGTAAAGGAGGATGCCTTCACAGAACGGATGGGATGGGAAGTGAGAGAGGAAACCGCTGGAGGAAAGTGACCAGCCTCGGACGCGCAGACAGCGGAGGCGGGGCTATTCGTATTGCGGCGTCACTCAGAGGAAGAGTCAGTAGAGGTAATAATTTCTGCTCGATAATGCTCTTTATTAAATGAACAGGGCAGAAAAGTAAACCGAAAGCGAGAGGCAGGTGTCTCCTAGATCTATTCCCTTCACAGTTACTGAAACACAGACCCTCCCTGTCTGACCCCCCATAATCTGTAGAGTCGCCCTTTCCATTCCATCTTATCACGAGATCATACGAGACTCACATCCGGAGTTATGAGCCTATGAAGAGGGGCTGAGATACACGTCATCTGCCTCTCACCATGTGGAACTGGTGGATTGGTGTGTCCATCTACATTCTGTGTGAAACTGACCAATGGACACTCAGGAAATCACTAAGGACTGACCGTCACACCGGAAACCCTTCATTCTCATTCAGTCCACATCGGAGACTCATGTGAAATCGGCGTGCAGAGAGTTTACAGCTGCTGAAGTCGCTTAATTCATATTTCAGACTACAAAATGTAAATTTGAAATTACGAATGTTCTAAACTAAGGTCACCCAGCTCCTTCAGGGTGCGCTCACTAAAACCGTCTGAACAGTCCACTACACTGACGACCACATCATTTGGCACAGTTTGACTCTGACTGTTTTTGCAATGCATCATGGGTATGCAGGCCCAGTGGGTGCATTTAGTATCTACCTTTCACTGGCTGAGCGTACGTCCCGTAAGCCTCTGAATGACCATTCACATTACAAAGACTCTACGCTCCCGAGAGGCCACGTGCCCCCGGGCAGCTGTTTGGTTTTTTAATTATTAATCTCTATTGTTTATTTTTGGTGCTGTATGTTGTTGTTTGTGACTGTCATGGTCAGGACTGTAAAAGAGCTTTTAATCTCAAGTAAATTTTATGGATTAATACACGGCTAACACTACACACTCTTCATGTCACTCCAAACACAGTGAATCAGCAGAGACGTGTTTGGCATCTGAAGTTTGGTTGTTTAGTTTTAGCCCTGGAGCTACTAAACTAATGTAGCTAGTGAGGGAAACTTATAGCCAAAAATTAGCCTGGTGCTAACTGCATAACTAAATGCCTTAAACCATGTAGAGTTGTTCAGTTTCTCTAATAGACCTCGATTGTGTAGTTTTGGCATCTGAAGTTTGCTTCTTTAATTTTAGCGCTGGAGCTACCAGGCTAATGTAGCTAGTGAGGGAAACCTATAGCCCACCATATAGCCTGGTGCTAACTGCATCACTTGTCTCAAAGCATGTGGAGTTGTTCAAGAATGTCTAGTCTTGATTATGTGGTTTCTGACTCTGTGTGACTCACAGTTACCTATAAACACAGACTGAATTCAGGCTGTTCCTGTCACTACTTTTCACTATTGCTTTAAGAATTTACTGTTCAAGTACTTTTAATAAACCTGGTTTGCTTTAGCGTAAGGCCTGCGAAAGCATGCTGATAGAGTGGCTTCTGGAACGTCTTCAGAGGAAGTTTTACAAGGTCATTTGCATGAAAGAGAGAGTGTGAGTCAGAAAAGGAAAAGAGAAAAGAAAGAGAGAAAGAGGAAGAGAGAGAACACACTGCCGAACAATGAGATCTCTCAGCCAGTGAAAACAGATTAACAGTAGATGATATTCACTACCGCTCACAAGTTTGGGGTCTGATTTCATTCATATAAGCCAGTTTCTGTGAAGCTGTGTATAAAATGATTCTCTGATGAATGAGTTTCAGTCAGTCTGTATGAAGCTGTAATAATGAAGGTGTTCTGATGATAAACTGAGCTGTAAGTGATTCATGATATCTGATAAATCTGCATTGAGAATGAACTGATAAAGAAACTGACACCCACAATGCCTCATATTTGAAAACCCATAACCAAAATCTCACTAATAAACAGATAATCAGAGTTTTTACAGTAAACAGAAAATTATAGCTTATTATTTAATAACTCTTCCATATTTTTTACCATGTTCTAACTTTATATTGTTCCCAAAATACTATAAACTGTGAATAAAGTGTTGGTTTAAGTTTTGGTGTTTATAGCATTTCAGTCACTGTATGAGTTATTACTAAATAACAGTTATTACTATGACAAGTGACCCCAAACTTTTGAGGGATAGTGTATGTAATATTTCTCAATTTGAGTTCACTTAGAAGTTCATTCAGTCTATTTTCTAAATGTTTTATACTTCTTTTCGATTGTTTTGTCCCACTGGCAGATGGTTTTAGGACACAAAGCAATTCACTGTTTTTGGAACAAAACCTCGTATCTTCATTCATGTTGTTTTTCAGTTTTTGACATAATCTAAAAGTCCCTGTTGCCCTTTACACTGTGTGTAAATTTCACGATGAATGGACCAAAGGAAATGAGAAAATAGGCCTTGTGAAAAAGTCTGGTTCCATTGACTTACATTAAAAGTAAAGCAGGTTTTTTTTGAGATACAAGCTTGTTTTGTTCCGACAGCATCGAATTGTTTGTTTAATAAGATAAAATGAACAAACAATGTCTTAAACTAGGTTAAACAGTCTTACAATATACATTGAACAATCTCAGAATGAGAAATATTAATATTTTGGATGGATTTAGGATGTTTTCACTCTGTAGGACGTTGTTTTCGTGGTGGAGAGGCAGAGCTGCTGCCGGGAGAGATTTCAGATTAACAGAAACAGCGAGGCGGCTCTCCAGCACTGCCTGGTGAAAGTGTGAGAAGTTTAGTTTTTTCTCACTCTCTAAACACAAGAGCATGCTGAGCTCTGTGTGTGTGTGTGTGTGTGTGTGTGCTGAGGCTGAATATTCAGCGTGTTCAGAGTGTACGCGTGAGAGAGAGAGTGTTTATGAAGACCACATTTTCACACCTTTCTGCACAACAGCCGAAAAAAGAACAGAGAGAGGAACAGAGCGTCAGATATAAAGAATAAATATCTGACCATGCATGAAGGAAGAGAGAGAGAGAGAGAGAGAGAGAGAGAGAGAGAGTGGAGGAGGAGGAAGGAAGAAAGAAAACCACAGCAAAGAGAGAAAAAGTGACAGAGTGACGAGTGTGTGCGAAAAAGGCCGAGCAGCGAGGAACCTCTGGTCCAGCAGCAGCGTTCAATAACCCTAATAATAATCAATAAGAATGATACTAATCACTCTAATCAATAATCAGGAGTGGAAAATGTACAGAGAAATTATACTTAATAAAGAAATATAATAGAGAGAAAGAGTTAGAAAAAGAGAGATTGATAGAGATAAAGAGAGAGAGGCATAGAGAGAGAGAGAGACATAAAGAGAGAGAGCGAGAGAGAGACATAGAGAGAGCGAGAGAGAGAGAGTTGGTGTGATTAGTGTGTCATCTGTTGACTTTCTGTTCTGATTCCTCACACACACACGCGCACACACACACACACACACACTGACCTACTGACACACACACACACACACACACACACACACACACTGACCTACTGACACACACAGAGGTTCAGATCTTAGTGAGTGCAGATCTCTGCGCTGTTCCTCGTCCTCTTTGAAGATCTCCAGATTTAGAAGCTAATTGTTTAGCTGGTCTGACACTAATTGCTCCATTCAGGTCAGTGGGCTGTTTAGGTTAATGCGCCTCACTCTCTCTTTCTCTCCTGGCTGAGAGGGATAAGACCGATGAGAATCAGGGAAAGGCGATCCCCAGACTGCTTCCGGCCCAACTGGGCCAATTCCTTAACTCTGATTATAACCCAGTAAGGAGGCCGTGGCTCCGCCTCCTGCGCCGCTCCTGTCTGGAGCAGCTGATAAATCAGGTGTACAGTTTTCCGTCTCACCCCATAACAGAGTTTCGCTTTTAGTGTTGTGTTAAAGCTGTATTATATTAAATTCTTCGACAGCTTCTTTTAAAACACATTTTCTCAGCGGCCTCACGTCTTTATGCCGACTTAAAGTCCAGAGCAGCAGTTTGAGATGTGCTCAGGCTTCAGCCAGCAACCCTGAAACCAGGTTTAAACTGGAGCATCGTGGCACGAACAGCAAACCAGAGAGCGTTTATCAGCCTACAGTTCAGTGTGGGACGACATGCATGGTCATAAATGTACATTTCAGCGGAGCTACTAACTGGCTGAAAGAAGGAATACAAGCTGATGAGACTTTTATTAACCTAGTCTAGCTTTTAGCAACATTTAAACACATTTTAAAAATGACATTATTTCCTTCAGCATCTTCTTACGTTGACGTATGACGAGGAGACAAAGTTACACTAAACCAAAGGAGCTGTATTTGCATTAAAAGCCTGTGTTAAAAAGCCCCTCGCTGGGTTTCTTTCCTGAATGCTGAATAACAGCAGCAGAGCAACATATTTTATTGACCTTGAATTCAAAACACCAGTTTTTATTCCATGTTTATAGATAAAGGCATCTGAAACCACATAATCAAGTCTATTATTGATTAACTAACCTCTTAAATAGCCAGAACCCACCGGCAGGCCCAAAGTTTTACTGCACGCTTCTATAATCTAAGAATAGCTCAGCCAGTTTGCACTGAAGTCCCTGTAGTTACTGAATGATAAGCCTTGGTATGTAATAAGCCTGAGATTATCAGGGATTAAAGAGCGTACATCATGGTAAAACAGACTTCGCTGTTCTAAAATAAAGATTCTGATCAGAGCAGAGCTCATTTAAATGTATCAGTCATAGTCCATGATGTAAAAATGAGCGTTTTTGGGTACACAAAACATAAAAAAGCAAGAAAAATGGAAGATGTGGGCCCTTTAATGACTCAGCATGGTTGAAGGCAAATGAGATGAGTTAGGCCTGCAGTTAGCACCATGCTAATTGGTGGTGTACAAGCTTGCATTAGTTGTTTAGCCCTGTGCACTAAAACTAAAGAAGCAAACTTCAGTAAGTCATTAGAGATTCCTTAAAGAGCCCATATCATGGTAAACAGATGTTTCCTTGCTAAAATAGATGAAATATTTGCTTTAAAATAAAGGTTTGATGTGTATGTAAACACTGTACTGTTCACTCCCCAGCTCACAGAGTCCCTATACACAAACCAAGCTGCAAAAACAGCCCATTCTGAATTGACTGTTTTTGTGATGTCACATCTCCATACACCCATTCAGCCTAAAGCAGCCCATTCGCACTAAAGTCAGTGTTTCAGGCTGCACCTCCTGACTCCTCACTCAAACATAAGCGCAGGAGCTCCTACCTCGTTGTCTGGGCCATACTGGAAGGTGAGGTTGCGGGGGATGGAGGTCATGGCTCTGGGCAGGCTGAAGCTGGGCTCCGACGCCTGGTCATGGACGATGTAGGTGCAGTTGAGGGCAAAGTCCACCTCCCTCCACTCGCTCATGTCTCCAAGAGATGCTTCCAGCTTCATCCTATTTTCCTTCGCTCCTCTGTTCACTCAGGTTTGGTCTTCTGCTTGCTCTCCTTTGGTTTTGCTGCTTTGGCTCCTCCTCTTATGTTTGGACAGTAAAGCTCAAAATCTGGAAGGGGAGAGTGAGAGAGAGGCTCAGCATTAGGTGTGAAAAGGTTTTAAATTCTAGCTAAAGTTGTATTAGACCATTAGACCTACTGCTGCTATTAAAGGGCCCATATTCCACATCACTCTTACTTTTCTTCAGTCAAAATTCATTTTTACAGCCCTCAGAATTAAACAGGCTGTTTTTATTACCACCTCTCTAAGACAGATATATGTAAGTGAGTTCTGTTCTGATTGGCTGCCCTCATTCATAAAGCAGTCTGGCTTGAGTTTAAAGTGAGTGAATAGGCGGGTACATGTGGATGTGATAGTGTGACATCACAACAACAGTCAACTCAAAACAGGCTGTTTTTGTAGTTTGGTTTCCTTTTATGGCCTGAAATTTCAACAGTGTTTACATGCTTTCAAAGAAAGTGAGGAAAATTCTGTTTTCCGTGACGCTGCCCCCTAAAATAAACAGTCAAGTGCTGCATGACTCAGAGCTGAAGGCCAACACAGAAAATAAAACATTTTACTCAGACGCTTTACAGGGTCATACGCCTGAAACAGCAGGGACAATAAACTGGGTTAAAAATAGGAGTTTATGACTGTTACGTGTGACTGTCATATGACTGCTGTCATTATTGGGAGGTAATAAGCCTGATTATGATAAAGTCTATGGGAATTTCAGTGACCTCATTCACAAAAGCCTTGACCCAATCCACTACTCTCACAGTCTATTTATACTGAGTGATGCGTGTTGAGCAAGAACCACAGCAGCCAGGGTCTCATCACGGTGAACTTCCTGAGATAGTTCTGTAAAACTGCATTAAAGGGCTCATACCATAAACTACTGTTCAAACGGTTAGAATCAATGTTTTCATTAATATAAAATCTGTTCAGTTGCAGATAGATGTGTAAAATGAGTCTGATCAGCTCGTCCTGAACAGCTTTCAGACAATCATAAACATCATGAGATTCTAAAATGACTGACAAAGCTGGAGTTAATAAATAATAATAAATAATGTCCAGAATTTATCATATTTCAAAAGCAGTGATTGAATCTCAAGGCAGACTAGAAAAAATGAATATCAGCAAAAACAGCGTATTATCATTTTACTCACTTCTTGTTCACAGGATGCTTAAAACGTTGAATTAAATCTAAAAACACAATTAGACATTTTGTCTTATTGTTTGTAATATTTAAAAGGCCCAAATCATGGAAAACTGAATTTTCCTTCCTAATTTTAATGTGTTCTATGTAGAAACTTGTGAATATGGTTCTATGAATAATGTGTTCTTCAAACAGGCACACAAGATCTCAACTACTTTTTTAAAAATGAAGAATTCTCGTTACTTTTTACCGTACTTATATTTATTTGTATTTATTCTAATGATATATGGTGATTTTACAAGCTCAAAAAGGGTTCTGCTGTGTTTTGATGTCAGCAGAACCCATTCTGGTGCTATATAGAACCATATACAAACATTCTTTATCAATCTAAAGAACAGTTTCACCGTGCAAAGAACCTTTAAGCATGCAAATGGTAATACATAGAACTCCTGGTTCTAAATAGAATCATTGCCTTTACTGAAGAACCCTTGAAGAACCTTTTTTAAGAGTGAATTTGAAGCCATTTATCTCAGCAGTGAGTGTGTTTGTGCTTCTCAAATCACCAAATATCATTAGAATAAATACAAACTAATATAAAAAGCAAAAAGTAACAAGAATTCTTCATTTTTAAAACGTAGTTGAGATCTTGTGGGTTAGTTTGAAGAACAAAGTTTGGTTCCAGATTTCTCATCACAAACTCCATCAGCAGCTCGTGATTTAAAATAATGAAGTATCGATTAGATAAAGCAGTGATTGGATGATAAGTGCTATGTTATATAATACTGGGCTTCCTTGAGAGCAGCTTTGGAACAGATTCACATACATTCACATAAATGTACTATTTGTTATATTAATGTTGTTTATATTCAAATCTTAGTGTTTATTTTTCCAAGCAAATAAATACTTGCAGTCCAGATGAACAGATTTCTAATTTTGATTTTCTCCTGGGTCTAAAACTTTTCCACAGCACTGTGATGAATATGAGGAATCATTGATTAACCCTGCAGTTCAATTATTAACCCATAGAACTGGTGTTGGAACAAAACCTTGTACCTCCATTTTTGTTGTTTTTCAGTTTTTGACATAATGTGAAAATGCCTGTTGCTCTTTACACTGTGTGTAAATTTCATAATGAATGGACCAAAAGAAACGACCCAGAATGACTTGGAAAAAATATCTGGTTCCATTGACTTACATTAAAAGTACAGTATGTTTTTTCCTTCTCCTGTAAAGTTATCAGTTCCAATAGCAGTGAAAAGGAGAGTTAATGTTATTGCTGTTTTAATAAAGGAGTTTGATGCAGCAATAAAGTTTCAAAAGATCAAAAGTCCATGCCAGTTTAGCTCCGCCCATCCACACTGAAGTTATAAGGAGTGTTTCAGCTCGGACTGAGGCCAATCAGAACAGAGCTCATTTACATACATCAGCCTTAAAGGGGCAGTAACAAAACCAGCCTGTTTAAAGAGAGGCTGGAAAATGAATCTGTGCATAAATTCACAGTAAAATATAAAGCAGACGAAAAATACATAAAGCAGCCCACGATATTTTCCACCCATCACTCCTCGGCTCCACAGGTGCCTCTACATCCGCAGCGCTTCCACTTACTTCACATTCATTCAGCTGCTGGCTCTTCATCTCTTTGGTCAGGACATCCCTCTTTCCTTCTCTTTCTCCTGTTCAGTCACCAGCACGTCCAGCGTCTTCACTCTTTAATCCAATCCCTGCTTCCCTCCGGCGCCCGCTCCGCTCTCCTCTTGCCACCTTAACTGCCCGTGCCGGCCTGCGCCAGGCTTTTGAGTGCCCGTGGCCGGCCAATCAGGCGCCCCTGGGGTCACGTGACTGTTGGGATTAGGTGGGGACAAAGAGAGTCGTTATCAGACGATCTGAATGGAGCCCAGAAAAGACAAAGCAGATGGCGGGTCTGGAAATCACACTGCCAGACTTTTGCTTGCTTGGGATTCTTAATGAGCAATCTGGTGTCAATCTTATATCCCCCCCGCATGCCCCCCTCCTACACAACCTCCCCACCCCTCCCCAACCAACCGCCCACCCAACGCTCGCCCACTCAGGCCTCAGACACCTTGCTGACCTACATCCAGTCTGTGGCTGGTGGTGGGAAAACTGGAGCAGGTGGAAAAAGAGAGAAGCTCAGACACCTGTCTGCCACTCATCCCCCTCTCCAACCCGATTTCTCCTGTCCACACCTTCTGACCCGCAGCAGTCAGCGTACCCCCCCACCCCTCCCCCCAGCTCAGTGACAGTCTGAGAAAGAGGAAAAGAAGGAGACAGCAAGAGAGAGATGACCAGACAGGCGGCTGGACCTCGGCCAACTGGAGGAACATCAGAGATTTCAGCAACACAGAGTCTTTAAACCATTTAACACCTTTAAACACAAAGCTTTAAACTAAAAACTTCAAACAGGACGGTTCTTCAAGGGTTCTTCAGTAAAGACAATGGTTCTGTTTAGAACCGTGGGTTCTATATACACTCTTAAAAATATTGTTCTTTATTGGTTTGTTAGTAAAGACAGTGGTTCTATTTATAACCATGGTTTCTATATACACCTGTAAAAAAGATGGTTCTTCAAAGGTTCTTTAGTAAAGACAGTGGTTCTATTTGGAACCATGGGTTCTATATACACTCTTAAAAAGGATTGTTCTTTAAGGGTTCTTTACCAAAGACAGAGGTTTTATTTAGAACTATGGGTTCTATGTACACTCTTAAAAACTACTGTCCTTCAAGTGTTCTTTAGTAAAGATAATGGTTCTGTTTAGAGCAATAGGTTTTATATACACTGTTTAAAAAGATGCTTCTTCAAGGGTTCTTTAGGAGAGACAATGGATTTATTTAGAACCATGGTTTTATATCCACTCTTAAAAGTGGTTCTTCAAGGGTTCTTTAGTAAAGAAAAATGGTTCTTCAGGTTGATGGAGAATGTGTTGTATATGTTTATGGTTCTATACAGAGCTTTTTTGAAAATGGTTCTATACAGCACAAAGAAAGGTTCTTCTGTTGTCACATATTTGACATTGTAACAGTAGCAGAACCCTTTTTGGTGCTATATAGAGCCATATAGAACACATTGTCCATCAATCTGAAGAACCATTTCACCATGCAGAGAACCATTTAATCATGAACATTGTTATTTGAGTGTTATGATTCTATAATCTTCACTTCTTTACTAAGAACCCCTTTAAAGCGAACCATTTTTTAGGGATGTAGAACCACCTGCATGCTGAAACGGTTCTTTGCATGGTAAAATGGTTCTTCAGATTGATGAAGAATGTGTTGTATGTGGTTCTACACAGCATCAAAAAGGCTACTGTTGTGATTCCAAGCTTGTAACAGTAGAAGAACCCTTTTTGGAGTTACATGCAAATGGTTCTATACAGAACTCATGGTTCTAAATAGAACAATTCCCTTTACTTAAGAACCCTTTTCAAAAAGATAGCTGAGATCTTGTGAGCTAGTTTGAAGAACAAAGTTCAGTTCCAGTTTTCTCATGATGTGGAGCTCCTGATTTAACCAATGAAGGGTTGATCAGATAAAGCACTGATTGGAAAACACTGTAAAACACTTTCATGTGTGTCATAAAGTGATTTAAAAATGTCAGCGGTTTAAAAAATGTAGTGTTTCTTTTCAAAAAACAAAAATTAGTTATCATTAAATTCAAATCATGATAGAATAATAAAACATCTCCTACTTACAAACACGTAAGTGTGATGGAGTGAAAGGTACAACGAGGTACGAGTCAGAAATAATTAATATCAAATTACAAGCTGGAAAATGAACTGACACCCACAATGCCTCATATTCAAAAACTGGTAAATCTCACTAATTAAACAGCTCCTCAGTCTTAAAGGGGCAGTAAGCGTTAAAGAGAGGCTGGAAAATGAAATATTACATTTTTGAGACATAAGAAGGCGCAGACGGCACATGCCTACAAAAAGGGTTCTTTAATAAAGAAAAAGGTTCCATAAAGAACCATAAATGCTCAAAAAACAATTTGCATGATGAAATGGTTCTTCAGACTGATGGAGAATGTGCTGTAGATGGTTCTATATAGAACCTTTTCTGAAAAGGGTTCTATGTAGCACCAAAAAGAGTTCTTTTGTTGTCACAAGCTAGACATCATCACAATAGGGGATCCCTTTTCAAAAAGGTTCTATATAGACCCATCCACAGCACATTCTAAAGAACCCTTGATGATGCAAAGAACACTTTAATCATGCAAAGGGTTCTCTGAGTGCTCATGGTTCTATGTAGAACATTTTCCTTTCTTTTTTAGGAGTGTAGAAATAACTTAAATCATCTCATAACGTTCTTACAATGGTCTCAGCATGATACATATCAGAAATATTGAGTAAATTAATAATATCTCTTGTCAAAATAAGAGAATGAAAACTGTTATTGATTTTTCTTGCCTGATTAATTGATTTGAAGTGATTTACAATGACAGGCCTGAACTTTAGTTGCTTTAAGGCTGCATCAAAGTGGAGCCGCACTGACTGGCAGGACTAACAACTGTGGTCAGAGGCTGAGAGGCTGAGGGACAGTAGCTGTTAACAGTAATTAAAATGAAGATTAAATGTAGTATTTGGGCTCTTTAAGTTCTCTAAGCTGAAGTTTTAAGGTTAAATGAACCTCTAATAGTGAGTGAACTGGTCAATAATCCTTTAACGTGGTAACTGATTGGTTGAAGCTCTGTTAACCCCTTATAATCTCAGTCTTATTACACACTAAGGCTTATTATTCAGTAACTACAGGGCCTTCAGTGTAAACTGGCTGAGCTGTTCTTGGGTTATAGCAGTGTGTAATAAAGCTTTGCTTTAGGCCGTCAGGTTTACTTCCTTTAACTGTTAAACAGTAATTAGGCCTCTTTGGAATTCAAGTGGCTGAGTGAAATAATGAGGGTTAAAGAGAGCAGCGGTTTGTTTCGATTGGCCGCTCGCCGCTCGTGTAACGCGCCACCTCACGCCAGCATTTCTGCAGCAGTTCTTCTTCTCTGGCAGGTTTTCGATCTGTAATCTGCCATCAGTAAAAACCGAAAGAATTCATTATCGCTCCATCTTTAGGCGTCCGTCTCTCGCCAGGCCCGGAGCCAGCCGCGCCAGAGCTGGACTACACACAGCAAAACAAACACCTTTCATTCAGAACATCAAAGAAACAGCAGGAAGCAGAGTTGAGAGGGTGCACGCCACTCAGACGGCACTCGGAGAACCACTCTGACCAACAGCAGCACACGGAGAACAAAATTAACATGCAAACCGCAACAACAGTAAAACAACAACAAACACTGTGAAGAAAATAGATGAGCTGCAAACATCATGTGTAGATTTTTATGTTTAAAATGTTACAGAAACCTAACTCTCATTATCACATTAACAAAGGCGGTTCTTCAAGGGTTCTTTAGTAAAAAAAAAAAAGAGTCTATATAGAACAATGAACACTCAAAGAACACCTTGCATGCTTAAATGGTTCTTTGCGTGGTGAACTGGTTCTTCAGATTAGTGGAGAATGAATTTAGCACCAAAAGGAGTTTTCTATTGTACATTCTCAAAAAAAGATGGTTCTTTAATGGTTCTTCAGTAAACAGAATGGTTTTATTTAGAACCATGAGTTCTATATAACACCAATTCATGCTTAAATGGTTCTTTGCATGGAGCAATTGTTCTTCAGATTGCATCAGAAAAGATTCTTCTATTGGTACAAGCTTGACATCATGAAAAAAGCAGAACCTCTTTTGGTGCTGTGTAGAACCCTTTTCAAAAAGATTTGATATTGGACTGTTTACAGCACATTCTGCCTCAGTCTGAAGAACCATTTCACTATGCAGAGAACCATTTAATCATGCAAAGTGTACTTTACGGGTTTTCCAACTAAAGAACCCCTGACAGGTTCATACTTGCAAAATAAACTGTTGTATGAATTTAATTCAAGTATGTCACACGTTTCCACTCAGTCAGTCAGAGTCAGTGTACACAGACTTTATCACCCCCAAACAAAGGTCAGTTACTCATAGAACAGATTCAAAACATTTAAAATCAATTTATTCAACTTTTCTTTAGAATGAAATTCTGTTTGGATTAAAAATAGAAAGTTTTTATTCACTGAAATAAAAATAGACAGTTTTATTCACTGAAATGTGTTTTATTTCATTTCTGTTTACTCCTCTGTGGTCTGAGCTCATTCTCTCTTGATGTATCTCTTCTTAAACTCTCCTCTAAAGGCTCTTCATATAACATGATCCTCATATGTTTCATATCTAAATGCTCTGTTATCTTCATCACTGGTAAAAACTCCAGTGGTCTAGAAAATAAACACAACAACAGTAAATAAAAGCTAAAAACAGAGTTTTTCTTATTTTGCTGCTGTTCACATTTTAAATGTTAATATCACTTTAGAATCATTAACCACATTTTATTCACATTAGTTCACTGTTCTGCTAACAGTTATGTGCGAAAGTTTGAACACCCCCGGGTCTAATTGTTTAATCATTAATTTTTCACAGAGACACACTTCTGAACATTTTAATGCAGAGTTACTGTTTATTTACTGAATTTAAAATTGAAAAAAATGATTAAATATGTCCTGTGCAAAAGTTATGGCACATTTTGTATTTTATGTTTATTTTTTTTCCCAAATATGTTAAACTCATCAAAGTGGTAAAAACATTGTAAAATCTGTGTAGAGGATGTTTATTTATTTTCTCTTAGAAAAAAAAATGAAACTAGGCTGGGAGTGCACAAACTTTTGCACACAACCCTAAGCATCATCATGCATGCAATATTGTTTACATGTGTTTAAATTTTAACGTTTGTTAGGAAACAGATTCATAATTTGAGTTCTAAGCTGCTGAATTCATGCAGAGCAACAACTGGAATTAGAATTTTCCCAGTTCTGTTCATTTTCATCGGAACTTTTATAGATATAGAATAAGATATTAATACACATTTATTTATACAGCACATTTCATACACAGAGGCAGCTCACAGTGCTTCACACAAACAGAACAGTAAAAGCATGGAATAATAATACAGCTCATAACAGATTCAGCTCCTCAGGATTGTTACAGGGATATAAAAGTGCACGAGGAGTAAAAAATGCAGTTGTGACTTTATGTGAGTCATTTCTGGCAGCCTGAGTGAGGAAGAGCGCCAAAACTTATGCTTTCACCCCTGAAGTGAACTCAGAATGTTTAACCAGGCAGGTTTATTTACTTTTTGAAGTCAAACAGCAAATCATCCCGACAGCGCGAGTAAGTTTAGAGTGAAAGAGAATTAACTCTTAGAGAATTAACGCTAAGAGTGAGATAATCGCACAGTAGCTAAATGCTGTGTTAAAGGGGAATTCCACCAAAGTTTCAAAAAATCTGCATAATTCAGTCCTTGAGATGTAAACAGTCATTCAGAGTGGATTGACATGAAATACATTTTATTTACTATCCACAACCACCAGTGAACCTACACGAGTCTTCTGAGTTTATATGGAATGTTGATGATGGAAAATAGTGGAAAATCTGAAATAATAAGTTTTCTTTGGGGACTATTTTGCCTCACAGTGCCCTGCATGTATCCCTCCACCATGAATGGAGTTTAAGTTCTCTAAACTATCATAAAACAGTGTCTCAGTCATCAGGCAGTGAATTCATAACCATTTCATGTAGGAACTTTCTGTGAGGGAGCTTTTAGAGGTGGACGTCTGGTTCCTATCACCACCACTGTGAACAGTTCTGACTCGGTAAGTTTATCTAGAACAGAGCGTTTCACACCAACCCACTCTGAACCGCTCTGAATCACTCAGTTTACATATTAACCATTTAATTATGCAGAAATTTTGAAAAATCAGTGGAGTTCCCCTTTAATGTTTGAAGCCTAATGGCACATTTTATATTAAACACACTTCCTCACACTCATAACCTCAGAATGTGCAGATCACACAGTGAAGAATATAAAAATCAGTTCTGAGTCAGTTCAGTTCTGCACTGTTACAGTGTTTGTATCACGGCGCTGAGTGGAACAGTTCCTGACCGTGTTCTCCTGTTTGTGTAACTCTTGCTAATCCGGCCCTGCTGAGTGAAATGGTCAGTAAATTGGCCGCCATATGGCCGCAGCTGCCCCCGGGAGCGTGTGGCCGCGTGGCGTAAGTGTGCCGAGCGCTTTTCTCTGGGCTAATTTCTCTAATTTGCAGACAGTCTGGGAGCAGCTCAGCTCAGGGCGGCTGGACGGCGTGCCGGGCAGCAGAGCCGATCAGCCGCCGCGACGCTCCTCTCAACTCTCTGACCTCTGACCAGCTCTTCTACTGGGGGGTGGGGTCATACTAGGCCAAGGTGGGGTGGGGTGCAGGGAATATGGACAAAACTGAACTAAGAGTGAGGTCTTAGTGAGAGAGAAAGAAAAACAGAAAGAAAAAAGAAAGAGAAAGGTGAGAGAGGGGAGAAAGAGAGAAAGAAAAGAGAGAGAAAAGACAGAGGGGGTAAAATGAGAGAGAGAGAAAGAGAGAGAGGGAGAGAGAGATAGAGAGAAAGAAAAGAGAGAGAGAAAAGAGGGAGGGGAGAAATGAGAGAGAGGGGAAAGAGAGGGAGAGAGAGAGAGAGACAGAGAGAGAGAGAGAGAGAGAGAGACAGAGACAGTGAGAGAGAGACGTTGCTGTAAGATCTAGTTTTACAGGATAAACAGTGTCACATTTTGCATAGACAAACATCAAGAAGCCACAATAAATTACATTACAAAAAAATAAATTTAATCACGCACTGGTCATCATCCCTGTCATCAAAAACGCAAATGTAATTTAACACTATCTGAAAAACACCAGCCGCTCTTTACGCTGTATTTGTATGACCTGTTACTGACGAACGGACCGAAATGATCCAGAACAGAAGTCAAAGATAGATGAGGAATGTTTTCAGCCTCTGCTTTAGTGTTAAAGCGCCTGTGTCGTACGTCTTTCTCTTGAACTCCACTTATGACACTCGAGATGAGATAAGATACGACTCTTTAACTGCTGTTTGCACAATGTACAGTGAGCTCTTGTGCAGTTCATACAACAAAAAGACATAAATAAGGTTAGACAAGAACATAATGACAGAAATTTACACATGCATATATATACACATACATTAATACACACGTGTACACTTACATCCATATTTACATACATACACATGCACAGAGATACACGTGCACATTTTGGGTTGTTTCTTTTAGTCCATTCATCATGAAATTTACATGCAATGTAAAGGACAACAGGCTTTTTCAAATTATGTCAAAAACGGAAAAACGTCAAAAATGGAGAGGTTGTCTTCCGAGAACAGCGATATGCATTTATATAGAGAGACATAAAACATAAAAACAACGGTCTTTTTTGCTGTATAAATTGCTCTCTGAAGTTATATAAAGT
>NW_023494801.1:472500-475000 GCF_904425465.1 Colossoma macropomum
TATAGAACCATTTTTTTTACTAAAGAACCCTTGAAGGACCATCATTTTTAAGAGTGTAGTGCAGTACAGGCTCACCTCCATCTCATCCATTCTGCTTTTCACTTCCTGCACTTCATCTGGATTTCGAGTGTCATCGGAATCACGTGACTCCAGACAGCCTTTTATCAGAGCTGCTCAGGTGATTTTGGGCCTGAGGTGTAAAGACACTCACTAACACACGGACACGCGTGTGTTTCTACATGGAACCGATACAGCATGTTCTGACATGCCACGTGTGGGTTGGACAGTTTGGGTCACATGTCAGTCAGAAGCTCAGGCTGTTGAGTAATGATGACAGGACTCTTTATGGAGACTGCATGGCTATGTGCTTGATTTTGTACACCTGTTGTCAATGGTTGTGGCTAAAGTTCAGGTACTTGTGTCAATGTTGAGGGTGCCACCCGGGTTAGAGGACAGGCAGCCGATGAAAAGAGCAGTGAACGCAATGATGATAAATGGTGCAGTATTTACAGTCTGGCGTCAGGCAGTATAATAATAGCTGCTGCGATTTAAGGTGGAATGAGAAAATTCTTATAGTAAGCCATAAGAATTCAGCCTCGTAAAGTTCTGCTCATATCTGCTGCCTCGATAGCAGGTGAGTCTTTCAGTTCAGCTAAAAATTGCTCTTCATAACAGACGGTCCAGCATCTGCTGTGATTTTCTGTCTATACTTTTTCTCCTAATATTGTTGAAAGTACAGCTCACCTCCATATTGTCCACTCTGCTTTGACCTCCATCTGGATTTCAAGTGTCATCGGAATCACATGACTCCAAACGGCCTTTTATCAGAGCTGCTCAGGTGATTTTGACCCTGAGGTGTAAAGACACTCACTAACACACGGACACGCGTGTATTTCTACATGGAACTGATACAGTGTGCTGAGAGATGCCACGTGTGGGTCGGACAGTTTGGGTCAAAGTCATACTGAAACGGCATCAAACATGTCAGTCAGAAGCTCAGGCTGTTGAGTAATGATGACTGGATTCAGTCATAAGATCTAAAAACCCCCTCTGCACCACCACAGGGCATGCAGAACCGACCCACGGCAGCCGTGGATCAGTTGATGATTAAGCAACAAACCTCAGGAGGGAGTTTCGTGATGAATAACATCACAGCTTTGGTTTGTCTCCAGTCGAGGAGAATCGTCTTCTCAGCTGCAAATTGCTTTTATACATCAGTTTTATAAATAAAAGTGAAAGAATAAGTAAAATAAACAGCAGATCGAAGACATAGGCTTTCAAACTGGGTCATAGATGGCAAAACTTGGTCAGAAAAAAGAGAAAAAAAAACACCCACCTCAGTGCTAATTCCTGCTAGCGCCCCTATGGGATTCTAATAGTATGTTAGCACTAAGCTAACACTGGTGGGCATGAAGACTAAAGACAGATATTTGAAGCATGTAACAGCCAATATTATATATCTGATCTTGTATGTATCAGTTATTCAGTAAAGAGTTCTGCATAGAGCTGCCGCCACGGTTCTCCATTCCTGGAGCACTGCTTAGACTCGTATACAACACAAATACAATGTAATATATATTTTATACATACATACATACATACATGTCAAATGCATCTATAATCAGTCCCAGAACACCAGTTAAACCATTAGAGTCCTTTACACTGTGACATCAACCCATCAGGAAAACAGCAGCAGGAACCAACAGACACTTTTAATGGTTCTATGTGTTTTTTCCACATGATTGTCACTTCCTACTTATGCGGTTAGTTAATCTAATGTGTAAGGCCTTCAGTTAAGCTCCTGAAGGCCTGACCAATGGGAGAGCAGCTCAGCTGTATCTACACCGATACCACAGAGAGAACAATCCTGATTGGATCATTTTCTGTAGGGTGTTTCAATAATTGCACAGTTTTGTTTCTAACCAATGAAATAAAAGTATTACTACAATACCTAGAGTTTAAATACAACAAGCATGACGATTATCTTAAATAAAAATGAGATAAAAATATCGCTGCTGTCGGAATAAAACCTCTTATTTCCAGTCTTGACGTTTTTCAGTTTGATTCGTTACATTGTGTGTAAATTTCTTGATGAATGAACCAAAATAAATGACCCAAAATGACTTGTGTGTTATCATTTTAGAGATACAAGGTTTTCCTCCAACAACAGTGATATGGTATTTAGTTCACAGGAATCATTAGGCCTTCTCTGCAGGTGTAGAAGGCTCTGTGGGCTCCTCACTGGTGGGCGGATAGAAGGTTTTCAACCAATCAGACTGTGCAGTTGTGGCCGTTGTATAACTTTCTAATATTAGACGTTAAGTAAATGGTTGCTCATCTTATGTGAAACAGAAAAGTGGACCTTCTGCCAGCAAGGCATGCTTAGTCATGAGGGACTTTCACTCCAATCAAGCGAGTAACAATAACAAACAAATACATTAAAAAAACATCACATGATTTCCTCCATGCTATTTCCTCTTTTCCTACTCGCTCCCTCTGT
>NW_023494801.1:477500-577500 GCF_904425465.1 Colossoma macropomum
GTAGATATTAATTCAGATGATTTCAGTGCAGAAGATATCAGTGCAGCAGGTATTAAAGCTGTAGATATTAATGCAGGAGATATCAGTGCAGTAGATATCATTTCAGTGGATGTCAGTACAGTAGATGTCAGTGCAAGAGATATTAATGCAGCAGATATCAGTATAGGAGGTATCAATACAGGAGATATCATAGCAGTTTCATGCTACTCTTGTCAGTAAGATGTAATGAGTGCTGATGTGTAAACATCACAGCATCTACTGGCCTCTTCCATCCGGGCAGGTTTCACACAGAGGTCACAGAGAGGTCGAGAGCAGTTGCATTATCTTCTTGCAGAATATTCAGCTACCTCGAGTCTCAGAGCTCCTCTGGCCTCCTTCACGTCACCGTCATGCGTTTACTTCCCAGTAAGCTGTTGAAAGACTCACAGCAGTCAAACTGCAGTTTCTAGACAGTTTCTATGTGTGGTTGAGATGCCACGTCTGGGTCTGAGGTTTAGAAGCTTTCACATCTGGCTGTGACATCTGGGCAAGGGAAATTACCTTAAATGTAAAATATCTAATATTTCTGATTATGAGATCATGGTGAGCAGGTGCTTTTCTGGATAGAACACTCCTCTCATCCCAGTTACATTATGCACCATTTGGGAAATAAAGATTAAAAAGAACAAATACTTTGAAGTTGAACACATGCTTTTACAATAAAAACAATAATTATTCATAATAGCGGTGTTGTATATGATTCTATGTAGAACGTTTTTAGAAAGGTTCTTTATATCACCAAAAAGGGTTCTTATATTGTCATGTCAATCTTGACACAATAGAAGGACCCTGTTTGGTGGCCTTTTCTAAAAGGTTCCATATAGCACCATATACAGCACACTCTCCATTAATCTGAAGAACCCTTTCACTATGCAAAGAACCCTTTAACAATGCAAAGGGTTTTTTGAGTGCTCATGGTTCTATACAGAACCCTTGAAAATCCTCTTTTTTAACCCTCTATTGCACAATGTTGCCTCAGGGCAACAAACTAATTTTCCTCACTTTACAATAAAATTATCCATATTTAAAGACAATGAAAGGGTTAATAATAAAGGGGACAGTTTGAGTATGTCAATAAAAAGCATGTTCTTGGTCATACTATCTCTTACTGGGCACTTTTACACCTAATTTTTAACATTCAGTATATTTTTTTTATTATGAGAATATGCAGAAATATGTTTGTTGCCTAGAAGCAACAGAGTGTGACAGTGAAATGGATTTGACCAGCCACAAGCCACTTCAGTGAACCAGGCTCTATAATATTTCTTCATTGTTGCCTCAAGGCAACACACCCCAAAATGACCCCGGCACACATTATGTTTAGAAAAATGTTTTGATATTTAATAATCAGGTCCATTTTATGCAAGAAAAGCGAATCAGATATTTTTTTTAAATTGCTGTCATAACGTGTGCAGTAGAGCGTTAAGTGCGTAAGTCTGAGAGTTTGTGCTCTTCTCTTCTGCTTCAGTCTGATCTTCACGGACGTCAGTAGTAAATTCAGACGGCGTTAAGTAAACAGCAGCATGCTGGATCTCCTCAAGCAGCCACCACAAACAATAACAGCGCTGTTGTTGTTGTCTTTGAGGTGGAATCTGAACGTGTTCGAGGAGAATAAGCTGTTTTTGCTTATCAATCTATCTAAGGATTGGCATACATTTTCTCCAAGAGCGCAAACACCACGTACAATCTTAATCCTTACATCGTAATCTGCTCTTTACTCCTTTTTCAAAAACAGCCCATTTGCCAGGCCTGCAGGCGCCGCCCACTTCCTCCAACAAACAAGCGCTGACGCCCCCCCACCACACCCCCCCATCTGCCTCGAGACCCAGAATTGTTTTCTTGCCTCTGGCTCCTCCCTTTGTCTTACTTCTAATTCAGTTAACTTTAAGTCTCCAAGGCCGTCCTGAAGGACAAAGGCGTCGTATCGGCCAATGGTGTGGCAGGGCGAGATCTGGCCACCCTGTGATTGGCCGTGGGGGGCTTCTGATGATGTAACGTTAAGGAAACATCTGGATGGCATTGGTGGTCCCCTGGGGACGGGGCTTACACACCTCATCCTTTAAAGTGGATTAAGCATGACAATAAAACAATGCACATTATCTGCCAGTGCTACCGCTCAACATCTGCACCCTCACAGACAAACAACAATCAGATCAAACAGAGCGATTCCCCCTCCGCTGCTGTTTTTACAGCGTTTTTACAGCTTCTTAGGAATATTCCAGCATTTTCCAACACAATCTGTGGTGGACAGTTTCCCTGAAGAGAACAGAAACCCACTGACTCAGTGCTCATAACAGGTCAATAGAAGCTGCTGAATTTTATGTGATGCTCATATTTTTTCATGTATTTTGAGTCTAGTTTTCCAGGTGTAAGGTGCAGGCGGAGCTTTCACAGGCCTCTCCCTAATCACCATGGATACCAGAACACCTGTGAATATATTTAGGAGTGCCGTAATCAACTAATCAGCGATATGAACATTTTCCAACCTCTCTTCAAATAAACTTCCTCTCAACTAAACAGTATGTTTTTGTCACTGTGCCTGTGGGTTAAATGACCTTTATTAGTCCCACAAAGGGGAAATTCCACCTCCATGTTTGACCCATCTGTGCAGTGAATCACCACATACACACTAGTGAACATACACACTAGGGGGCAGTGAGCACACTTGCCCGGAGCGGTGGGCAGCCCTATCCACAGTGCCCGGGGAGCAGTTGGGGGTTAGATGTTTTGCTCAAGGGCACTTCAGTCACGTGCTGTCGGCTCAGGGGATCAAACCGGCAACCTTCCGGTCGCAGGGCTGGTTCCCTAACCTCCAACTGCCCCCGAAGACCCATATACGTAAATGAGCTCAGCTTTGATTGGCCGTGCTGTGCCTCTGTCACAAAGCACTGATAGCTGTAGCACTCTTTACAACTTCAGTGTGAATGGGTGGGGCTAAACTGCTTGAATATGCAGATATATGTAGATGAGTTGGGTTTTTTTGACATCACAGAAACAATTAGCTTTTTTCCGTATATGGACTGTATGGAGTGAGGAATGACAGGGATGTAGATATCACAAACAGATGTACAGATATCACAAAATCTTTAAATTTTATTTATTCATTTATTTATTTTGAATGATATCGGCTCTTTAATAAATACCAGAATATTCATTTTTTTACAGTAAAACAAATAACACCTCCCTCATCTTCTCAATTATACTTACAAAAAAAACAAAAGGACACAACAAACAGACCTTGCTGTCTGTGTGTGTGTGTCCCAGGTTTATGTCACATTTTGGGGACCAGAATCTGTTTACACGTTCACATTTAGAGGACCACAACATAAATCAATCAATTTTAAGGTGAAAACATATTTTAAGGTTAGGGTCGTTGTAGTTATTGTTGTTGGTTACGTCTTAAGGAAATGAATGGAAGTCTATGTAATGTCCCCTAAATTCACAGAAACAAACGTGTGTGTTTTGATGTCCAGTGTAAAAACACTGAGTGTATATTAGCTGCTGTTTATATCAGAGTTCTTGCTTGTTGTTTTGTACAGTAATATGTTTGTGATCTGTTCTGTTTTAAACTTTCCGTGCTGGCCTGGGAGTTTTTCATCGTCCTCATCTGTTTCTTGTGGACAGGAGGCCCAAAAAAGCGTTCAAAGTGGAACCGTGGCAACAGATTAACACAGTTTAGCCATGCAGTTCAGAGAAATTCAGCTCATCCCTTTCAGCTAAATGAAGTTTATTTTTCTACCTGCTAGACTGAAACAGAGGTAGTTCAGAAGCAGACAATGTCATCCTGTTTTTGTATTTTAATGGATTTAGTATCGTGGCATTTTCATGGAAGACACAGAGGCTGGCGGCATGTTTGAACAGGAAAGGGCTCTTCTTTGTATTTGTCTCACACCTACAACTCTGAAATGTACTTGGTGGGCAAAACCAACAAACCTCAGCCTGAACACTGGAGGGGAGGCGGCTACGGGGAACAGAAAACCACACGAGAGTAGGCGTATACAAAAAAACAGCCATAAACACAATGACTAACACACAAATACGCACGACGAACCTCAACAGCAGGGAACAATAATGATAAACACAACTTAACCCTCTGATGTCTGAGGTGATTCTCTCTCGATCTGTTCATCTCTTCTTAAACTCTCCTCTAAAGGCTCTTCATATATCATGATCCTCATATGTTTCATATCTAAATGCTCCGTTTTCAGCAGCTGTAAACTCTCTGCACGCCGTTTCACATGAGTCTCCGATGTGGACTGAATGAAGAATGAAGGGTTTCCGGTGTGATGGTCAGTTCTTAGTGATTTCCTGAGTGTCCATCGGTCAGTTTCACACAGAATGTAGACGGACACACCAATCCACCAGTTCCACACGGTGAGAGGCAGATGACGTGTATCTCAGCCCCTCTTCATAGGCTCATAACTCCGGATGTGAGTCTCGTATGATCTCGTGATAAGATGGAATGGAAAGGGCGACTCTACAGATTCAGGAAGTGTCTGAACTGGATTTCTGAACAGGATCATCACAAAGATACACAAACAGCACTGGAATGAAAAACCCCAAAATGGCAGTTTTAGAGTAAACACTGAGATATTGAGAAATTCTATGTTTTTCTCAAAGCTTGTGAGACATATTAGTGTATATTTTACCTTGTAGCAGTTTCACAGTGACTCAGAGCTCTGTTACTGAGCTGCTTCCACTGTTTTACATTCCTAACAACCCAATGGACAGCGTGCCGCTCATATTCACAGTCAGTGGTGTATCTACAACTCTCAGAAGGCATAGAGTGACTTTTTTTCTGCTTATTCATTGGAAATCAGAGTGTGATTGGTTGATTCCTCTGAAACGTCTGAATTATGTTGATAGTTAAAGGTGCATTTTCATTAGTGTGTATTGAATTGTAATGAATTGTTGTTCTTTTCTTAGTTTAGAATGGTTGCAATCTCACCACTAGATGCCACTAAATCTTATACACTGCACGTTTAATGTAACGCGTTAGGACTTCTCTTCAGCTCCTGAAGTCCTAACCAGAGGTAGGTAGAGTGGCCGAAGTCCATACTCAAGTAAAATTCTTGAATAAATTAATGACACAAATAAAATTAAACATACCTTCCCAAACGATGACTTGAGCAGAAATACAAAAGTAGCAGCTCCAAAAGTACCGAGTAACATATAGAACCACAGTGGAACTTCAGCATTTGTCAGTTTGTTTGTGTCTGTTCTTGTCCTTTTGGGATTCTTTCAGTCAAAAATAAAATAAAAAGCTGCAAAATCACAAAGCAGCACAGAATAAAAATAAACACTAAAAGGAATCAGTAACCAAATACGAACGACTGAAACGTACCTGAGAAAAAAACGTAGATTTTTTTGCTTCAAAATATATTTGAGTAGAGGTAAAAGTATTATTATTTGAAAATGAATCAATATTTTACTGAACAACAAGCGCCTGAGTAAACGACACTAGTTACCACCCACCTCTAAGAGAGAGATATTGCTTAGCTATATCTACCTACCACAGGCAACAACAGCTCCAATTTTCCGCTGAGCATTTTAAGAACGTAATCGGTACATTTCCATCCTAACAAGAGCGGAACTGTAATACACGCAGCGTTTAAATATATGCATGATGTGAAGCTTCTAGTAGGGTTTCTTCAAGGTCTAGAAGGCCCTGAAGATTCCACACTGATAGTGATATATTCTAATGGTGCTCTTACTAGGTACTCGGAAATGGGTTCAAGTTATTGTCTGTGGTAATCGAAGCACAAAAAGAATTCCTTTAAGTTAAGCCTCTCAGGTTGACAATGTCATAGACAACATCAAATGACGTCGTACTCAAAAGAGGAAACATCTCAGGAATGCTGCATGCCAGAAACGTCCTTTTTTCTGATTATCTATCCGTTTCTCCATGTTAAAAAGAGTTACTGTTGTTGTTACCATGGCTGTGGTAACCGGCTTATCGACCAATCAGAGGCTGTGGTCCTGATTTATCAACTAATCAGACGCTGTGTTCCTGACTTGTTGACTAATCAGAGGCTGTGTTTCTGACTTGTCTGCCAATCAGAGGCTGGGTTCCTGTCTTTGTCGACCAATCAGAGGCTGTGTTCCTGATTTATCAACCAATCAGATGCTGTGTTCCTGACCTGTTGACCAATCAGAGGCTGTGATCCTGACTTGTTGATGGAAAAATGCAATCTTTCCGGAAAAAAATAAAAGTCTCTATCATGCAACATTCCTGAGATATTTATTTTTTATCTATGATGTCTTTTGATATTGTCTATGACACTGTCGACCTGAGAGGGTTAAATAGGCCTAATGTGGTGACTAACTGCAGTGTGAAGAGTCTGGGGTGATTTTCAGGCCTCAGGGCAAGTTCCAACCCATTGCTACGTCTGCTGAACCAAAAGAAGAAGAAGAAGAAAAAGAATGTTATGCAAGACTGGCAGCCAAACTCACACCACCAAGCACATGAGAACATAACAGTGCTAAAGGCGAAGTTATGTGACTAATGGAGAACCTGCAGTTAAATGAGTCAATGTTTGTGGTGGGCCAAAGACCAAGAAAGAAAACAGGACACATACCAGGTGGGTGGGAGCTGCATTTTATAACATTAATTTATATTTAGTTCCTAAAATGCTTCCTAAGTACACTTTTCAAAATGGAAAACAAGAATTTCTCAGTTATATATAGCATAAAAATGTTTGTTCTCTCATTGGCTGAGGGGGGAGGCCAGATCAAGCCTAATAGGCTGATTTTAGCCACGGGCCACACTATATCAGGATCTACCAGCATGATGTGTCTAAACGCTCCATGAAAACAATACACTGGACCTCAGTGGCCAGCTGACCCAAATCTATTAGACTTTTGCCTTTTTGTAGGCAATTAAAGAAACTGTGGCCACACAAAGGCGACCAAATAAACAGCCTGTTCCTCCACCAAGTGAGAGTTTGCACTTTCTCACACTCTGCGATGCCCAGCGCTGGCGAGAGAGGATGCACAGAGCAGCTCGGTGCAGCCGCCGCAGAGTTCACACCTCTGTTTCTCTAAATTAGTAAAGAGGAAGTCCACTCGGAGGATCTGTATCTGTACCATCTCTCATCAGCTCAAAATATCTCAGCGCGTCCAGCTGGATGACCTCATGCTAACCGGTCGCTTCTGAAAAGTGTGCTCGAGCAGCTGAAAAGCAGACAAACTAAAATCGGCATGACTTTCCTGTGTGCTGACTGTTCTTGATTCGCAGAAGCTGCTCCTGTTTGATTGGTGTTTATTTGTATTTCAAAGATATTTTTATGTTTGTTCCAAAACACACTACACACTAGTGACAGTACAACAATACAGTGCACTGTGATACAATTTGGTATAATACAATACAATGTGATACAAGTTTTGATACATCATGACACAACACAAAACAATTCAAAACAATGTGATACAACACAACATCATACACTGATATGATTCAACACAGTAAGATACAATACAGTATGATACAATTCAATACAGTACGATACAGTTTAATACAACTATGATATGACTCAGTACTACAATACATTATACAATATGATACGGTTTGATACAGTAGGATCCAGTACATTCTAATACAATAGAACACATTATAATGCAATAGAATACGATACGATATGATAGGGTGCAATACGATACAATTTGATACAATACGATACAATATGATACAATACGATACAATACGATATGATACGACAAAATACAATGCGACACTATACAATATAATACAATGTGAAACAATACAACACAATACGGTTTGATACAGTAGGATCCAATACATTATAATACAATACAATACATTATAATGCAATAGAATACGATATGATAGGATACAATACAATACAATACAATACAATATGATTTAATACGATTTGATACAATACAATGACACTATACAATATAATACAATGTGATATAATACAATGCGACACTATACAATATGACATGATGTGATATGATATGATACAAAACAATATGATGCAATATGATATGATACTTCATAATACAATACAATAGGATACAATACAATTCTGATACAGATGATGATGCAGTATAATACAGTTTACTACAATACAATTTGATAAAATATGATGCAACATGATGCACTATGACATGATTCCATACAACATGATACAATATGACAAAATCTGTTTTTCAGACTTTGTTTATGGGATTTTGTCACTATCATTTTTGACATACTTTTAATTTTGAAACATAATTTGAATATAACAGTTTTACATTGTGTGAAAAGTCATTGATGTTACATTGATGTATAAGAATGTTTTTTCACCCTTTTAGAGATGCAAGTTTTCTTTTAAAAGTAGTTTTTATGGCTTTTTTATTTGTATTTATTCTGTTTCAGAAACATGATGCTGGCCTTTCATGAACACAGTCACACACTGCGGTGACACAGCGTTTCTATGAACATGCTGAGCGTCCGTGTTCTGTGAAGCGAGAGACGAGGCTGCTGCGATTTTCTCTAAATGACAGGTTTGACAGAGGAGCTCGAGGTGTGAGTGACAGGGAGGAGAAACACAACTGAAAGTGTCACACCTTCAGAAACACACGCGAATGGCGTGACTGGGCGGGAAAACAATCCTGAACATTACACTGAAATGAGAGGATCAATAAAAACACAGACTTTGTTATGTGCCAGTGAGACAGAATATCGTCTGAAAGCCCTTTTACTTTTATTGCCAAACCAATATTTTTATTACTCATATAGCTGTCATGAGCTTAATCACAGCCTTTAATGTCGGATCACTAATAAATCATACAGGATACATTAAATCTGAACCTGCTGATGAGTTTCAGCTCGTTTGTTTGGTTTCTCTTCCAGCCTACTCAAAGCAAACCCCCCCACACTTCCCTCAACAGCCCCAAGTGGCTAAATACATAGCATGCTACAGGCAGGGTGGGGGGTTAAGCTCAAGCCGGGGGTCCTGGGCTTGTCGTAACAGGTGGGTTTTGGTCTAAGACCACCTCAGACCCCCCCCAAAAAAGATTTGAGCGCAGATCCGTCTGACAGACGAGGGGGTTTTACCTCCCAAATCCTGCAGATCAATAAACACGCCCTGCTAATTAAGGCCAGGAGAGAGGGAGTGGGTGGAGGAGAGGGAAGGAGGGGAAGTGTAAACAGAGCTGTAGTGATTCAGAGGCGTCTAGACAGAGGGAAAGAGCTTTCAGACAGACGGAGCGGAAAAGGGGATTTTACCTTGAGAAGGTGTCTCACAGTTCACCTTCATCTTCAGTAATCTCAGGGGTCCAGGCACCAAAGCGCCTGTTTTGTTTTAGGTCTGTTTGTATTTCATTCGTGTTTAATTTATATTCATCATTTATTATCTTTTTTATTATTATATTTATTATATATCATTATTATATTTATATTCATTATTTATTATCTGGCAGTTGTAGATTAAACACAGATATTTGAAGCTTGTAAAAGACATGAACATATTATATTAGTGCGCTTGGCTAAAGCAGTTGAAAAATGGAGACTGAAACTGGGGAGCGGCGACACTCTGATAAACAGCAGGGGGCACTGTCACATTATTCACAACTTACAGTTTATCACACTTTAGTTTTGTTCATACCTTTTTTACATCAGTAACAGCAGCTTAACTCACATACTTAACATTATTTTGATTACGTGTTTGCGTTTCAGCTGTGTGCGTGTGGTCGGTTGCTAGGAAACAGACATGATGGTTGATTGTTGACTTCAATAGAGTAGCTTAAGGTTTCCTAACTGGAGATAAGATGCTGTAAGATAAGATAAAATTCCTAAATTAAAATCAGATTTGCTGCTTCTGTAATACAAATTTGTGAAAAATCTTATTTTGACCTGTCAGATTTTAACTAGAGACAGTGGTGGTGATAAGTGATGCTATGAATCTACTTAATTTTAATGTGTTTATCATTTAAATAAGAGTGAAATATAAACCATATTAAAGGATCTACATCACACACTTTTCCTCACTTTTCAAATAAAAGAGTTAGATGTGCTATGAAGATTGTTAAAGTTCTTTCTCTGTTCTAGATTACACGCAGACATGTGACGCTTGTAAAATCACTCCAAAAAGTAAACATTTTACTATAAGCTTGTATCAGACATAATCATGTATCTGATCTTGTGTGTATCAGTGTTACAGTGACTCTTTCAGTAAAGAGTCCTGCACAGAGCTGTTTAACATTCCTAACAACTAACCAGAACCTGCTTAGACTACAGCTCACAATCACAGTCAGTGACGTATCTAGAACCTCCAGAAAGTTTTTTTCTCACAGAATTGGTCCTATTTTAAATCACAACACGATGTTGGTGGTTAATCTAACGTGTAAGTCCAGCTCCTGAAGTTTTAACCAGTGAGAGAGTAGCTCAGCTGTATCTACACAGATCCTCAGAGAGAACAATCCTGATTGGACAGTTTTCCATTGCACTTTTCAAGAATTCACATACTTTTTTTAATATATTTTTTCCGCTTGAAGAAGTCCACGTAGTCTGAGGGATAGTTTATGGGCCCTTTGAATAAAAATGTAAAATTACAGACATGAACTGAATAAACTGAGGAGCGCTGACACTCTGATAAACAGCAGGGGGCGCTCTCACAGTATTTGCAGCTTACAGTTTATCACACTTTATTTTTGTTTTGATCTTTTTTACATCAGTAACGACGGCTGTAACTCACACTCCTAATGCTACTTTGATTACGTGTTTACATTTCAGCTGTGTGCGAATCGTCAGTTGCTACTAAAGCAAAGTCTTTTATTTTTTAAAAACCTTTAAATAAAAACGTTAAATTACAGACGTGAATTTGTTGTTTCACAGAAATCATGAGCACTTCTCAGAAAGCCTAGAAGACCCTTACAGTTCAGCGCTGATTACTAATTGTAGTAGTCATACTGTCTGTGTGAGTCTTTTGGTATTAGTATTAGTATTAGTATTAGTATTACTATTAGTATTATCAAAGCAGACTCAGCCCGTTCCTCACCCGTCCCTCCCTCTCTGTCTGGTTCATCCCTTTCCACCTTTCTTTTCTTCTCCCCATCACGCTCTACTCTTTCTTTCTCCCTCTCTCCATCTTCACTCCTCTTCTATCCTCTCTCCTTTCTTCTCCCTCGATGTTTCCCTGACCTTGTTTTCATCCCTCCCTCCTCCTCCCCTGTTCCTGTTCCACTCCTTCATCACTTTGACCTAATTCTCTTCACCTAATCTGCTCTGTTCGGCCGTCTTTCGGACAACAAGTGACTCTGCTAATTGCCTAAATCCCTTCAGTGTTTAAGGATCGCCCTCTCGCTTACCGTCTACGGCAACCTGAAGCTCTGCCTGACGAAACAAGCGTGCTCACGCCTCTTCCCAGCATCACACTGTTTTCTCCCTGTGTCAGTAAAACGGCCTCACACCTGCTCAGTGTCATCATCATCACCACCATCACCATCATCAGGCTGCTGATCAAGAGCGAAACCTGCAGACAAAGTGTTACATAATGAGGGGGAAAAGGAGAAACATCGTTCGTGGGTGGTGATTTTTTTTCCATTACAGAATCGTGAAATTGTAACACATGAGCTAAAAACAACAACATGTGACCCAAACCTTTTCCCCTACGGCCTACACTGTTTTAGATAACACAGCATTGTTCAAAAGAGCAGCATTAAAAATAAACCATCAAATTTTCCCAAGCTGTGCTTCCTTAGGCCACTTATTCTTGAATATTCGCTCAGTTAGAAAAGACCATAATCAGCACTTTTCATTACAACAGAAATAGCACACTCAAAACTGTGTATCACAGCAAATAATGTCATGTACAGCACTGTGCAAAAGTCCCCCCTCCCCCAGCTGTAAAAACAGCCATAAAGTATGTTATTAATTTTTCAGTGTCAGTGTATCAAATCTATCAGTATTTCATTTGTCCACTCTTTACTTTTGTGTACCTACTGTCACTTTAAAGGGCACCTGCTCCAATTTATCCAAAAAATCTGCATAATTCAGTGTGTGAGACGTAAACTGAGCGATTCAGAGGTGTGAAATCATTCAGATGTCTTTACAGTGGTGGTGATGGGAACCAGGGGTCACCATGACTACAACACAAATATAGACATTTTATTTACTATCCAGAACCACCAGTGAACCTACACGAGTCTTCTGGGTTTATATGGAATGTTGATGATGGAAAATAGTGGAAAATCTGAAATATTAAGTTTTCTTTGGGGACTATTTTGCCTCACAGCGCCCTGCATGTATCCCTCCACCATGAATGGAGTTTAAGTTCTCTAAACTATCATAAAACAGTGTCTCAGTCATCAGGCAGTGAATTCATAACCATTTCATGTAGGAACTTTCTGTGAGGGAGCTTTTAGAGGTGGACGTCTGGTTCCTATCACCACCACTGTGAACAGTTCTGACTCGGTAAGTTTCTCTAGAACAGAGATTCACACCAAACCACTCTGAATGACTCTGTTTACATCTTAACCAGTTAATTATGCTGAAAAAAAACTGTTCTAAATTATCCATTCTTCCAATCTTAAACCCAGTTTAACAGCTTTACAGTTACAGCTGTGTCCTCCAGCAGCAGCTTCCCAAAGATCTCACTGACAATATATTTCCTTCAAACAGACACTAAAATTCACACAAGCAGCAACTCAGCTCAGCTGCTGAACACATTTCTCTCTCATGAGCATCTAAAAGCAATACAAGTGACATTTGTGTGGAGATAAGATATACACTACATGGCCAAAAGTATGTGGACATCTGACCATCACACCTGTATGAGTCCCATTCCAAAACCACGGGCATTAATATGGAGTTGCCCCCTTTTAACAGTCTCCACTCTTCTGAGAAGAGTGCGTCTGTGGGAATTTGTGTCCATTCAGTCAAAAGAGCGTTTGTGAGGTCAGACACTGATGTTGGACGAGTGGGCCTGGCTCATAATCTCCGTTCCAGTTCATCCCAAAGGTGTTCAGTGGGGTTGAGGTCAGGGCTCTGTGCAGGCCACTGGAGTCCCTCCACACCAAACTGGTCACTCCATGTCTTTATGGAGCTGCTTTGTGCACAGGGTCTCAGTCATTCAGGAACAGGAAAGGCTCTTCCCCAAACTGCTGACACAAAGCTGGAAGCAGATAACTGTGTAAAATGTCTTTGTGCTGCAGCATCAACATCACCCTTCACTGGAACTGAGGAGCCCAAACCCTGAAAAACAGCCCAGCCCATCATCCCTCCTCCACCAAACTCTACTGCTGGCTCTGCATTCCGGTAGGTAACGTTCTCCTGACATCCACCAAACCCAGATTCATCATCAGACTGACAGATAGAGAAGCTGATTCATCACTCCAGAGAACACAGTTCCACTGCTCCAGAGTCCAGTGGTGGCACTTTACTCCACTCCAGCCGACACTTGACATTGAGCATAGTGATCTTTGGCTCGTGTGCAGCTGCTCAGCCATGGAAACTCATTTCATGAAGCAACAGAGGCAGTTTAGAAAACTCAGAGATTTTTATGCTATTTTTATGCACTATGTGCTTCAGGCCTTGGCAGCCACACTCAGTTTTGTGTGGTCTACTGCTTTGTGGCTGAGCTTTTGCTGCTCCTCAGTGCTTCTATTTCACAATATTAGCACCTACAGTTGACCGGGGCACACCTAGCCATGCAAAGTTTTAAAGGGGTGTCCAGTACCCTCCCTCAAATCTGACTGGCCGCTCCAGAAAGCATCTCAAAATTTCTGTCAAGTCATTGGCTTCCTTCTCACTGTGGGGCAGGTGTTTCCGCCTGTAAGAGGTCAGTAGTTTGTTTTGCTAACTGGCATACTATGACAGTGCCATGTTTAAAGTGACTGAGCTCTTCAGTATGACCAATCCTACTGGCAGTGTTTGTCTATGGAGATTGTCTGTCTATATACTTAATTTTATACACCTGTTAGCAAAGGGTGTGGCTGGAACACCTGAACTCAATACTCAGGCCACATAGTGTAAAATAAATCACCTGCCTGAGGAAGGAGAAAGTGAAAAACACAAGTTTCCAGAACTGGAGTTCAAACGCCGACTAAAAGCTACAGAGACAATGTGGAAAATGTGGAAACAGTGGAAGGATGGACAGAAACACCTGTGGATGTTTTCAGATCTGAAGCAGCTGCTTCTGTCCATCCTTCCACTGTGAGAAGACGACTCAGCGCTGTGGGTCTGAAAGGATGTGTAGCTGTCAAGAAGAACCTAACTGAGAAAAGGAGACGGACACATCAAACAAAGAAGCTGAACGATGGACTGACCACCCCAGAGTCCAGACCTCAACACCACTAAATGTGTTTGATTACTTCAGAAAATGTTCAACCAGCTTCTAAGACTGAACTTTGGAGGTGTGTCTGCAGATTCTTTGAGGAGCTGAAAGTGAGTCTCCTGAACAGAATGGAGGCTGTAATAAAGGGAAAGAGTCACACACAGAACACCTGATATTATTTATATAATAATAAATATATATTATTTATTTTGTTGTCGGGGCTTCTGTGTAATTTTCTGTTAAATGTGTTTTCAGTGAGAATGAATAGCTCCAGTAAGAGACACATATCAGAACTTTTCTACATTTTTTCTCACTATCATCACCGAGAGATCTGTTCACGCAGGTCTTGCGTCTGGAGGTAATTTCCACCATTTACGTTTTTCAAACTGTACTATATGAGTGAGAACGGCTTCACACAAAGGATGATTTCACTCTCACTTCACAGCTTTCAGTAAATTTTTATCTCGAGTTACCAACTTCACAGCAAATGAAATGACTCAACTTTAAACAAACGCAGGTTTTGTTCATTCTTCTGTCTGTGTTTGGTTGAAGGTGAGGTTCTCCACTCAGACCAGTCCAGACCTGATGTTTCTACAATCGTTTCTGGTGTTTAAAACATCGTCCAGTCCTGTCCTGTCAGACTCTCATCCTTCAGAAACACCTGCCCACATCTGGAGCTTTACATTCAAAATATATGCATGCAGGAAACGTTGACTAGTGAACTAAAACTTCAAGGTAATGATGGACTGATAAGTGGTTTCATAGCAACGGTAGCTAAGCAGTGATTAGACTGTAAAAAATGCCACAAGATCAATCAACCTTCAATCAACATTTATTTAAACTCTGCTGTACATCAAAGGTGACCTTTTTATACACTGTAGCTAAGCATGTTAAACAGGATTATAAAAATTTAAAAACACATCTAAAACAAATCAAACTAACAAGATTAAATGAACAATGTCAAATTAATAAAAAAAAAGTTAAATAAAGAAATAGAGATAAATTAGCAATGAGATATGTAATGAAAACAAATGAACAAGTAATTAAAAGAACCCACTAAGATAAGACAACAAGGAAATCTAATCATCTGCACCAACAAATGAAGTTATTAATTAAACTAACAATATTAAATAAATAAGTAAAAAGTATCACGTAAAACAGGTGATCCGAGATTGAAAGTGTAAAATATTCAAGTGACATTTCAGGGCTGTTCCCACAGTGTTAATGGACATTTCTTTACAGTTCCCACAAGAAGAATATAAAGTATTAAAAAAAACAGTTAAATACAGAGAAACATAACAAAATACAGAGAAACACAGAAACACAGTGAAATACAGAGAAACACAGAAACACAGTGAAACAATGAAACACAACAAAACACAGTGAAACAATGAAACACAACGAAACAATGAAACACAACGAAACACAGTGAAACAATGAAACACAGTAAAACACAACAAAACACAGCAAACAGCAAAACAGAGAAATACAGAAACAGTGAAAGCCAAACACAAAAACACTGAGAAACAACAAAGCACAGCAAAAACAGTGAAGCACGGTGAAACACAGAGAAACACGGTGAAACACAGAAGCGCTGTAATAAAGCTAAACAAAGCGAAAAACAAAAAACAAAGAGAAACACAGATAAATATGGAGAAACAGAGAAATGCAGAAACAGAGCAACAAAGTGAAACACAGCAAACAGCTAAACACAGTGAAACTGTGAAACACAGTGAAACTCAGAGAAACAGAGATAAACAGTGAAACTGGAGTTTGGACTCATTACTCAACTGACTATCTGAGCATGGCCTCCATAAGGCACGGTGATGTCACTTCCTGTGAGTGGCAGGGGATGTTTGCTGTTTGGCCGTTTTTCTGCTGAGCTGTATCTTCGGTAAAGCCAGCTGTGTGGAGGTTACACCATCAGCGGCTGGTGTGGAGGCGTTTTCTGCTTCAGTTCCATCTCTTACTCAAACTGCACGTTTCTGCTGCCTGTGGTTCTGCAGGTACATGACCTCATACACAGGAACTGTTGTTCATTAGAGGTGTTTTTGTGGAGCAATCCGGTTCTGAGCACTGGTGGCCGCATGTCTGCACTGGCACTAGCCGAGTTCACATCTGGGTCAGACAGCGCTGAGCATACGGACACACGGACAGAGGCTAACTCATAACTGTCTGTTAGTCTGCAGCTTATTGAGCATGTAAGCTAGACAGCTGGCCAAGTAGCTAACCCAGTAGAAACTGTACAGTTTTTAAGACTGTTCAAGCACAGACACACACACACACACACACACACACACACACACACACTCACACACACACACACACACACACACTCACACACACACACACAGCAGAACTCCTCAGATCTTTTTTGCAAAATAAAACACTTCATTTAAAACTATACAACAATTTATGAAAATGCAATTTCAAGAGTTCAAGTGATCTGATTCTGTTTGAACCAGTCACACCAGGGGTGCCTATACTTTTGTGGCTTGAGATCTGCTTTTTCCAGGGGGCAGGTCATCATGATCTACCTTTAAAAATAAAGGCTGGCCTAATTTTTTAAAAAGTTTTGAAACTTTTTAATGCACTTCAGTGGCCGATGTAGGTTACAAAAGGAAAACACAAAATGGTGCTACACAAACTGGCAACCGATAAACACAAACTTTCTAGACTGCTAGAGAGGCGAACTCACAGCAGGGCTTTAGGCAGACTGCGGTGTAGCTACGCTAACAAGCAGTAAATTAAAGAGACGGTGGCTACATTTCACGTTAATCAATCACGTTGACCTGCCTGCCATCAGGAACAGTAAGAAAGTGTTGGAATATGACAGCCTGTTTGAACGAGCCGCGATCTACCAACGTGAACCGTGTGATCGACTGGTCAATCGCGATTGAGTTACACGCAGCTGTGCTCAATCTGAAACACCTTTAACATTGCTGCCTTTCTAATCCTACAGTCTGGGTTTGATTTTAGTCAGAGACATTGAAAGAATGTCTATAAGAAACTGAGTGTTGGTTGGAAGGCAGTTTTCTTCAATTAATGAAGATAAAACTGAAGTGATCCTCTTTGGCTCTCCCAGGCTTACCGGTCTTTAACGAATAATCTTGGTGGACTGCTGCAGGTGAAGAACCTTGGGGTAATATTTGACCCTGACCTCAGGTTTGACAGACAAATTAACTCTTAACTTAGGTCAGCCGCCAAAATGAAATCATTTCTGTCACCCCAAGACCCGGAGAAGGCCAGTTCAGTTTCATCTTGCTTAGACTACTGTAACAGCATGTTCATGAGTGTTAGCATCTGCTATCCCACATGCGGCTCTTTTCCTGCCCTGTTGCTCCACAGCTGAATCAGATTAGTAGGTAAAAATAAAATAATCCTCCTTTACAGTAAAATAAAGCTCTGCTGATCGTTCAACACAGTTTAACAATAAATGGTCTTAAACTCTGGAGTTAATGTAGAACTGCTGATTCACCCTTTAATCCTGAAGATCAGCGCAGACTGCTGGTCACCATAGCAACACAGACAACAGTCTCACCTAGCTAGTAGCTAACGAAACAGCAAAGAGAGAGATTTAAGATGAATATCGATAATTTAGAGACGAATGGACTTATTTGCATTTATAGTCACTCCAGCTGGTTTCCTGATACGTTTAATCTGCAACTACACTAAAAAGTCAGAAAGTTAAAGTCAGTTTCTTGTTAGAATTGTCCCGTTCCACCTTAAATGGTGCAGCAATTACATTCTGGAGCCTCAGGCACCATTTAAGGTGGAACGGAAAAGGAAGCTGGCAAATGTGAAAATGTTGAAAGCTTATGACTGGTTGACAATTTAGGAATGTAGCCTCCGATTGGTCGACGAATCAGGAACACAGACTCAATCCAAGGAGTTGGTGGACGCTAACAGCCATGCTAACAACAACAGTAGCTCTTTTCAACACAGTGAAAATACAGTAAATAATCACAGAAGATATTCAGTGTTGGATTTTCCATTTTGGATTTATCTTACAAAGTCTCCAAAAAGATGGTTTCAAGGCTGGATTACAAAGCTTCCAAATGGGATACGATCACACCCTCTTTGGAACAGCACAATGCCACCCTTCTGGGAAAACAAATATACATTTTTATATGTTCCCGAGATTTATTCTTTTATATACAACGTCCTCAGATGTCACATATAATATCATTGGCCTGAAAGGGTTAAATGTTACTTCAGCCCTATTGGAGCTGGATTAGTTTACCAGTGGACATCAGGTAATCTAATCAGTGCATGATCTGACTGAGTGACAGAGACACGGGAAAGTGTTTTTAGGTTGGAAAAAGAAAAAAAAAAAAAAACGGGTGGCGTTTTCTGTTACCTGGTTTCATTATTACATTTCTGTGATGCTGACTGGAACATGATCGCTATTACTGAGGGAGCTCAGAGTTCAGCGAATTATAGGAAGTAATTCACTCCAGAATTATTACTCATGCCTGGCCCACATTACAGGATTTAAAAGTCCTAACTGATGCTGGAAACCTGAGAGACCACATGTTATGACATTCTTCACAGATTTTTTTTTGTCCTTGGTGGTTGTTAGTCATTACACACTTTCAGATCATGCATATGATCAAGAGTCCGGGCTGATGATTCAGATTCTCAATAACCTGCAGGAGTTTATCGCGAACTAACGTGACTTTTGGTCTCAACAAACATGGCGGATGACAGCAAGGCTGGTGCTGTGATGGTGGTGTTGCTTTCTGCACACCACCATCTCACCAGGGCTGATACACACTGTGACACCAACTTGAGGTGAATACATACATACATACATTTATATATGGGTATATATATATATATATACATATATACATATACATCTGAGTTCAGTACATACATATATACACCGATCAGGCATAACATTCTGACCACCTCATTGTTTCTACGCTCATTGTCCATTTTATCAGCTCCACTTACTATATAGGTGCACTTTGTAGTTCTACAGTTACAGACTGTAGTCCATCTGTTTCTCTGATACTTTGTTAGCCTGTTCTTCAGTGGTCAGGAGGTCTGGAGTTTTTAAACACTGTGTCCACTCACTGTCCACTCTATTAGACACTCCTACCTTGTCAGTCCACCTTGTAGATGTAAAGTCAGAGACGATAGCTCATCTGCTGCTGCACAGTTTGTATTGGTCATCCTCTCGTCCTTCTAGGTCATCCTGTTTAAAAACTCCAGCAGCACTGCTGTGTCTGATCCACTCGCACCAGCGCAACATACACTAACACACCACCACCACGTCAGTGTTATTGCAGTGCTGAGAATGATCTACCACCCAAATAGTACCTGCTCTGTGAGGGTCCATGGGGGTCCTGACCACTGAAGAACAGGGTAAAAGGGGCCTAACAAAGTATCAGAGAAACAGATGGACTACAGTCTGTAACTGTAGAACTACAAAGTGCATATATATACACGTATACATATGAATACATATATAAGTCTGTCTGTACACACTAACGAGTTCCGTTGTACATTCCTTATTGGTTCACAGTTTTTCAGGTGTGACGACAACATCATGTTTCATGCCAGAGACTCAGCGTCCACCCCAAAGACATTGAACATGTTTAATGTTTATGATTCACAATCAGGGCCCTGACTGGACTGGGAGCAGATGGGAGTAGTAAAGATTGGATTATAGATGCTCCACAGCACTGGGAATCTGGGAAGATCATCGTTTAAGATGGGGAGACATTTGCTGATTGCCCGGAGGAGCAAATCGGCCTCAGAATCGGCCCGACTGTCCTGTAGTTTGGGCCAGGCATTAGCTGATTATAAAAACTACAGACAGTGCAGATACATTCTGATTCACAGATCTCTAATCACTCAATTTACAGCAGCTCCCCAGATTAAACTAATCCAGCTCTAGTTAAATCACACATCTTTAGTATCATTGAGATATTTAACATTTGCAGTCGAGCTGTCGGCTCATTCAGAGGAAGACTTATTTTGAATAATACAGTCATCGTCTACGAAGAAAGAGAAGCAGTTGTTTTCAAAACATGACGGCACTCATCCTGGCTTGGGCGTGTGTGTTGAGTGGCCGTCTATCAGTAACTTTCGAGAGGTGCAGAGAGGTGAGACGGCTTCCTCGGGGTGCTAGACAGCCCTGCAGCGTCTGACACTGATAGAAGCTGTCCAGTTTTGACACATGTCAGGAAACAGACTCTCCCATCTCAACACTTTCACAAGAGACACAGCAATATCATAACTGTTACAAGCACAGCAGACCTGTGGCAGAGTGAGCCAGATCAGATTACAGTTTGAACATAATGTTCCTGTTTACAGAGGAAGATGAGCTGTTAGTTCAATTAAATAGTGGATCAAGTAGATGTAGCAGTGATGTAAAACAACAAGTATCAGATCCTTATAAAACTGCATCTTCTTTATATCTGTCACTGTCTAAAGAAAAACATGCATCTTAATTTTTGTGATTTTCACTTCTACATCATTTGAGCATGGCAGCTGTTCTTTATCATGCATTTCATGATGAATGGACCAATAGAAATGGTCCGAAACTGCTCAAAAAAATCTCCTTCCATTGACTTACATTAAAAGTTAAGAACATTTTGCCCTCTCCTGTGAAGTTACTATTTTGGAGATACTTGTTTTTCTTTGGACAGCTACTTGTTTTTCTATGCAGCATCGGAAAGGTTTTCACTAAAGCTTAGTGAAAGTTCTGCCAGGAAGACTCCAATGCCACATCACTCATTCATTCACTGCTCCTGACCAATCGTGGACCTACACCCGTCTTTAAAATGGCTTGACTCACATACCTGTTCTGCTGCTTTCAGGTGCCTACAATTCAACGTTTCCTTCCTTCCTCCCCACCACCATCAGTTTGGTCTCCTGCCGGCAGGATCTGCGAGGGTCTTGACGGTCCAATACCTGGACTGAGGACAGGGTCTACGCCAAAGACCCTTTAATTTCTGCTTAACTGTTATCTTTTAACCTGTAAAACCCCATCGAGGGTTAAAAATCCTTCACTCCTGCCTCCTGAGTCTTTCTGACAGAATAGACGTTTTTTCTCTTTGTGGTCAAAAATAAAATGCCACAGTTTCAGAGTGAGACCAATTGCAAAGCAGAACACATTCTGATGTGGGGACTGTAACAGTCTCTCCTCCCAAGACTGTCTTAAAGGTCTTAAAGGTGCAGTGTGTAATGTTTAGGGGGATCTATTATCAGAAATGAAATACAGTAACAAAACCATGTCTTCATTAGTGTATAATCAGCTGTAACTGAATCATTATGTTCCCGTTATCTTAGACTGAGCCCTTCATATCTACATAGCGAGCAGCTCCTCTTCAACAGAGGCCGCCATGTTTCTACAGTAGCCCAAAATGGACAAACCAAACTCTGCCTCTAGAGGGCGTCTTTCACGAATTTACGCTAAAATGGCAACTTGAATTTGGTGACACTGTAGTTCCGGTTGGAAGACGTAGAAAGAAGAAGAATCAGTGGTTGCTGTCGGTGCTGCTGACCATTTTGTGCTGCAAGAAGTTTGAGAACCCAAATTTTGACAAATGGAGGATCAAACTTATTATTTAGCACAAGAAAAAGTGAGGGAGGTTGAATCCTCACCGTCAAAGAAGAGAAAACATGAAGCAGAACGAAATTGGGACAGACGACGACTGAAAACCTGACGGAAACAGTAGGATCTGCTACACGCTTGGAAAGGAAGGGGTGAGGGAGGGGATTCAGTTGGTTGCAATCTGCAACTTCACCACTAGATGGCACTAAATCTTACACACTGCTCCTTTAATGTTAACAGGCTGGCTGGGTGAAGGCTAGCACGAGCTTCCTCTGAGACGTGAAGCTCCACCGTTTCTTTTCAAACTCAGGCTGTATGATCTGAACCCTGCTGTCCTGTTCTTTATGAAACCATCTATAGCAACTTCTCTATCAATCTGAAGAACCATTTTACTATGCAAAGAACCCTCTGATCACGCAAAGGGTTATTTGAGTGTTCATGGTTCTAAATTGAATCAAGAACCCTTGAAAAACCATGTTTTTAAAGAGTGTATATAGTTCTTTATAGCACCTTTTTGAAAAGCTTTTAATATCACAAAAAAAGGATTCACTATTGTTACGATGTCAGGCTTGTAACAATAGCAGAACCCATTTTGGTGCTAAAATAGAATCATATACAACTCATTCTCCATCAATCTGAAGAACGCTTTCACCACACAAAGAACCATTTAAGCATGCAAGTGGTTCCCTGAGTGTTCATGGTTCTATATAGACCCACTGTCTTTACTAAAGAACCACTGAAGAACGTCCTTTTTGTCATTTTTCATGTTTTGACACAGTTTGAAAATACCAGCTGCTCTTAACATTGTGTTAAAATTTCATGATGAATGACCCAAAAGAAACGATCCAAAATTACTTGGAAAACAATCTGGTTCCATTGACTCCCATTCAACGTTAGCTCTTTTTTATTTTAATAAAAGTGAACTGAATTCAGTTTTACCTGTTAATATGATTTGGGCTCTTCAAAAACATTTTTCAATTCATTTTTCAGTCGTCTAGGCAACCACATGGGTGATTTCAGCTAAACCTGTGAAACCAGGAGGGGACGGCCAGGTCACCAACGGAGCAGAAATACAAATATACTTGTGTAAAAGACAAAATGTTACCGTTTAAAAAGTACAGAACAACATGTAAAAAGGTCATTAGATAGAAGGTGCGTCACCTGAGTCACTGCACACCACTCACCTCGGCTGACTTCCTCAATAAACACATCCAGAAATTTCCTTCAGATTTGCAAATGACATGAAAATGACATCATGGGTTTGAATTGAAATAATATCAGCCGGCAGGTCTGGAGGTGGTTCATACTTTAAATACAGAAGGAGTCAAAGTGCCTTAAAGGCCGAAAGACAAACACACGTATGGGTGAACTTCAGGGTGAGTCAGGTGGGGACTTTCCTGCTTATGGACTCGCCTCAAAACTAGACAGTCCAGAGATTTGTTTCCAGGCACACCGCCTGGATCTCGTGCCCTTTGAGGCTTTCTGATTGGCCACTGCCTGTAAGCGTGACCTGCAGGAGCTGCCAGTTACTCTCTGTGAGCGGGCTGAGTGAGAGCCTCATCATCTGAGGCTGTGCATTCCCCCCGACTCACCGCACATTTCCTCCATTATCTGAGTTCTGTTTTCAAGCCTCATGTTTCAGGATGGAGTCAGGAGCCACCGCGGGTCACCTCTACAGCACCGGTGCTTTTAGTTTTGTTTATGTTGAGCCCATTGTGGTGAACTTTTACCTTGTTCCAGCAGTGTAGGTGTGTATGCTGACTCGCATCTAACCAGGGTTGCCAGATTTCAGCTGTTGCAAAACCAGACAGGCCCATACAGAAATCTGCTATGTGGCAATTTATGGATTTCAAATGTCAATCAATCAATGAAACTTTATTGTTTCAGTGGGAAATGCCCTGAGGGTGACTCTCATTTTCAAAGCAGCCGAGCATTTACAGCACAAAGGGATTTAAAATAAATTAAAATGGGATTTAATCAGTTTACCTAAAATGAACTACATTAACAAATTGACATTAAAAGCAAACAAGAAAAATGAAAAAAAAGGAGAATAAGAATAAGAAGAGGATCAGAAATAATCAATAAATCCAAGATAACGTAGTTAAAACCAGCTAATAAATTTCAGATAAAGATAAATACGGCAAACTAAAATTTGAAGCAGTTAAGCAAAATGTTATTAAGAGTAAGATAAAGTAAAGAAAAAAATAAAAATAAAATAATAAAATAAGCAGTAATAGAAATAACATCAAAGTAGAAAATAATATGATTTTATTAAAAATGATAAAATGACTGGAAAAGAACATAATAATAAAATTAAGTAAAAATGAGACCAGAAGAAGTGAAAGGGGGGCAGTTTGATTGATGTTACCTGGAATGCACGATAAAAACGCATGATTTATGAACATTCACTAAAATATAGATGCAAACAAACTCTTCATATCACAGTTATAACCATATAGGGATGCATTTATATGTATGATCTATTAATTATGCATATTATGTCCAATATTTGATACTTACACCCTGTAAGCAACACAATAAAATCATTAAAGCATGAAATGATTGACTGTCGGCCCACTGGTGGTTCAGCACAATGTCAGAAAAAATGACACTTTAAATAGTTCATTTTTCTCCTATATTAGAAAAAATACATATTCCAAATGTATTTATCAATTAGTTCAGTTGTGTTTAATGAAGGTTCCAGATGTAACTAAACGTTCCTCTGTGATCTGCACTGTACTTTACATTAACCATGTACGTCTGCAGTCAGACTCTCACACACAATGTATTTCACATAAACAAGATATCAGATCATAACTGCATTTTCACAGAGTATCAATACCCACAACACTCGCTTCTGTCCTGTTAAAGGATCAGATAAAACTGAATGTATAATCATATAATCAATAAAGAATTCAAAACAGTTTGTTAGTAAAATAATTTATTAGTAAATGCTCTCTCTCTCTTCTTTCTCTCTCTCTCTCTCTTTCTCTCTCTCTCTCTCTTTGTGTGTGTGTGTGTGTTTGTGTGTGTGTGTGTGTGTGTGTGTGTGTGTATGTGTGTGTGTGCGTAGCTGTGTGCGTATGTGATTGTGCGCGTGTTGTTGTGTGGGTGGTGTCTCTGAACTGTCACTCAAAGCTCAAAGCACAACTTTGATATTTTTAAGACCACACGCATACACACACGACACACTCACCCCCATGTGACACACACACACACACACACACACACAGTCTGTCCTGTTTTCATGTTTTGATTCACTTTAAGGTTTCTTTATGTGCTTTAACTAGTGACCTTTGATTAATTACTTAATTAACAGTTAAATTAGTGCATTAATTAACCTGATTCAGGTTCATTTCGCCCAAAAAGAGGAACATTAGCAGATTGTCACACACCGGCCTACAGAGCCAGCTCACACACTCCGGCTTTATTTACACCATAAGTTAAAAACAAAAATGTTGAGCATTAATTCAGTAGCATAGAACTACATTAAAATACCTCACAGAGAGAGAGAGAGAGAGAGAGAGAGAGAGAAAGGGAGAGAGAGAGAGAGAGAGAGAGAGAGGGGGGGGGCAGAGAGAGAGACAGAGACAGAGACAGAGAGAGAGAGAGACAGAGAGAGAGAGAGAGAGAGAGAGAAAGGGGGAGGGGGAGAGGCAGAGAGAGAGACAGAGAGAGAGAGAGAGAAAGGGGGTGACAGACTAATCACAGAACCATGTGACAGAACCCGACATGCTGGAAGATGAATGAGTTCCACTGAGAGGCTGAGCTGACTGGAAGTGTAACGGGTGAAGAACCGCGCTCTGCTGTCACTCTGCCACGTGAGCTCACTTCCTGTGTGCGTGGAAATGATGTAGAACACAGAGAGAACCTGCTTTCACTTTCACTCTCTGATTCACCGGAGCACGGAGCGCACAAACACACAACACACAACACACAACCACACAACACACAACACACAAACACACAACCACACAACACACAACCACACAACACACAAACACACAAAGACAGAAGACACCCGAAAACAGACACAGCAGCGCTGAGATGGCTTTCACATACCCTGCAGCTCGACGGGACGAGGAGAAGGTCAGTGTGGTTTTCACTACACACACACTCTCTCTCACACACACACACACACACACACACACACACACAGACGGAGAGGAACGCTGTGTGTGTTGGGGGTCATGTGTCGGGGTCAGGGAGTGTTTGTGTTTCTCTTTAGCTCTCGTTTCGGTGGAAACTTCCACAAATCTGTCAGTACCTCACGCGTCCTCCTGGTTCTAATGAAGAGCCTGGGTGCTTTCATAGATTTAAAGCAATGATTCAGCAAAAAACTCTGATCCGGTTCACACCTGGTCACTTTATGAGTATCGGGATTATATCCACATAATAACCACATAAAAATGCGAGTCACCCAGAACGCATTTAAACAGATACAGATCTGATCACTCAGATCACTTCAGGAGGACTGAGACGCATTTGAGCCGCATGTTATAACAGCGTAAACACATCCCTCTCTCCAAGATACATTCGACAACCAAAACCCCTCCCAGTACAACCAAAAGCCCTCCCAGTACAACCAAAACCTCTCCTAGAACAACTGAAACTCCTCCCAGTACAACCAAAACGGCTCGCAGTATAACCGAAACTCCTCCCAGCACAACAGAAACTCCTCCCAGCATAACCAAAACTCCTCCCAGTGCAACCAAAACTGCTCGCAGTGCAACCGAAACTCCCCCAGTACGACCAAAACTCCTCCCAGCATAACCGAAACTCCTCCCAGCACAACAGAAACTCCTCCCAGCATAACCGAAACTCCTCCCAGCACAACAGAAACTCCTCCCAGCACAACAGAAACTCCTCCCAGCATAACCGAAACTCCTCCCAGCAAAACAGAAACTCCTCCCAGCACAACAGAAACTTCTCCCAGCACAACAGAAACTTCTCCCAGCATAACCAAAACGCCTCCCAGTGCAACCAAAACTCCTCCCAGCATAACCAAAACTCCTCCCAATGCAACCGAAACTCCCCCCAGTTAGTGTGTGTTGCGCTGGTCTGAGTGGATCAGACACAGCAGTGCTGCTGGAGTTTTCAAACACCTCAGTGTCACTGCTGGACTGAGAATAGTCCACCAACCAAAAATATCCGGCCAACAGCGTCCTGTGGGCAGCGTCCTGTGACTGCTAGAGGATGACCAACACAAACTGTGCAGCAGCAGATGAGCTATCGTCTCTGACTTTACATCTACAAGGTGGACCGACCAGGTAGGAGTGTCTAATAGAGTGGACAGTGAGTGGACACAGTGTTTAAAAACTCCAGCAGCACTGCTGTGTCTGATCCACTCAGACCAGCACAACACACACTAACACACCACCACCATGTCAGTGTTACTGCAGTGCTGAGAATGACCCACCACCCAAATAGTACCTGCTCTGTGAGGGTCCATGGGGGTCCTGACCACTAAAGAACAGGGTAAAAGGGGGCTAACAAAGTATCAGAGAAACAGATGGACTACAGTCTGTAACTGTAGAACTACAAAGTGCACCTATATAGTAAGTGGAGCTGATAAAATGGACACTGAGTGTAGAAACCAGGAGGTGGTCAGAATGTTATGCCTGATCGGTGTTTATTTGGTACTCTTCAACATTTATTCACTGGGATGCCTCACGTTATGTCATGCAGCATCCAAAAATTCGCACACCGGCACAGACACAGCACAGCAATGGCAATGACTCTCCATGAGCTCTGTTCAATTCCTCAGTGCATCACAGTGAGACAGATTAGATTAAAGCTCCATCGACACCACACAAAGCCACGGGAGATCACGTGTGGCTTGAAATGTACACAGAGGAAGGCAGACAGTCTTCTAGATGAACAGACAGATGCTAATGGTAAGTTAGCTCAGCTAATGTTGCTAGCCTAGCCTGCCAGTCTGTGTAGAGATAGTAAACTGATGCCAAATGTGATAAGAACAAAATGGTAAGTTAGCTCAGCTTAGCCTAGCCTTTTTCAGCTCGTATGTTTCAGCTGGTAAACAGCCAGTCTGTGTAGAGATAGTAAACTGATACCAAGTGTAATGAGTGATGCAGAACACTTCATTTCAATTTCAAATTGACTTCAATTTATATGAGTAGAGTGTAAAAATGACCTTGAACCTGGGCTCTCCCTGCCGGCGTTCTATAGCAGCACTCTGCTACGTGATGTCCAGTGAGCAACAGTCTTTATTGCAGGGGGCAGGGCCAGGAAACGCCCTCTCACTGCCCAATTTGAACCAGAAACCCAATTTGGACTACACATGTGTGAACATATACGTCAACCGACCCGATCTGGGCTATGCATGCGCAGCAACATTGGAGAACGATGTGGGAAATGATATACCTCTGCTGCGCACGAGTAGCCCAAATCAGGTTTCCGTCTCGATTTGACGAGGAGATGTGAGCTGGGTAGCGAACGAGCTGTTACGGAAAAGGAAACAAATCCCAAAAACGTCTCTCAAACCGCGCCCGGCTCTTCATTAAGATGGTGCAGGCTTGTAGATGTGGTTTAGGACACAGTGTGACTCACTGTGAGTGGTTGGTTCCTCTGTTGCTTCCTAATGATGTTGGTAGTTAATCTAACGTGTAAGGTCTTCAGTCCAGTTCCATAAGTCCCAACCAGTGCGAGAGCTCACTTCAATCCTTGGTGGTTTCAAGATTTTAGACTTTTTGTTTCCAACCAAAGCAGAACCATGTAAAAAGAGTATTACTACAATATGTACAGGGTTTAAAAAGCATCATTCTATTAAATAAATCTAAACATTACGTACACATACACATATCCTATAAAATATCAAGCAGTCTGAGAAGGTGGAGAGGGCCCTGAGGGCTCCCACTGTTTGCAAGAAAGGGAAACTCTCAAAAGTGCATGGCAGGGATTGAGAACCACTGCTTTAAAACATTAAGCGCTCTTTACTGCATGTACATGTGTGAGTGTGAATGTATGAGTTTCTAAAACTGCTGTCGTGTTTCTCAGGTGGACGACTATCATGGGGTGAAGATTTCTGACCCTTACTGGTGGCTAGAGGACCCGGACAGTGAGGAGACCAAGGTCAACAACTAAGACTTTTAAGAGAATACCACAGCATAGTTATATAAAATACAATAGGATTTATATAATGTATAATATTAGGAAATATAAGAACAAGATAAATCCAATTACTAATTATTAGATCCAATTACTAATTATTAGATTAGTTTCTGTGGGTGTTCACACAATCCAACAAATGTAAACTGTTTTGAGCCCAAATAATACAGCCCATCTTCAAACATTTTATTAAAGGGCACATATCAGCTTTTTAAAGATAAAAGAGTTAGATATAGTATAAGCGTTGTTTTTAAAGTGACCCATCCACTCTCCAGTCCATATGGTCCATATGTGGAAACTAGGCTGCAAAAACAGCCCATTCTGAATTCTTTGTTTTTGTGATGTCACAAAAACAAATCATTTACCTATAGCTGTATATACCTATACCTATATATCACCTATAGCTAAGGAGTGTTTTAGCCTGGCCTGCCTTTTGAGTAAAACTTAATACAGGGCGGCCAATCAGAACAGAGCTTATTTACATATATCAGCCTTAAAGGCACAGAAATGAAAACTTTAATTCTAAGCGATAAAGAGAGGCTGGGAAATGGTCATGTAAAAATTAATTAGGACTGTTTTAGTGTATAAATGCACACAAATATTTTAACACATACATTATATATAATACATAAATGCTGTAAACTAGACACCAAAATGTAAACCAACACTTCATTCACAGTTTACAGTATTTTGGGAGCAACATAATGTTAGAACATGGTAAAAAATATGTACGAGTTATTAAATAATAAGATATAATTTTCTGTTTACTGTAAAAACTCGGATTATCTGTTTATTAGTGAGATTTTGGTTATGGGTTTTCAAATATGAGGCATTGTGGTTGTGAGTTTCTTTATCAGTTCATTCTCAATGCTGTACAGATTTATCCATTATCATAAATCACTTACAGCTCAGTTTATAATCAAAACACCTTCATTATTACAGCTTCATACAAACTTGTAAGAAATTAGTTTCATTGTAAAATCATTTTATACATGCATCTTCAAAGAAATTGGCTTTGTATGAATGAAATCATAGAGCCCAAACTTTTGACTGGTAGTGTATATGTAAGAGAAATATTAGATACGGGCCCTTAAATGTAGTTTTAGTGTATTACAAGTAGCATCATAATCCCCATATGTAGCAAATAATGTTAAACCTGGTATTTTGTTCATATCGTTTCCATTACAGACCTTACATACGCTGTGTGGCTGTTTATTCATGCATATTTTTGTTTGTTTGTTTGTTTGTTTGTATTTAGGCATTTGTAGAGGAGCAGAATAAGCTGACCATGCCTTTCCTGGAGAAGTGTGAGGTCAGGGCTCAGTTCCAGCAGAGGCTGACCGAGCTCTACAACTACCCCAAATACAGCTGCCCCTACAAAAGAGGACAGAGGTAACACCATAAATCCGTACACACAGCGGGACGCGTTACGGTCGCCTCAGAAACACTCAGCTTTTGTAAAATTCAGTGTAGCTAAATGAGCACATGTTCCCTGTGCTAAAACCCCAGGACCGTACACCGCCCCATCACAACTATCCCAGGGTTTCAGTCACGTGATGTTTTTTGTTGTGGCCGCCATATTTGGGACCGAGTTTCTGGCTTCGCTGCTCCACATGAACGTAACTAGAGATAAAAGACGGCTAAAATTACTCTCCTTACTTTGGAAGAGAAAATCGTTTCCCTGACAGAGTCGATATAATAGGCTGGGAGATAAACAGTCCCCCTAACGGAGCTGCAGACAGCCGGTATAACTTCACTCTCTGTTTCTGATTTAAATGATGTTTGAATGGAGAAACATTAACGTTAAATATCAGACTGAATGTCGTGGGACTGAAAACGACGTCGTGTTTCGACAGACGTGATTCTGTAAGTTTGCTAGTGCAGTTAGTTCAGAGTTCAGCTCCAGTCCTGCAACCCCTGCACTGCATAACTGTGGTTTCCTGGTTAAAATACCTGATATTATCAGCTAATTAATCCCTTCTTGAGCTGAACGAGGTGAACAGCAGAGAGAAACACTGAACTATACAGTGCAGCAGCTCCAAACCTGGAGTAAAAAACTGAATTAAAGGTCTGTGTGTCTCTCGTCTCTCGGCTTCTGTCGTGTCTTGCAGCTGAATCATTCACAAAGCACAGCTAATTGAAGGCATCGTGCAGCGCAGTCACTTCCTGATTCGGCCCTCGAAATGGCGGCGACTATACAATGTGACGTCACGCAAAACACGAGAATAAACAGACTCTGTATGGCTTAAAGGTGGAGCTGCTCACTGACTGGTTCTACATCACATCTCTTCACTCCTGCATTATTTTAAACTGCAAACAAAAATCAATCAATAAAAAGTTCAATGTTATGGAAGCCCTAAAGGGCCTGGATTCTCATGATCTTTTTACTCCTTTTTTCTGTGATAATGAGTTATTTACATTTGTTTTCCCAAACTTTTCATGACATAATGGACATTTTTTAATCAGCATAATATTCATTTTGTCATGATCTCGAGATCTCATTCTATTTGTCTTTGTAATTATAAAAATAACACGGTATCTCATCAAAACAAATAAAAGTAACTTGGAAAAACAGATTTAAAGGAAAAATACATGCAAATCTGTGACCTACTAGGGCTTCTGTAAAATTTGACTGCACAGTTGCCAGTTAAGTGAAGGCAGGACTCGATTTTCAATCCATCATTCAAAATATGCCAACCTATTAGTATATCAACAATTGCTAAATGTTAAACAGTGCTGCTAACTAGGAGAGGGGAGCTGATTAGCATTAGCTACATTGCTAACAGCTCTGCTCACTGGTCCAGTTCTGGCTAACTGAACCTGAGGCAAGTTTAGAAGATAATGACTCAAATCTGAGGGAATGAAGTCAAGCGTTTGGTGTTGGAGGTACTGAAAGATGAAATGAACCTGTTCTGTGGGGTTTGGATCTGTGTTCTATTAGATAACCTAATGTGAGCTTAGCAAGCAGGCAACAGGGTACTGGTTCAGTCCTGACTAACTGACACAAGTGTAGACGACAAAACTCCTGTTCGAGAGTAGGGCTAAACGAGTAATCATGTTTTCACAGCCAGACAGCCATTTGAGCACAGTTTTTAATTTCATCTTACATTATTATCGTCTGGACAAGATTCAAGTGGGGAACGTATATAATAACGCAGAGATTGTGAGTGTGCAGTCTGGTACAGTACACCCCGCTAGAAACAAACAACCAGCAAAACCAGCATGTTGTATTTTGGATGCTGCGTGACCAGCTAAACCAGCACTGGACCAGGATGAACCAGTTCATACCAGCTTAGACCAGCTGATCAGTGTTGTTTTTTCAGCAGGACACTCACAGTTTAAGTCCAGACAAATGCATATGCTGGTCTTCTTGTTGAAAGAAAAAACTACAACCTAAATTTATAGAAACTAATCACAATCACAATTGCCGTCGCACTATTGGTCAGAAAATTTGCTATAAGATATTTTCTCCACATCGTTCAGCCCTGTCTAAGTGATCAAAGTCAAGTGACTGGTGTTGTAGAGGTGAATTCGAACCTATTCTATAGTGTTTGGAGCTAAATCCTGCTAACATCAGCTGGACTTGGGCTAATTAGAAGGCTAAAAGTGCAACACACCACAGGACAGACTTGATTCCAGCTAACTGATGCTCAAATTACCCTCGATTAGAGGATAAAGACTCGCATTTGAAAGCACAAAGTGAAGTAACTGGTGTTGGAGTGATAGAAACATGTTCTGTGGTGTTTGTAGCCATTAGCCTGTTAGCTGTTGCTGGGCCACTGTCGTGCTTAGTTTTTCTTCGGCTTTTCCTGATCTTGACTTCATAGAACATCAGGAATTCTCCAAGGTTTTTGGCAAATGTTTGCACAGCCTAGCAACAGTTGCTACGAAATAATGTATTTCTGGTCAAAGCATGGATAAGGCAGCTTATTGAATCTTGTGAAGTTGTACAGACCTAAAGTTGTACATTAGCAACCTCAAAACAGTTTTATTTTATTTATTATTATTTTATAGAGCGGTGGTGTAGGTTCTCTAACTGTGTTCAGTCATTTATATCAGTGCTCTTTTATTGCAGGTATTTTTACTTCCATAACAAGGGTCTACAGAATCAGGATGTCCTGTATGTTCAGGACTCTCTGGACAGTCCTGCCTCCGTCTTCTTCGACCCAAACAAACTGTCTGAGGACGGCACTGTGGCTCTCAAGAGTGGGTTCTCACTCGCACGCAAAATCACATACGTGTATATGTATATATATCAGGGCTGTACAATGCGACAGTATTGAATATTATGAAACACTAAGTCGTAATTATGAGGTAGTAAGTCAGAATTAGGAGAAACGTTCATTATTATGAGACAGTGTAGTAAGTCATAATTATTCTGACTGACAAAATTGCCTTTTTATCTAATTTGTTATCTAATTTGTGAACTGTTCTCTCTTCATGGCGTGTAAAATATTAAACATTTCACCCCTGCCCAAATCATCTCCTCAGCATAGTCAAACCCACTGTTATACAGGTTCAGTTCTAGTGTTTTTGGTAGTTGTAGTCCATCAGGTAGTTCTAACACTGCACTATGAATCTCAATGTTGGTAAACAAAGGACCTTGCAATGTACACAGTGCACAAAAGGTATTCAGTTTGGAGCTTTAATGTCCCGTGTAAAGCCAGCTACGAATCAGGGTTTTACCGTCATATTCAAATGTTTTACATGCTGTCCACAGTAAAAATGACAATTCGTTCCACCAACCAGAATTAATACGTTTTGGAGGAACTATTATAGTATTTTTATACAATAGTAGCAATAGCAGTATTTAAACTTGTGCTATGGCATATGCAACAGTAGTCTCTCTCTCTCTCTCTCTCTCTCTCTCTCTCTCTCCATGGCTGCAGTGGGGCGTCTGTCGGAGGAGTGTGAGTATTTTGCATACGGTCTGAGCAGCGCTGGCTCTGATTGGGTGACGGTCAAGTTCATGAAGGCTGATGACCTCACTGAGCTGCCGGACATCCTGGAGAGGGTGAAGTTCAGCTGCCTGGCCTGGACTCACGATGCTAAAGGAGTATTCTACAACTGCTACCCACTACAGGACGGCAAGGCTGACGGTGGGTTTGTGTATTTGTTAGGGGGTGTGTGTGTATATGTATATATGAATGTATGTACAGTACAGTGCAAAAGTCTGAGACCACCCTTCATTTAATTAATGGCCATTAACCCTCTGGAGTCCAAAACTCATCCACAAATTGGGTGTCTCTATATGGGCTTCTGTATCTTTGTGATGATCCAGCTCAGAAATCCAGTTCAAACACTTCCTGAATCTGTAGAGTCGCCCTTTCCATTCCATCTTATCACGAGATCATACGAGACTCACATCCGGAGTTATGAGCCTATGAAGAGGGGCTGAGATACACGTCATCTGCCTCTCACCGTGTGGAACTGGTGGATTGGTGTGTCCGTCTACATTCTGTGTGAAACTGACCGATGGACACTCAGGAAATCACTAAGGACTGACCATCACGCCGGAAACCCTTCATTCTTCATTCAGTCCACATCGGAGACTCATGTGAAACGGCGTGCAGAGAGTTTACAGCTGCTGAAGCTGCTGCAGCGGTTTTGGAAAGTAGTGATGAAGATAACGGAGATTTAGATATGAAACATATGAGGATCATGTTATATGAAGAGCCTTTAGAGAAGAGTTTAAGAAGAGATGAACAAATCCAGAGAGAATGACCTCAGAGCTCAGAGAAAAAAAGTCAAAGGTAAAACAAGAACTTCCAAAACTGGAGCTCAAAAACTGATTAAAAGCTACAGAGAAAATGTGTCTCCTAACAACCACCTGGAAGAGCTGGTCAACCCCAAAACTGCCCCCATCAGATAAACAGCACTGAAAGCTTTCATCTCTGAGAGAGAGGAGAAAATCAAGCTGATCAGATCTGAAAACATCCACAGGTGTTTCTGTCCATCCTTCCACTGTGAGAAGACGACTCAGCGCTGTGGGTCTGAAAGGATGTGTAGCTGATCAAGAAGAACCTCACTGAGAAAAGGAGACGGACACATCAAACAAAGAAGCTGAACGATGGACTGACCACCCCAGAGTCCAGACCTCAACACCACTGAATGTGTTTGATTACTTCAGAAAATGTTCAACCAGCTTCTAAGACTGAACTTTGGAGGTGTGTCTGCAGATTCTTTGAGGAGCTGAAAGTGAGGCTCCTGAAGAGAGTGGAGGCTGGAATAAAGGAAGAGAGACTCACTGAACACTCAAACATCTAGATAACTTATGCTTGAATAGCTGGAAATTAAAAAAAATAGGGTGGTGTCTGTATTTTGCACAGTACTGTTTGCATCAGTGCTGAATGGCTCTTTTACATTGCTTTAACAATTCAGCACAAAAGGATCAACAGAAATGATACAAAATTATTTAGAAAAAAAGTTTTTTTAGAATTTTTTTTGTACCTTAAAGTTAGAATATCAGAGAAAATGTGGTATAATGCAACCTCTCTCTCTCTCTCTCTCTCTCTCTCTCTCCCCCAGGTACTGAGACCACCTCCAACCTCAATCAGAAACTCTACTACCATGTGATCGGTACCAGCCAATCAGATGACGTCCTGGTGGCAGAGTTTCCTGACCACCCGAAGTGGCACAGCAGCGTTACTGTGAGAGAGCAGCGTGGTCACATGACCCTCACCTGCACACCAAACATGACATCACATGATGGTCACATGATAGCTTTTAGTCTGTAAACTGAGCTCAGCTTCACCTTTAAACCCAACACCACATTTATACACACTCAGAGTAACCCAGCACTTTTTATAACACTCAGCACTGTTTATAACACTCAGCACTGTTTATAACGTACGCATTACAAAGCAGCATCCCTCACACTCACAGAGGAGCAGAAATCTGAAAAGAAAGAACAACAAGATGATAATTTGATGATAAAAATCTTTCAAAAGAAATTTGTCTTCTGCCTCAGAACCACAGCGGAACAACAGAACAGGAAAACAGCAAGAAAGAACATGTGGCACATTTAAACTGAACGGAATTCAAAAGCAAAAGAGCATATTTAGAATTCAGATAAGCTATCATCTCACATTACTCTGTACTCATTAACCTCTCTCTCCCTCTCTCTCTCTCTCTCTCTCTCCTCTCTCTCTCTCTCTCTCTCTCTCTCTCTCCCCTTCTCTCTCTCTCCCTGTCTCTCCCTGTCTCTCCCTCTCTCTCCCCTTCTCTCTCTCTCCCTCTCTCTCACTCTCTCTTTCTCTCTCTCTCTCTCTTTCTCTCCCTCTCTCTCTTTCTCTCTCACTCTCTCTCTCTCCCTCTCTCTCACTCACTCTCTCTCTCTCTCTCTCTCTCTCACTCTTTCTCTCCCTCTCTCTTTCTCTCTCTCTGTCTCTCTCTCTCTCTCTATCTCCTCTCTCTCTCTCACTCTTTCTCTCCCTCTCTCTCTTTCTCTCTCACTCTCTCTCTCTCTCTCTCTCTCTTTCTCTCTCTCTCTCTCTCTCTCTCTGTCTCTCTCTCTCTCTCTATCTCCTCTCTCTCTCTCTCTCTCTCTATCCCTCTGCAGGTGTCTGATGATGGACGGTATGCGGTGTTGTCCATCACTGAAGGCTGTGAGCCGGTAAATCAGTTGTGGTACTGCGACTTACAGCAGCTGCCCAAAGGCATCTCAGGTCAGTCAGAGAGAGAGAGAGAGAGAGAGAGAGAAGTGAAAGAGAGAGGATGTACAGGTGGTTTCTTGTTAGTGGTGGAAAAGAAAAACAACAACAGAAAACAGAGAGCGTTTGACCGCTGGTTCTGCAATGAGTTCTTTCCAGGGACAGGAAGGTGTTTTAAGTTGGGGATTCTGAAATTTTAAGCACATAACAACGATGATGTGGACGGTGATGCCATGCAAAACGATTTGCCTTTCTAAAATTTTGAGTTTTACTTATTTTATATTAAACAGAGTGTCATATATGTATATCCACATAACAGAGACGTGACATATCAAACAAACTTCATGCAAATGAGTTGAGTGATGTCCAATCAGATTGCTGATGTGATGGTAACCAATTGTGTCACTCCTACAGTCACACACTCGAACACACACCGAGCAGGAGATATAACAGTTGATTTAGAAAATGGATTTAAATATTTATATAATTTTTGATTTCTTTAGAGACAGTATTGGGCTGCTTTGGGGCTCAGAAGTTGCCTCTATATTTGCATACACGTTTTACACCTCAATCCATGTGTGTTTCAGCGGCCAGCATCCCTTCTGTGATGCAAAAACCATTTAATCATGCAAAGGGTTTTTTGAGTGTTTATGGTTCTGTCTATGGTTTTTCTTTACTAAAGAACCTTAAAGTACCATCATTTTTAAGTGTGTAGAACTGCCCCGGACAACTGTAAGTGTTATTATTGTGAAATAGAACCATCTGAAAGCAACAACAGCTCAGTCATTAAGCTGTAGGCCACACAAACAGAGCGGGGCTGCCTGCCTTCACTGTGTTTATACATAGTACAATGACTTGTGCATAAGCTGTGATCTTCCTTAATAGCAGTGAACGCTACAGTGTTATTATTATTTATTATGATTATTATTTATTATTATTATTAGTCAAGTCAAAGTTTATTTATATAGGGCTTTTTACAGCAGGTGTTGTCACAAAGCAGCTTTACAGAAAAATCCAGGTCCGAGCCCCCATGAGTGTCGCCAATGGAGACAGTGTCATTATTCTTATTCATTCAAACTCGCGTCTGATTTTTAATGCACTGTAACCCTGTGCAGGTTTGTTGCCGTGGGTGAAGCTGGTGGAAACGTTTGAGGCGCAGTATTCCTATGTGACCAACGAGGGCAGCGTGTTCACCTTCCGCACAAACCTCGACGCTCCGCGCTACCGAGTTATCAACATCGACCTCCAGGAGTCGGAGAGAGAGAAGTGGAGCACGCTCATCCCTCAACATGACAAGGACGTCCTGGGTAAGAACCCGCACACTAGAGCTAAAGAGGAGAACCGCACAGCTGCCTCATTGTTGAAGGAACTCTCCAGCGTCTCTCCACCTCATCTCTATTAGTCACACTCTAGAACACACTCACCTACCACGAACAGTAATTAGTGAAGGCACATTGGTGGCCCATTCATATCTCCTTATTTCACTGCCAGACTTTTATCCCCTAACTGATCCCGCACTTTTCCAAATATCAACACCATTCCAACTTCGGAATAATCGGTCTGATCGGAAATACACATTCTTGATCAATATTCATACCATCATAGTTAAATAACATTTTTTTCTGTAGGCATTGATGGGGTGCAAAAGTTTGTGCAAACAGCATACGTCATGTTGATGCAAGTCTATTGTTAACATCTTATTAACCAGTGGGAAACCATAGCAACCACCTAGCAACACTCTAGCAACTGCTTGGGATACCATAGCAACTACCTAGCAACACCCCAGCAACCTCAAAGCAATAACCCAGCAACCACTTAGCAACACCCTAGCAACCTCAAAGCAAAAACCTAGCAACCAGCTAGCAACACCTTAGCAACCACGAAGCAATAACCTAGCAACCACCTAGCAACACCTTAGCAACCTCAAAGCAATAACCTAGCAACCACCTAGCAACACCCTAGCAACCTCAAAGCAGTAACGTACCACCTGGGGCCCCACAGCAACCACTTATCAAAACCTTTGCAGCAACTTAAAATAACCATAGTAACCCTTTGGCAACACCCTAGCAACCGCTTAAGCTGCACAATTACTCTGCATTTTCATCAGGAAATGGAATTTGCTAGATTTCAACATGTTTCTCAAACAGAACACCTGCCGAATCAAAACAAACGTATCATAGAAGCCACATAAAACATCAATGCTGAACCATGATTACTGTCAAAACATGATCAAAGAACAAGAAAAACACCTCTACAATAATGCTAATTTCTGCTAGCACCCCTATGGGATTCTACTAATATTGTAGCACTAAGCTAATGGTGATTCAGATGGGCCTTTCCAGATTAAACACAGACATTTGAAGCTTGTAACAGACATTATCATATATCTGATCTTGTGTGTATCAGTGTTACAGTGACTCTGAGCAAGATTGTTTCATTTTCTTATTATGATGGTATTTAATCTAACGTCTGAGGCCTTCAGTCCAGCTCCTGAAGTCCTAACCAATAGAAGAGCAGCTCAGCTGTATCTACCCAGATACCACAGAGAGAACAATCCTGACTGGATCATTTTCATTTTAAGATTTTATTTTATTTTGTAGTTAAGTTTTGTTTCCAAACAAAACAAAAAACGATTTACTGCGGAACGATTCAGCCTCAACTAAGTTCAGACAATTAAATCTGAAGCGTATCTCAGAGATAGAGATACAAAAGAACACAGACATAAATACATATGAAAGAGTATGTGTGCTATGCAGAAGATAAGCGCGAAGATAATCATCTTCAGATCGAGCTTGAAAATTCTCGGCCTGCAAACCGTGACCAAATCTAAGTGCTTATTACTGGCAGTTGTACTACGAGGAAGCGTGTTAAGGTTTTTGTTTGTTTGTTTGTTTGTTTTTTGTACATATTCAGTAAATGAACCTCTATTTAACTCGGGAACACATTAAGGAAGAATCATCATTTTCAATATAGCTGAATAAAAAACAAGCAAAGACCATAAGCAAGGCAAGTTTATAGATACAGTATATTTCATACACAAAGCCAGTTCAGTGTGGTTTATATAAACAAAAGCAAAAAGAACATCAAAAGAAGAGGATAGGAAACCAATCATAGTAAAAAATAAAAGCAATAGAATGACAAAAAGTATAAAACAGTGGAACCTTAAATGTAAACAATAAAGAAATATGTACATATAAGTTATGTAAATGAATTATTAGTTATTAGTATATGAATAAAAGGGACAAGCCAAGCCAGTCGACTAAAATAAGTACCGATAGAAGTAAAACAAGAATTCCACAATGTGAGCTTTAAATTATTCATTAAGTTATTCGACAAGTAGCTAATGCACAGTGGTAATTGATGATTATTGTAACTATGACCAATGATAAATCAATAAATCTGCATCTGTTATGTGCAAAACTCGAATCTGATATATATACATAAATATTAACAAACAACAAACAAGCAACAAAACCCCCCAAATGCATAAGGCAGTAGCGCATGTTGCAGTTTGTTCCACCGAGTGCCATATAGCGCCCCCTTTAGGTAACATTAGATGCTACAGCCTGTAGTGGGACATTTACACTCGACGGGGAGCCAACGTTAACTAATCTGTGCACCGATAGTTCAACTTCAGCTGTGATTTTGTAGTTTGGAGCAGAAACACAGAGAACTCTGTAAGTGTTGGTGCTGAATCTGTTCTCAGGCTGAGTAGAGAATCAGACTCGCTTCACTTCTTTAATTCCAGCCTGTGAAATTTGATTATGTGCTGCGTTCATCAGTCTTACACACAGACTGCGCACTCGTACACTGCGTATCGCCAAGCGTCGAAAAAGTTCAAACCATTTCAACCAATAGAAACATGCAAGCAGAACATGGATGAAAATCCAAGATGGAGCGCTGTGCAGTCTCTTCATGTTCCTTATGACTTCGTCGTCTGCTTGTCTCTGTATGAGGCCATCACCAAAACTTTCTATCCGATGGCCCAGATTTCTTTGTTTCTGGTCCAGCGGCCATATTACAGAAAATTCTTAAGTCTGAGACCATATCTTATCTGCTTTGTTGTCATGGCAACTTCAGTTAAGACTGAAGTTTGGACAGAAGCCATTACAGAACAAGAGTTCTTAAGTCTATAATCTTATCTTATTTCCAGATAAGAAAGCAGTATAACAGTGTTTAAAAGCCCCAGACGCTGCAGACTCGATCTCCACCAACCCTCTGATCACCTTCGTGTGTTAATGTTGATGATGGAATATTACAGTGATGGTGGTGAATAATGAGGAGGCGGAGCTGAACGTGTGTCTGTTTATTAGGAGGAGTAACGTTAGCGCGCTCGGCTGAAGCATTTGGGAAATGGAGACTGAAACTGGGGAGCGGCGACGCTCTGATAAACAGCAGGGGGCGCTCTCGCAGTATTCTTAACTTTCAGTTTATTGCTTTAGTTTTATTTGACCTTTTTTACCTCAGTATCGGTAGCTAACGTTAGCTGTCTGACTAACTAACTGGATTACATGTTTACGTTTCAGCTGTGCACGTAGGGTCAGTTGCTAGGTAACAGACACAACAGTTGATTGTCGACTTCAGTCGAGAAAGTTAAGGTTTCCTAACTTGAGATGAGATAAGATGCTGTAAGATATGATTCTTAAATTAGGATCAGATTTGCTTCTGTAATACGGAATTGTGAAAAACCTTATGTTGACCTGTCAGATCTTCAGTTAAGACATAAAGATAGGAAGTTTCTGGAATACGGCCCCTGATGTTGGGTTTCCCAATGGATTTCAAGCTGTACAAACTCCGCCCCACATGGACAAGATCCACATGCGTTTGCGTCTACCGCTCTGTTCTTGCGTTGTCTAGTGTGTGGGCACCCTTACACACGTTCTCTGAACAACTGCATGCAGAACGTGCATAAATCATACAGAACGTGCGTAACATTGATGATTGTAATGTGGAACCAAATTTCACAAGCGAGTTCCACCCGGAGCCTTAAGCTGCAGGCCGTTAGCAAGTTAGCCCAAAGTTTTATTACACAGTTTTATAAACTAAGAATAACTCCATGAATTTGCACTGAAGTCCCTGTAGTTACTGAATAATAAGCCTTAATATGAAATAAACCTGGAATGTTAGAAGGGGTTAAAACAGCACAGACGTTTCTTTTAGCAGCACAAACGAAAGACCATTTGGGTCGATTTGGACGTTGATGTGGGGCTGAGTGACGTCACTCATTGGAACTTTATGGCTAAATTTCTGACCACATGGGGGGGCAGCTTGGTACTGCATTATTACATTTTAATAGACTCTTAGATGATTTCAGTCCAATAAACTCTTAGATTAAAGTGTTAAAAGTGTTGGTCTTGCTTTGGGCAACAGCACCGACACTTAAGCATGATAATTACTTTGACTTTACTAGTTCACAGACATGCTGTTTCGTGTGGCTAAAATAATCATTTACAGGAATGTTTCATCTCATTCAGGGCTTTGATGTGAGCCTGTAAGATCGATGAGTGTTAATTAGAGTGATGCACTGGAGGGCTCTGGAGATCAGGTGCTTTTCAGCATGTTGGAAATAAAAGCAGGGACAGACTGTAGGATGGAAACAGGCCAATAATTAGGCTATTTACAAAACTGAGTATCTTTAATGTGGCGCAGTGCTCAATATGCAAAACTGACTTCAAACTAACCAGGAGCTTCCAGCATAACAAGTCTAAAAGTGTCAGATTTTATTTTTATTCATTTATTTCACAGTGACAGTGCAGATAACTGTTACATACAGATGCAGAATATTCATGTGTGTCGCCTTTCACTGGTTCAGTTTTAAAACAGAGATAAAACAAACAGGTGCAGAACAAACTGAACACAACTAATTTAATGCACGTCTGTATGTAAACATGCATATAGCATTGTAAGTGTAATTAAAGGGGAACGTTAATATTTTTTAGATGGCTGAGATGTAATCAGAGAGATTCAGAGTGGTTTGGTGTGAAATGGTTCAGATGTCTTTACAGTGGTGGTGATAGGAACCAGGGGTCGCCATGACTACAACACAGATATAGACATTTTATTTACTATCCAGAACCACCAGTGAACCTACACGAGTCTTCTGAGTTTATATGGAATGTTGATGATGGAAAATAGTGGAAAATCTGGAATAATAAGTTTTCTTTGGGGACTATTTTGCCTCACAGCGCCCTGCATGTATCCCTCCACCATGAATGGAGTTTAAGTTCTCTAAACTATCATAAAACAGTGTCTCAGTCATCAGGCAGTGAATTCATAACCATTTCATGTAGGAACTTTCTGTGAGGGAGCTTTTAGAGGTGGACGTCTGGTTCCTATCACCACCACTGTGAACAGTTCTGACTCGGTAAGTTTATCTAGAACAGAGCGTTTCACACCAAACCACTCTGAACTGCTCTGAACTGCTCTGAACCTCTCTGTTTACATCTTAACCTTTTAACTATAAAGATTTTTTAAAAAATCATTGGACTTTTAAGGCTTGCACTGTATGTACTCCACTCAAAACACAGACGATAGCCCACATGTGTTTCTACGACACCTGTAGGACCTACTAAGGATAAAAAGCCTAGTTGAGTGAGGCCAGTTTGGGCTGATTTCCTGCTGCTGCAGTGTTTCACACCAAACCACTCTGAATGAACTTTGTTTACGTCTCAACCGTTTAATAATGCATGAATTTTGAAAAAACGATGGACTTCCCCTTCCTTGAGGCAGTGTTATGTATTAAAAATGTTGAAGAAAGTTGCAGGTTTGTGCCGTCAGGTCCATTAGCTGCACTGTTTTGTTCCTATTTCCTAAAAGATTACAGCAATAATTCATTTCCCGAACGCAGATCTCTGAGGAGGAACCTTCTCAGACCAGCTCCACCACTGAGTGCGGGTTGATTTTGCAACACTGGTCTGTTTCGTTTGAACGTCATGAAAATGGTTATGACATTTGTTTTTTTTGTTTTTTTCTCAGAAAAGCTAGCCACAACTTCATCGACTAAGTACTTTCACTTACTAGTTTTATTTGCACATCTCGGGGTGAAAAGAGGAAACGAGCGTGTTTGAGCAAGTGTCCTGCAGCAGCTTTTTTTCTGTAAACAGACCTTGTTTTCTTCTGAAACTAAGGATTCCGTCCCAGAACATCTTTTCCAGTCTGCACCACAACACAGACACAGTCTTAACTAGAAAAAGGGACGACATGAGACTCTCCTGTTACCACATCACTGAGCAAACTGATCACGTAAAATATTGCAGTGGTGTTAAATTATAATACAATGTCTTCAAGGAACTAAAACAAGGAAATCTTTATTAGCAGCATCAAAACAACAATGGCAATTTGCATAAAAATGAAAATATCACCAGCACTACTGTTTCACTGTTTACATAATGATTCTGTAAACGTGTTTATATAACTCATACACACTTATATCACTTTTCCCTAATAATTACTAATGTCACAAGAAAATATGATCACAGCAAGACAGCTATATGCAAAAGTTTGTTGTTGTTTATTTTCTGAGTGTAAATAAGTTACACATCCTCTACAGCAGGGGTGTCAAACTCAACCACTAAAAGGTCCATATGAAACAATCTCAACAAATCTGTGGTCCAGCTGTGTTTTTATTTTATTTTTACTTTGCAGTTTGCCATTGTTTATTCAAAATGTAAATAAAAACAAATTGTTTTATATAAAATAATAGACTACATTAGCTGCAGATGTTAAACTGTTAAACCTCTTTAAATGTCCCCAGTGTACAGTAGGTTTTTTAAATCTGCCCATTCGCTTGAATGAGACACTTGGCACTTTTATTTATTTATTAATTTTTTTTTATCCCATAGATTGTTGCTGGGGAGGGGATGGGAGCAGTGCATTCTGTGAACCGTAGTGCGGTTCACGGTGAAATGGGCTGATATTAATAGAAAATATAAATAATTCTGTGGGCCGAACAGGATTGTGCCACGGGCCTTGTGTTTGATATATGGGCTCTACAGAACACACTTCTGCACGTTTACTGTTTATTTACTGAATTTAACAAAATATCATAAAATCATTAAACCCAGCAAATAAATAATTAGGCGCTAAAAATAGCAGAAAAAGTCTATATTTAAGTGTGTTATTTAAACACAAATAAAAAACAAAAAAAAACACATAATTTGACCAATCATAAACTTTCCTATATGACTGGATCTGTAAAGAATAGGGATACAACAACACAACGCACATATTGTATCATTGTGGCAAAACTAGTATAATAGCTTGTGGCTAGTGTGTTAGCTTGGGGCTAGCATGTTAGCTTGTGAAAAAAGCACAACTTATGTTTCACATTTACTTTTATAGTGATGAATATTTCAATAGACTGAAATGGACACATTAACATATTGATATAAGGCACATTTTCAGCCATGCTTTATTTTTGGGTGTTTCAGAAATGTGTAGAATTGAGACACCATCGTTTCTGTAATATATTGAATTCTGAATTTGACACTCACTCGTACGCACATCTGCACTATTAACTTACACCATCCGTTTGTGAAAAGGCGCTAATTGTACACGGTTATCAGATTTGGTATTATTTGAAGCAGTATGATTATGATTGGGTGGTGTATTTAAATTGATAACGCTCCATCCTCAGTTTTTAACCCCTCCAGGTTTCGTGCAGTGTGTGAACCAGCACCACCTGCTGGTGAACTACGTGCATGATGTGAAAGACATCCTGCAGCTGTACGAGCTTTCCACTGGGACGTGGATCCGTGACCTGCCGCTGGATGTGGGAACGGTGGTGGGCCTGAGCTGCAAGAAGAAACACTCTGACTTCTTCTACAAGTTCACTTCCTTTACCACCCCAGGTACAAACCGCACACTGCTGCACACTCACATACAGGAGTGCAGTACACACCACTGTTATTCGGTACACACTACCGTACTTCAGTACACACTACCGTATTTCAGTACACACTACCAAACTTCAGTACACACTACCGTACTTCAGTACACACTACCAAACTTCAGTACACACTACCATATTTCAGTATACACTACCAAACTTCAGTACACACTACCATATTTCAGTACACACTACTGTACTTCAGTATACACTACCGTATTTCAGTACACACTACCAAACTTCAGTACACACTACCATATTTCAGTATACACTACCGTATTTCAGTACACACTACCGTATTTCAGTACACACTACTGTACTTCAGTACACACTACCGTATTTCAGTACACACTACCAAACTTCAGTACACACTACCATATTTCAGTATACACTACCATACTTCAGTACACACTACCGTATTTCAGTACACACTACCAAACTTCAGTACACACTACCATATTTCAGTATACACAACCGTACTTAAGTACACACTACCATATTTCAGTACACACTACTGTACTTCAGTACACACTACTGTACTTCAGTACACACTACCGTATTTCAGTACACACTACCAAACTTCAGTACACACTACCGTATTTCAGTACACACTACCAAACTTCAGTACACACTACCATATTTCAGTATACACAACCGTACTTCAGTACACACTACCATATTTCAGTACACACTACCATATTTCAGTATACACAACCGTACTTCAGTACACACTACCATATTTCAGTACACACTACCATATTTCAGTATACACAACCATACTTCAGTACACACTACCGTACTTCAGTACACACTACCATATTTCAGTACACACTACCGAACGTCAGTACACACTGCTGTACTTCAGTACACACTACTTTTATTCAGTACACACTACCAAACTTCTGTCTGTCTGCCTGTCATTCAGTCAGTCTGCCTGTCTGTCTGTCTGCATATCTCCCACATATCCCCACCTTTACCCACACTCCATCGCCCCCTGCTGGCCAGTCTGATCAGTCACATGCTGCCCAGTGTTCTCCACGTTGCTGTCTGTGCTCTGCGTGTTGTCTGACAGGCGTGTGTTGCGTGTCTCCTGCTTGAATCCATGCTGATATGATTCTGTGTTTATGGTCTGTAACTAAATAAACACTGTGTATCTGCTGCAGGAATCATCTATCACTTTGATCTGAGCGAGCCCGACGCCGAGCCCACTGTTTTCAGACAGGTGGAGGTGAAGGGGGTTCACGCCTCAGACTACCAGACCAGCCAGGTAGGACTGCACATGCACGCACCTGTCCAACATCACAGTTTATATTAGAGAACGCATCTGTGGTTCTACACCCTTAAAAATATGGTTCTTCAAGGATTTTTTAGTAGAGACAATGGTTCTATATAGAACCATGAACACTCAAATACACATTCACATGTTTAAAGAGTTCTTTGCATAGTGAAATGGAGAATGTGTGGTTCTATATAGCACCAAAAAAGGGTTCTGCTATTGTTACGATGTCAAGCTTGTATACAGTAGAACAACTTTTCTAGTGCTATATTTTTTCAGATACAACCCACTCTCCATCAATCTGAGGGACCATTTCACCATGCAAAGAACCACTGAAGTGTGCAAACAGTTCTTTGAGTGTTCACGGCTCTATATAGAACTATTGTCTGTACTAAAGAACCCGGTGAAGAACCTTTTTTTTTAAGAGAGTCGGTCAGGCCTTAAGCCCAGCACGCTCCAGCCTGAGCCAACATTCTCTGAAAAAGCGCAGTCCGTGCCATACCTCAGTGTAATTACTGGTTACTTGGAAGTGTTTGAACTGTTCTTTGTTCCTCACGCTTCAGTGCATTTGGCACGTCAACTTCAGGACACTTGTGCCAACATCAGAGCGATTCTGTTCATTAGATAAAGGTCTTATAATAATAGTACACAAGCTGATAGGCCAGTAAACAAATGATGAACGGTGCTGCTGAGCCGTTGGTGTGTGTTACAGGTGTTCTACCCCAGTAAGGACGGCACTAAGATTCCCATGTTCCTGGTTCACGCCCGTGGCATACAGAAGGACGGCTCCCACCCGGTCTTCCTCTACGGATACGGAGGCTTCGAGAACTCCATTCAGCCGTACTTCAAGTGAGGGTCACACACTGGACACTGCGGTCACTATAAAGACCACGCAGTGAAGCACTGTGAACTGCACGATTTTAGAATCGATTATTATAATGTTCAATAATGCATGAACCCATTTTAACACCAACATCTAATTAGGACTGTTTTAAAATGTAAACAGCAAAAAAGCTCATGGTCTGTTTTCCACCACTGTGTGAAACTTCCTCCAGACACATCTGAGCGTGTGTGAATTTGTGTATTTGTTGTATTTTTAAAAAATTATTCACAACTGAATCAGAATTTTAAATGGTAAAAAAAGGGAGAGAGAGATAGAAAAAGAAAGAGAAGGACAAAAAGAAATAGAGGGAAAGGGAGAGAGAAAGAAAGAAAAGAGCGAGAAAGGAAGAGAAAGAGAGGTAGAAAAAGAAAAGAGAGAATGAGAGATAGAAAAGAGAGACAATGGAGACAGACAGAGAGAGAAAGAGGAAAAGAAAAGAGAAAAATAAAGAGGAGAGGGAGAGAAATGATAGAGATTAGAAGAAAATGAAAGAGAACAAGAAAGATGTAGAGAAAGAAAGAAGAGAGAGGTAGAAAGAGAATGACAGAAAGAAAAAGAAAGAAAGAAAGAAGTTGAAAGAGAAAAAAAGAAAAAGTAGGAGAGGTGAAAAGAAAGAAAGAGAGGCATGAAAGAAGAAGAGAAAGAGAGAGAAAGAGACAGAGTGTGTTGTAAATGTGTGATATGGGTTAAAGTTAACTGGTATGTGTGTCTGCGTGTGTATCTGTGTGTGTGTGTCTGTGTGTGTGTGTCTGTGTGTGTGTGTGTGTGTCTGCGTGTGTATCTGTGTGTGTGTGTCTGTGTGTGTGTGTGTGTGTCTGCGTGTGTATCTGTGCGTGTCTGTGTGCGTGTGTGTGTGTGTGTGTGTGTGTCTGTGTGCGTGTGTGTGTGTGTGTGCGTGTGTCTGTGTGCGTGTGTGTGTGTGTGTGTCTCTGTGTGTGTGTGTGTGTCTGTGTGTGTCTTTGTGCGTGTGTGTGTCTGTGTATGTGTGTGCGTGTGTCTGTGTGCATGTGTGTGTGTGTGTGTGTGTGTGTGTGTCTGTATGCGTGTGTGTGTCTCTGTGTGCGTGTGTGTGTCTCTGTGTGTGTGTGTGTGTGTGTGTGTCTGTGTGTGTCTGTGTGTGTCTTTGTGCGTGTGTGTGTGTCTGTGTATGTGTGTGCATGTGTGTCTGTGTGTGTCTCTGTGTGTGTCTGTATGCGTGTGTGTGTCTCTGTGCGTGTGTGTGTCTCTGTGTGCGTGTGTGTGTCTCTGTGTGTGTGTGTGTGTCTCTGTGTGTGTCTGTGTGCATGTGTGTGTGTCTCTGTGTGTGTGTGTGTGTCTCTGTGTGTCTCTGTGTGCGTGTGTGTGTCTCTGTGTGTGTGTGTGTGTCTCTGTGTGTGTCTGTGTGCATGTGTGTGTGTCTCTGTGTGCGTGTGTGTGTCTCTGTGTGCGTGTGTGTGTCTCTGTGTGTGTGTGTGTGTGTGTCTCTGTGTGTGTGTGTGTGTGTGCGCAGCACGGCGAACCTGCTCTTCGTGCGGCACCTGGGGGGAATCCTGGCCGTGGCCAACATCAGGGGAGGCGGAGAGTACGGCCAGACCTGGCACAAAGGTACAACCCCTCACCACTTCATCAGTCACTGACCTTTTATTGGACCTAATGTCCCCAAGAGGGAGGATCACAGATAAAAGGCTCAGATCAAAAAAGACCAACAAGGTTCAGAGGAGTCATCAGAAACCACGACTCAGCTCACCTGCAGCTGACCGGTCCAGAGGAGGAGGAGAGTTAGAAAAAGAAAGAGAAGGAAAGCGAAAGAAAGAAAAGCAAAAGAGAGAGAAGGAAAGGAAAGAGAGAGAGAGAAGAAGAGAGAAAAAGAGAAACAAGAGAGGGAAAGAAAGAAAAGTGAAAAAGGAGAGAGAGAAGGAAAGTAGAGAGAGAGAGCAGAGAGAGAGAGAGAGAGAGAGAGAGAGAAGAAGGAGAAAAATAAAAACAGGTGGAAAAGATAAGAGGGAGGGGAAAGAAAGAAAGGAAAGCAAGAGATTAAAAAAGGAGAGAGAAAGAAAGTAAAAATGCTTCTTGTTTGTTTTTTAAATTTAATACAAGGCTTTTAATTAAGAATAATATTATCAGCGTTACAGTTTGAGTGAAACATAGAATTTTTAAAACGTTGTACATAAATTTAAGAATTGTTTTTAAAAAAATGAACCACAAAAATAGAAATAAAACTCAAAAACTAATCTGACTTTTTTGTTCAAATTTGCTCAAATTAAATTGTGACCTAAAAATAGTGCAGGATCCTCAAGTGTCCTCTTCATTTTACTTCTCATAACTTTTTTTTTTTTTTGTTCAAAACTCTAAAACGTTCTGTTGTTTATTTCCCGCTTTAAACTGCAGTAATGTCTGGATTTGACTTCGACTTATTTTAAAGGCTTAAAATCTGGTCAGCTCACTTCAGGTCCATGCACGTTTTATATTGTACATAATATTAAATTCTTATTTTTAAATGGTATTTTTAGTCATTTAGTGACAAATATGATGCATATTATTATAATTATAAAATACAGTTGAGACCACATTGAAAATCTTTTATAAGAATTTAATATTGTATACAATATAGAACATGCTTTGTCCTAAAGCCTATGTGTCAAACACAAGGCCCGCAGGCCAAAACAGGCCCGTGGCACAATCCTCTCCAGCCCGCAAAATTATTTTAATTCTCTATTATTATTAGCCTGTCTCACCCTGAGCTGCACTACAGTCCCCAGCATGCATTGTAACAAAATGTGCACTCTAAGCCCCTTCAGTAACAATCTTTGGGCCAGTGGTTACACAAAAAGAAAAGGTGCCCTGGTGTCTAGTTCTGGCAAATAGGCAGGTTTTTAACACACCTCCTGGGGACATTAAAGAGGTCTAACAGTTATCTATTGCTACTGTGGCCTATTGTTTTATATAAAACAATTTATGTTTATTGTAAATTTTTATTTATTCGTTTATTTTTGAATAGTTCAAGTATTCAGTGCCTATTTTGCTGTTGCAGTTTTGGCATATTTTGAATATGGCCAGTTGGGGTTGTGACAAAATGTTAAAAATAAAATAAAAACACAGCTGGCCCTCAGATTTGTTGAGATTTTTTAATACGGCCCTTTTAGTGATTCAGTTTGACACCCCTGCCCTAAAGTGAACTGACCAAATTTTAAGCATTTTAAGTAACAAATCCGGACATTTCTGCAATGTGTTTAAAGCAGGATTCTGGTGTGGCTGCTGGTGTAAGTGCCCCCCCTGCTGGCTGAGCAGTGATCAGCGCAGCCCCACAGTTTAAAACTGACTGAAACGTGCTCTATCTTTGTTGTTATAACAGACAACAGCACATTTTTACACCATGCTTGTCGTTCCACCGACCGCCAGGTGCTAAGGAACAACAATTGTCTCTTTACTCTAAGCTGCTGTAACTGCGTGTTTTTGGTGGACTAAACTGACACTGGGGTCATTTCACATCAACTCGACTGAGGCCTGTGAGGTCATGTCATGGATTTCTGTGAAAAAATAATATTACTCCTATAATAATGATCCAACAATGATACTATTCTGCAATATTATAACTATATCAATATTAATTCTGTAATAATGATACTGTGCTGCAATTAGGTTTTCAGTGATTACTTTTTTAGTTTTCTCCATAAAGTTCTTAATCACATCTTAAATAGTTGATCTGCTTACAGAATGACTGAACTGAGCATAATTATTAACTGGAATAATATTTTGAGTTTACTCTGTTTTGTAGGCCTTCTAACCTTACAGTTCCTTTTTTGTCCTTTAATCCTTTTTTCTGATTAAGAGCAGTAATATTTTATTAACACAGTTACACAGTTACATATACTCTTATATATAGTATATTGTTATTATATTTAGTGTACTCTAAACAAATATAGTGTGCTGTTATACATAGTGTACTGTTACATATATAGTGTATTGTTACATATACAATAACTGTATAGTGTACTGTTTCACTATATATGTACTGTGGCACTATTTATTAACAGTACACTATATGTTACGTACTGTTACATATACAGTGTACTGTTTTATTTATAAATTATTATAATTATAAGTATTTATAAAGTACTATGACATACAGTATATTATTAGATACACACATAGTACACTATTACATATATGATGTACTATTAAATATTCAGTATACTATTAGATATACAGTGCACTGTTGCATATAAAGTGCGCTGTTACCAACTGAATGTAGTGATACATACACTATATATTATATACTGCAACATATACAGTGCACTGTTTTATGTTTACAGTGTACTGTTATATTTTTAATGCGCTGTTACATATATAGAGTACTGTTGTGTGTAGTGTACTGTCAGAATGGTAAAGCTGTGTGTGTGTGTGTGTGTGTGTGTGTGTGCGTGTGTGTGTGTGTGTGTGTGTGTGTTGTAGCGGGCACTCTGGGGAATAAGCAGAATTGCTTCGATGATTTCCAGAGTGCGGCGGAGTATCTGATCCAGGAGGGCTACACCACCCCCAGCCGCATCGCCATCAATGGAGCCTCCAACGGGGGGTTACTCGTGGGTGAGTTAGAACACACAAACGTTCTTCCTCACAACTGTTTCCTGATGGAAATCTGAACAATATTACAGCCATTATTATTTATAAAAAGGGGAATATGAAAAGCAAGTGTTAGAGGAGCATTCACCCAGAGACTCTAACAATACCATCCATGAATGACAGCTAAGAGGGGCTCGTCAAAACGGCACAAATTACACCATGCGTGATCCCCCCTTTAGATTCTGTTCATTCTTAGCCATGATAGCATTTGAGTATTAAGATACACAGATCAGCCATAACAGTAAAACCACCTCCTTGTTTCTACACTCAGTGTCCATTTTATCAGCTCCACTGACCGTATAGTTTCACTCTGTAGTTCTACAGTTACAGACTGTAGTCCATCTGTTTCTCTGATACTTTGTTAGCCTGTTCTTTAGTGGTCAGGACCCCCACAGGACCCTCACAGAGCAGGTACTATTTGATGTTGGGTCATTCTCAGCACTGCAGTAACACTGATGTGGTGGTGGTGTGTTAGTGTGTGTTGCGCTGGTGCGAGTGGATCAGACACAGCAGTGCTGCTGGAGTTTTAAACACTGTGTCCACTCACTGTCCACTCTATTAGACACTCTTACCATGTCAGTCCACCTTGCAGCATCTCAGTCATCAGGCAGTGAATTCATAACCATTTCATGTAGGAACTTTCTGTGAGGGAGCTTTTAGAGGTGGACGTCTGGTTCCTATCACCACCACTGTGAACAGTTCTGACTCTGTAAGTTTCTCACCAAACCGCTCTGAACCACTCTGAACCGCTCTGAACCGCTCTGTTTACTTCTTAACCTTTTAATTATGCAGAAATTTTGAGAAATCAGCGAAGTTCCCTTTTAAGGCTTGCACTGTATGTATTCTACTCATACCAAAGATGAAAATGACCCACATGTATTTCTAAGACACCTGTAGGACCTACTAAGGGTAAAAAGCTTAGTTGAATGATTTAATTTGGACTGACTTCCTGCTGCTGCGTTCATATTCCTCATATCTGACTCACTTCTGCTATAAACACAACCACAAACAGCACAGCTGGCATTTTCTCACCACGTCCGTCAGCACAGCAGGTCCCTCAAAGCTGCATGTGTGTCCAGCCCAGTATCATCACTCATTAGAGTCGCCTCAGTCAGCGAGCAGTCAGTCGGCCTGTCGGCCTGCCGTTACACAGCAGATTAAACAGCAGAGTCGGCCATTTGACAGCAGCCACTCCCACCATATGGCACCTTCAGGGTCTGTGCCAGTCATGCAAATTAAAATAGCATGAAATTATTTTATGTTAAACATGACGGTTAATATTTGCACCAGCACAACAAAGTGTAGGGACTTGAGTGTCATCTGAGATTCCTTAACAGCTCGACATGGTTTCATTTACTGCCATTAGAAACACCTTTATATCCATTAAATCATCAATTAATAACCATCAAATGTATGTATAATCAGCTCCAGAACAGCTGTTAAACACAGTCTTTTACACTGTAATATCAACCCATCAGGAAAGTACAGAATACCATTACTGACTGTTGGATGCCACCAGGAACCAGTAGAAACTTCTAATGGTTTTTATGATTTTTTTCAGCAGTGTCCATTATAGTAAGCCTACTTTCTAGTTATGTTTGATTGGCTTCCCCGACAAAAGTGAACATCTAGTATGCTGAGGACAGAGGATGCTGACTGCAGCGCAGTGTATAATAATTATAGTCAAATGACTTACACTCTGAAATGTAACTGAAGGTCAAATTACAGTTAAAAAGCATATTTGAAATCACCGGTAAAATCTGGCAAAAACCTCATAAATAGTTAAATAGGCTCATTAATGCAAAGAAATTCGTTTTTTTCGGGTTGTTCTGGCTACTGTGGAGCAGTACGTGGGGGGGGTCTGCCATGTTGAGCGTTACGATCGTTCCCATTCGTATTTTAACTAGTGACCATCTCCTTCTTCATAACGTCTCTGTTATAGTCGTCATACTACACTACTGGATGTACAGTGGACTGGACACCCAACAGCCCAGCCTCAGCATCACTGAATGTATTTTGAATTTCTTAACTACCAACTTTTAACCCTAACAAGTATATTTCCCAAGTATACTTCATACAGTAGTTCACTAATATTATGTGTTAGTATACTTGTAAGTGTACTATTTCACTTCTTGGGGCTAAATTGGTCCACTTTTTAGTTTATTAAAATATAATTTGAAGTATATCATAAGTAAACATATCGCTGTTGTCAGAACAAAATGTGATATCTCAAAAATGGTAACTTTACAGGAAAAGGAAGAAACCTACTTTATTTTAATGAAAGTCAAAGGAACCAGATTTTTTTCCAAGTCACTTTGGGTCGTTTCTTTTGGTCCCTTCATCATGAAATTTAAACAGAAAGTACAGAGCCACAGGCTTTTTCAAATTATGTCAAAAACTGAAAAACAAAAAACAATGGAGATTTTCCTCCGACAGCAGTGATATATGTCCATTAGCCTGACTGCATGTCTTTGGACTGTGGGAGGAAAACCACACAGACACGGAGAGGACATGCAAACTCCACACAGAGAGGTCACCACCCCCTGGTCACCCAGCAGGGTAATCAAACCCAGACCCTTTTTGCTGTGAGGCAACAGCGCCACCCACTGTGCCATTATGTGCTGTTACTTTATACTTACTTGAACTTTTCTGTATACTTGTATAAGCCAAGTGTACTTAAGTATAACTTTGTTTAGCATATCTCTGAGAAGTACATAAAAGTATACCGAACACATACTGACTTATTTCTAGTTTAAAAGAAGGATACTAATAGCACACTTGAATAAACTTTGGAGGTGTGTCTGCAGATTCTTTGAGAAACTAAAAGTGAGTCTCCTGAAAAGAATGGAAGCTGGAATAAAGGTACCTAAAAAGTTATCTGCGTCCTGTCTGCTCTGGTCTTCGTTAGAAGTTAGGCAGGCGACGTCCGTTACCTGTTAGCTACATCAGCCTTGTAGCTCCAGCGCTAAAACTAAAGAAACACACTTCATGCTAAAAACATGCCTTGGCTGATCAACTACATCTGGAGTAAGGCAACCCATACAGAAATCTGATATATGGCAATATATGGCTTACAAATATATGACTTATATTTAAGCAGTAGAACCCGAGAGGGAGTGTGTTATCGCCAATAACATCACGGCTGTGATTTGGTCGCCGTAGATCATCACAGCCGTGATGTTATTGGCGATAACACACTCCTCGAGTGTTCTACTGCTTTAATACAACAGTTAAATAAATACAGTAATAAATTAATAAACTGGGCCGTGAACGCGGCGTTTTAATATGTTTTAATGTTCGCAGTTCCTTCACCAAATTATAGTTCGTTAACGAGCAGCTTGTTGCTACGTCAGAGTAACGAGCTCCGCCCACTCGCTGCTCAGCCGGCAGTTCGTTCTCCAGCTCCACACAGACCAACTGACAGTTTGGGAATTTAGTGTCGTCTCATCTTCAGCGTCTGACCAAATCGGCTGTCGTTCAAATGTGATCTTAAAAGTGTCCGTTTTCTGTTTGTGGCAAAGTAAGAAGTGAAAATGTTCAAATGTCTTGAGCGTCTCCTACAGCTGTCAAAGCCGTTGCTTAGCAACAGCGTCTCAGTGGAGTGATAGTGTTTGTGAGAAACCCGTGATGTTATGGTGAAACAACAGCACAGTTAGAACACTTCTCAACCAATCAGCTCGCGTGGCCGAAACTAACCGTTGTATAATAACATATATGGATTTCTCTTTTATCTAACTTATATTTGTCATATATGGACATAAATGTGAAATATATGCCAGCTTTTTTGAAACTGGTCATTTTCAAATATGAGACATATCTTTTAGTCGTATGTCACCATATACAAAGATACAGTCTATGTGTAACACATATTTAACAAAATATGATAGAAAACATTTTTCACATATGGATGACATATATTACTCACATATGCTAGCTTAATGTTATATGATATAAAATATTTATGCGTCTTCTTTGTTCCTTCCACTACGTAGCTACATAACACTAAAAACGTGGAAGCTAGGCAAAAACATTAAATAAATAAAAATATTGTTCCCCAACACATTTAAATAATTTAATATTTAAAGGTAAACAGATAATAAAGCAACAATTAAAACAGTACTGGGGTGTATTCAATTCATTTATGTATGTATGTGTACTTAAGTATATGGACACTACATATATGTACATGTATTTTAAAATTTTTGCATGTCCCTTTATGATATGTGTGCATATATGGCAATATATCAGAACGGGAAAAAGTTAATTATGTAAATTGAATTGTTTGCTAAGCTGCTTTTTTAAATGATCGTTGTTGATTGGCTGAGCTGAGCAGAAGCCTTTAGATGCATCACTGTCCCATGACTGCGTTTGCTCTGTGTTAATGTACGTTAAAGTAAAGGTGTGTATGTTTCAGCTGCGTGTGTGAACCAGCGTCCGGACCTGTTCGGCTGCGTCGTAGCTGAGGTGGGGGTGATGGACATGCTCAAGTTCCACAAGTTCACCATCGGCCATGCCTGGACCACCGACTACGGCTGTGCGGATGACCCCGAGCAGTTCAAATGGCTCATCAAGTACAAACAAACCTCTTTCATAACCGCTAAAGCACCGTGGCTCTGTACTGAGGCTTTAGGGCCAGCTGTGTGTTTAAACAGGAGTTACTAAGTTTTACTAGTAAAGCAGGTATTAAAAAAATACTCATCATTTATGGAGAAGAATTTTTGGCAAATTGAAAACCCGTCATTACAGTGGGGGAATGTGAAATGCAGTGCACACATCACATTACTGTTCCATAGTAAGATGCAGAATACGAGCCAGAATGAAAAACAAACCCTCTGTTACAGTGATTTCACTTCTCTTCGCCTCTTTACTGAACAACATAAGGGTTTACATTTAAACTGAAACACTGAATCTGAGTCAGAATTGAATACATTCACCTTTAAAATGTAATGAATGCACAGCTATGCTGCTTTACACTGTGCAGCGCTTTAAATAGATTTTTCCCACTGAAATGCAGTCAGAACAGTGAAACCAGTGAAATGCACACATGACATTACTGTTCCACAGGTGACGTACAGAATAGGATCCAGACTGAAAAGCAAAACCTCTATATCACTGATTTCACCTCTTCTTTGCACTTCACATGAACTGAAGTCCAACCAAAACTGTACAATGCAGATTCTGTTTAACCCCTTAAATGGCCAAAGTTTTATTACACACTTCTATAACCTACATCCATTCTTTGGCTTGTAACAATGGTGGAACCCTTCTGGTGCTATATAGAACACTTTTCAAAAAGGGTGCCAGAATATTCAGTTGAAAACAAAGGAACATCTGGTTTGCTGGTCGTTCATCTACCACAAACGTGTGAATGCAGAATTAAGCAACAAGGAATGTTTGGAGAAAACAAGGAGCAGCATCTGATGAAAGGAACACCGTGGCAGCTGTTAAGCATGGGGATGGATCTGCTATGCTTTGGGGTTGTGTGGCAGCCAGGGGCTCAGGAAACATTAGATAGATGGAAGAATGGAATCCACTAAATTTCAGCAAATTCTGAAAGCAATTGTGGCACTGAAGCTGAAAAAAGCTGGCTTCTACAACACTAAACACCATAGCGTTTACACCATCCCAGATGATATCCCCCTCATTTGATTTGTAGCTAATTACCTAGTGGGTTCTCTAGGCAAATGGTTACACAGTGATCCACTGTGAACCTCAAAATCCTGCCAAAGGGGGCTCTACTAAGTACTGACTTAGGAGGTTGTTTCTGCACATGCCACAAATACTATTTTATTTTTCTGCTTTTTAAGTATTTATAAATGTATACTTAAATATAAAGTAGCTGCATTAACGATTTGCAGGGTTTGTTTACTTCTTTTCACTTCAAAAACTATATATTAAAAAACTATAAATACACCAATAAATAGCATCAGTTACTGTATTAAAGTTAACAGTTACAGTAACTGCACTTTAAGGTGTATCTAGTGGAGGTACAGTAAGTACACTTGCAGTATGCATGTTAAAGCGCATTTGTTCAGCTGATGACAGTAGAGATATGCGGGAAGGCTCCTAAATCTAAATATCGTCTAAATACATACATTACAGAAACCAGCTGGTCTATTTTCTCTACTGTCCTTTGCTCAGTGTTAGAGATGCATACATCATAATGTATATGATACAGAAGAGTAGTGTTTGTATAACATCTGTATTTATCGTCTGTGTGCTGCTGTTCTGTGTAGCACTGTGTTTTGGAGAACCTACGTTCTGCTCCTCTCTCTACACATCAAAAGAAATGACAACAAAGCTGACTTTCACTTTAAATGATTAATGACTACCATTCGCTCGACTCCTGCAGGTACTCCCCCCTCCATAACCTCCCGTCGGCCGACAGCAAGGGTCCCCCTTTTCCGGCCATGCTGATGCTGACAGCGGACCATGATGACCGCGTGGTTCCACTGCACACTCTGAAGTACACGGCCACTCTGCAGCACGGCGTGGGCCGCAGACCCGGACAGAAACAGCCTCTGATGGTTCGGGTGGACACGCGCAGCGGCCACGGAGCGGGAAAGCCCACCGCCAAGGCCATCCTGGAGGACACGCATATCTTCTCCTTTATAGCCCAGACCCTCGGCCTTAGCTGGAAGGAGTGAGAGCAGGAGTGAGGGATGAAAGGTCGGGAAAGAGGAGATGGAGAGGGAGGTTAAAGGGTGTGGGATCTGGGATCTGGGAAAGTTCTGTAATTAGTGAGACGTTCTAAAGAAATTCTTGAGTATTTTGTGCTTTTATTAATCAGCTTTGTCTGAGTCAGTGCTGATCTACATCGCTGCCTTACGATCACGTTCAGAACTGTTCAAAAATCAGGAACTGATCAGCACTTTTCTTCTGAGAAAGTCTTGAATGTTCAGAACAGGATCGTTTTAACATGCTGCGTCTAAAAGATACTGTAACAGATTCTGTAACTTCTTATATCTTTTTACACATTATTTTAAAACCACACCAATAAACACTGCATTTTTCAGTGTATGTTCCTGTTTCTTATCATACAGCTAGTTTCTTGTTATGTAGCTACTACATGAGCCTAAATTACTATTACAGCACAATTATCTCTCTGTCCATCCATCCAGTTATCTGTCCATCGTCTGTCCATCCACTTATCCATTTATCCATTGATTTGTCCATCTAGCCATGTAGCCATCCATTTATCTGTCCATTTATCCACTCATCCATCCATCTGTTCATCTGTAAATCCATCCATCTGCCCATCTATCATTCATCTATCAATCCATCTATCCACCTGTCTATCAGTCTATCCATCCAACCTTCTTTTCATTCCATTTATCCACCTATCTATTCATCTACCCATCAGTCTAATCCATTCATCCATCCATATTTTCATCCATTTATCCACCTATGTATCCACCCATCCATCCACCCACCTATCTATCAATTTATCCATCCATCCTTCCATTGATCCACCTATTTATCCATCCATCTGTTCATCTATCAGTCCATCCACCCATTAGTCCATCACCCATCTTTCCATCTAGCTATCCATCTATCTACCTATCAATCTATTCATCCATCCTTCTTCCCATTCATTTATCCACCTGTCTGTCCATCCAGCTGTCAGTCTATCCAGCCATCCATCCACCTATCAACTTATCCATCCATCTTTTCACTGATCCACCTATCTATCTATCCATCTATTCATCTATCCATCCATCTTTTTATGTCCATCCACTCATCTGTCCATCAAGCCATTCATCTGTCTATTTATCTATAAATTTATACATCAATCCATCTTTCCATTGATCCACCTATCTATCCATTCATCTTTATATCTGTCCATCTAGCCATCCATCTACCTACCTATCTATTCATCCATCCTTCTTTCCATCCATTTATCCACCTGTCTGTCCATCCAGCTGTCAGTCTATCCATCCATCCATCTTTCCATTGATCCGCCTATATATCCACCCATCTGTCCATCTAGCCATTCATCTGTCTATTTATCTATAAACTTATCCATCCATCTATCTTTGCATTGATCTACGTATCTATACATCATCTATCCATCCATCCATCTTTCTGTCTGTCCATCTAGCATCTATTTATTCAGCTGTCTATCCATCTTTCGATCAATCTATGTATCTGTCCATCCATCCATCCATTCAGATTTTCTGCAAACACAGCAATGCTGAAATGTACCACTAAGGGGCAGCATAGCACTGCATCCATCCCTGTCATCTTTCTCCAGCCATCACAGCGAAGCCTACTGCTCTGTCCTCCTGGCCATCCCCGCCACGGTCCGTCCTTCAACCCTGCAGGCCACTACGGGTAATCCAGAACATCAGTCCGCAGCACATTAGGGTCAGTGAGTGCAGCCATGTGGACCATAATGCAGCGAGGGCCTGAGCTGATTACAGACGGGTTTAGATTGGGTTCCTTCAGTCAGATGTGGGGGGGTGGGGGGGTCTGGGGGCTGCAGAGGCCCGGGAGAAGATCAGAATTACAGTGGAGAAGGCATGGGGGAGCGAGGGAGTTAAGGACGTGGTGGGGGAGGTTAAGAGGATAGCAGGGTTAGAGTTAGAGCAGAGAGAGCTGAAGATGAGAGGGACTGGGGGGGGTGGAAGGATTGGGGATGTAATATATTACATTTTTGTGTGGGACTCTACGTCACGCATGGAGGTCACAGAGAGTTGAATGAGGAATTGTACAACAATTGGTGAGAAGTGAAGTGATAAAGCTCTGTTTCCCAGAAACAGCCTGAATAGAGGGGCTATTGGATTAAAGGGGAGAGCTTGATTCAACCTCAAATATAATACACAATAATGTTTATGATTGTGGATATGACTGCACTATAGAGAATGGCTATTAAAGCACTTATGGTTATGATAGATAATGAACACATACGCTTACAATAAATGTTAGTCTACCATAAATAATAGCATACCAATGACTGATTGGTTGGAATATTATTTTAATATTTATTGTGCAGTCTTGAGTGATTTCTAATGTACAAGGAGTTTGTCCACCTACATATATTATGTGCTTTGGACACATTTGGACATTAACGGCAAATCCCACACAATTTTCAAAATTTCCTCCATAAGTCCATCAAGTAAACAGAGAGATTCAGAGTGGTTTGGTGTGAAATGGTTCAGATTTCTTTACAGTGGTGGTGATAGGAACCAGGGGTCGCCATGACTACAACACAGATATAGACATTTTATTTACTATCCAGAACCACCAGTGAACCTACACGAGTCTTCTGAGTTTATATGGAATGTTGATGATGGAAAATAGAGGTTCCTCTCAGCCATGAATAGATTTTAAACTCAAAATCTTCTCAGAACTATCATAAAACAGGGTCTCAGTCATCAGGCAGTGAATTCATAACCATTTCATGTAGGAACTTTCTGTGAGGAGCTTTTAGAGGTGGACGTCTGGTTCCTATCACCACCACTGTGAACAGTTCTGACTTTAATGGAGAAATCTTGTGAATACTCTCAGCTATTGCAGTATTATTAAAGAGTGCTAATGCCTGAAGTATTATATTGAGAGGTAAACTGAAGATGGGGGAGTTGGGGGGAAGTATGAAATTCCGACGGGTGATAATTGACAGAACCATACAGAACAGAGACAGTACCTCATGTGTGATCAAATGAAGTGACCCACCTTCCATGATATTTTATCCGGCCAACAGTGAGGAGGATATGATGTGGCCTACACTAATATACAACCACAGTCCCTGACCAAACCATAAAAATCTATGGGAAAACCAATCAGGCTATTTGTATGGGCCCAAGTAAACTGTAAACTAAAACATTCAACATAATTATGATCAAGGTGCGAAATAGCTATAACCTCTTGGACCCCCTGAATGTCTCAAAATCAAAATTCTGGGAGTCTCTGAAAATAAACTTATTATGACGTTCTGCTTTCTGAAAAACAGCCACTCACATCCAGATTCAGTGAAGCTGATTGTTTATCTGCTTCCCCCACAATCAGCTTCTGTCTCTGGTGTTCTTAACTAACTAGAGCTGCAGCACTGCTCTGCCTCAGGGTGGCGCTGTAGCAGACCGGTTCACCCAGTTGGTCCTTCATAGCCTAGAAACTGTAACTCTGCCCGGATTCCTCTGAAACACTTTACAATGAGCTGCAGCAGATCTGTAAATCTGAAAACTCGCCCAGTTTCCCAAGAGTTTGGAGTGAAGAGTGACTGTTCCTCATTTCTCACACTGAAGACAGAAGAGGAGACGAGGAAGATCTCAGTTACTGTGAGGAAGAGCGCAGAACCGCACTAGAACAGAGACTCTACAGAAGAGGAGACGAGGAAGATCTCAGTTAATGTGAGGAAGAGCGCAGAACCGCACTAGAACAGAGACTCTACAGAAGAGGAGACGAGGAAGATCTCAGTTACTGTGAGGAAGAGCGCAGAACCGCACTAGAACAGAGACTCTACAGAAGAGGAGACGAGGAAGATCTCAGTTACTGTGAGGAAGAGCGCAGAACCGCACTAGAACAGAGACTCTACAGAAGAGGAGACGAGGAAGATCTCAGTTAATGTGAGGAAGAGCGCAGAACCGCACTAGAACAGAGACTCTACAGAAGAGGAGACGAGGAAGATCTCAGTTAATGTGAGGAAGAGCGCAGAACCGCACTAGAACAGAGACTCTACAGAAGAGGAGACGAGGAAGATCTCAGTTAATGTGAGGAAGAGCGCAGAACCGCACTAGAACAGAGACTCTACAGAAGAGGAGACGAGGAAGATCTCAGTTACTGTGAGGAAGAGCGCAGAACCGCACTAGAACAGAGACTCTACAGAAGAGGAGACGAGGAAGATCTCAGTTAATGTGAGGAAGAGCGCAGAACCGCACTAGAACCGAGACTCTACAGAAGAGGAGACGAGGAAGATCTCAGTTAATGTGAGGAAGAGCGCAGAACCGCACTAGAACAGAGACTCTACAGAAGAGGAGACGAGGAGATCTCAGTTACTGTGAGGAAGAGCGCAGAACCGCACTAGAACAGAGACTCTACAGAAGAGGAGACGAGGAAGATCTCAGTTAATGTGAGGAAGAGCGCAGAACCGCACTAGAACCGAGACTCTACAGAAGAGGAGACGAGGAAGATCTCAGTTAATGTGAGGAAGAGCGCAGAACCGCACTAGAACAGAGACTCTACACAAGAGGAGACGAGGAAGATCTCAGTTACTGTGAGGAAGAGCGCAGAACCGCACTAGAACAGAGACTCTACAGAAGAACAGCTGATAAAACAGACATTTACTGACATTGAAGCTTCAGCACCGCTATGGAGAGAGAGTCAGCCAGACAACATGGAACCCCTGAATACCAGGGGGGGATTTCACACACTGATTATGATCAAAACTGAGGAGGCCCACTGTTGAGAAGGCAACGCGCCCTCTTGTCCTCGTACTAAACACTCAGTGTTTACCGTATGCGAACAGTGCTAAATGTATATATTATGTAGAATATAATGTATGTACCTTAATATATCCACCTATTTAGACGACGCTCGTAAAAAGGATGTTAAAAAAATGTTGAATTAAGCGTTGAATTCTCTATACACACTTAAAAATATGGTTCTTTAGTAAAGAAAATTGTTCTATGTAGAACCATGAACGCTCAAATTGTTCTTTGCACTGTGAAAGGGTTCTTCAGGCTGAAGATTGCTGTGCACTGTAAATGGTTCTATATAGAACCTTTTTGAAAAGGATTCTGTATAGCACCAAAAAGGGTTATGCTGTTGTAACGATGTCAAGTCTGTAACAATAGAAGAACCCTTTTTGTAGAAGAACCTATGTAGAACCATTTTCAAAAAGGTGCAATACACAACACATTCTCCATCAATCTGAAGAACCATTTAAGCATGAAATCATTCTATATAGAACTCATGGTTCTATGCAAAACCATTGCCTTTACTGAAGAACCCCTGAAGAAGCGTCTTTTTTAAGAGTGTACAGTAGTTCAGCCCCGCCCACACACACTGAAGTTAAAGGCAGTGTTTCAGCCTGGACTCCTTTTTGAATGATGCATAATACAGGGCAGCCAGAACAGGCCTCATTTGCATATATCAGTCTTAAAGGCCCAGTAATTGTAAGGGATAAAGAGAGGCTGGGAGATGGCCGTGTAAATATGAATTTCGACTGTCTGGCTGTGTGTGGTAAGGCTTGGGCAGGTTTCTCTCTGTCTCTCTGCTCTGTTCTGGGTGACTCAGGTGTGCAGTAACTGAGAGACTGACAGGTGAAGACTCAGGGCTGCTCAGGGCTGCTGAAGCTGGGCGAGCAGCTCCTTCTCTTCTTCTCACTGAAGCACCTGTCATAACCCTCCCCTCCTTTACAGGCTTTTCCTCACTGCCAAAAAAATCACATCCCTGCAAGTGACAACATCTTAAGTGTGATAAATATCCAATATATATCTCAAATGTACAACCCAACCCAAATTTCCAAAAAAAGTTGGGACGCTGTGCAAAAAGTAAATAAAAACAAAATGCAATGATGTGCAAATAATTTAAACCCAATATTTCATTGAAAACAGTACAAAGACACCAAATCAAATGTTCAACCTGAGAAATGTTATTGTTTTTTGAAAAATATCTGCCCGTTTTGAATTTGATGCCAGCAACACATTTTATATGGAATGTTGATGATGGAAAATAGAGGAAAATCTGAAATAATAAGTTTTCTTTGGGGACTATTTTGCCTCACAGCGCCCTGCATGTATCCCTCCACCATGAATGGAGTTTAAGTTCTCTAAACTATCATAAAACAGTGTCTCAGTCATCAGGCAGTGAATTCATAACCATTTCATGTAGGAACTTTCTGTGAGGGAGCTTTTAGAGGTGGACGTCTGGTTCCTATCACCACCACTGTGAACAGTTCTGACTCGGTAAGTTTCTCTAGAACAGAGCGTTTCACACCAAACCACTGTGAATTACTTTATTTACATCCTAAGCATTTAATTGCCTTCCCCTTTGGGATGCAGAGTCCAATAATCGTCGGCCGACCCCTGGCTTTGGCATCTCCATCCTCCTCGGTGAGTGTGATGAACTCTTTCAGTTGAGCACCTTCAGAGTCCGAGTTGTCCCACTCCGCTCACTCCCGCGCTTGGATTAATCTCCTAAATCCCATTTAAAGCACCGGCACGCTTACGGCCCGGATCAAACTTTTGTGCAAGGAAACTTTCCCCTTCACACTGGATTAGAGGTGGACGCTTCTTTAGAACAGCGCTTTAATCTGCAGTGTACACACACACACACAGGCCCCTTGCTGCGTTCTCGCGCTGCTGAGAGCCTCAGAACTGTTTACTGCGTCTTTTACTTCTTAACTGTCCTCCACTTCACTCCACAGACTCATAAACGCTCTCCTTCACACTTCTTCATAAGAGAAGAAATGGGATTCCCTAAATGTCACTGAGACAAATAGCACAGTGAAGCGTCTCACGCGCCTTTAACCTCCTTCTGCAGAGACTCAGCAGTCTCACGGGGCCACACGTGATCTCGTAACAAGAGCGTCTGGGGACAGTCAAGAGAATTTTTGGTCTAAATGTGGGTGGGAACAAGGCCCCTTGGTACAAGCGCCTTTGGAAGGCCCCCCACGATCCCCACACTGCGGCAACCCTCCATCTGAGACAAGCTTTTGCTGGTAATTGGTTTCAGATGGCCTAAGCTGGTCTGTGACAGTCTTGGTCAGGGGTCGCAACCCAAACGTTAAGAAGATCCATTTTATCCTTTTAACAAAAATCAAACCACCTTGGGAGCCACAACATTTTATGTCCATTTTACCATCTTGGCTGTAAAAGTGTCTCAGGATGTGTTAGTATAGGCTAAAAATATAAGAAATTGCAGACTTACTTTGCTCTGCTTTAAGCTTTAGCTCAGTTATAGCCACTTTTCTCGCATCTCCGGTAGGAAACTTTTCCTCAACAGTTTCTTGTAAAATGTCTCTCAATGTTTGACTTTTTACGAGGCTGAAGTCGCCAGATTCCTGTTTTGAATTTTTTAATTTTAACTTGGTCATTCTCGTCATACTGTCAACCAGCTTGGACATGCTAACTGACCAACTGGGTCAAACTGGTCATGCTGCTCAACCAGCTAAACCATCAAACTTAAAGGAAAACATTCTCTATACTGGTCACCCAGCTAGAACCAACCAAGCTGTTTATATTTTTCAGCAGGGAATAGCAACAAAAAACAACACAAAAATTTGTTTTGAAAAAAATTAGTGTTAAAAATAATTTTATAATCAATAAATCACCTTCAGTGTGTGAAAGCAAGTGCTTGTACACAAGGGCTTTATTAACATATAATTTGCTTCAGACACTCCCCAATTTACCCTCATATACATATAATTTACATGAAGCACGTCCTACTTAGTGCTAATGTTTCAATAGGTAGCCAACAAAACTATTATAATAACACATTATAATAATACAAAATATTTGTCCTCGTATCTGTTGTCAGATTTACAGTTGTCTCCCTGTGTGCGGTAAAAATGTCTACTACATAAATGTTTTATGGACGTCCAGAGAGGCCATGAGTAATTTTTAATTTTCTGTACTGTTATCTTGAGATCATGACCTAATTGTCTTGTGATGTCAAGATAACAAAAGTTCTTTGCTTGAGATCACAAGAAAAATTAGTTGTGATCTTGAGAAAACAATTCTTATTGTTATCTTAACATAACAAGACAGTTAAATCGAGATCTCAAGTTAACAGTACAGAAAATTATATCTACCTCACAGCCTCTCTGGACAGTAGATTTTACATCTTCTAGTAAATTTATTTTGTATACATTTGTATCTTTTTTGTATACATGTATCTTTTTCTGTCAGTTTTCTTATGTTTAGCGATGGTGAGTCTATAGATATTTGCAATAAGGAAAAATAAGAGAAATTAAAAAGAAAAGTAGAAAGAAAGGTTAAGAGAAATTATCAGTGCAGCAGGTGATCAGAGCGAGCCGGACTGTGAGACGTTATAAAGGATCAGACCGGCCACTGGTTGAAATATTACTAGGAAAACCCATAACGCTCAACATGGCGTCTGTTTACAGAGTAACTCCCGCCTTTCAAGAAATAGAGCCAATCAGCTGGCTGGATACGCGGCGAGCGGGAACCTACCCCCCTTCTTTTTTTTGTGCGGATCTGCGCAAGCGCAGTAGCCAGAACAGACGTTTTTTGTGCGTTTTTGAGCCAAACGCTACAAACTATTTATGAGGATTTTGTCAGATTTTATCAGTGATTTTAAATTTGTTTTTGAAACTGTAATTTGACCAGTTTCGAGTACTGAGTCCTCTCCCCGTTCAGAGGGAGGGGAGTTCGGTCTTGTACGGCTGGAAATCACGGCGCTGCAAAAATGGCCGCCGAGTGAACTGACGGGGGTTCGGTGGAGTCTGAGCTTCTGAGCTAAAAGCTGTATTTACTCCCCAAAACCTGCTCACTCCTTCGCCATTGTGGCAGGTAAGCACAGCAGTCTTCATTATATTAAAGGTTTCCGAGCTGTGTGTCTTTTATGCGTTAACGTAAGAGCACGGCATTCCGAACACTTGCAAATATTTCTGTCTGTGTAATAAAAACCCCTAAGCTAGCGGAGATATTTCTGTTTTGTGTCAAATGTGTTATTTTGAATACCGCGTGCTGTCATTCGTCAGTTTATGATTTATTTCTTTATCAGAGCTGTATTTGTTTGGGAAATGTGTCTTTTGGAGAATTTGGAAGGAGGGAGGATGTTCGTGCGAATTTTACTGCTGTAAGTCGTTGAATGTTCTCTGCTGTAGACTTCACTGTGACAATAACGAGTTTTGTAAGACGGCGGTACCAATACTTTTTCACAGAAGGAATTTCAGTCAGGCTGAAGTTGAACTCGGTTTCCCGGTTCCACCTTAAATGGTGCTGCTGTTACGTTCTGGCGCCTGTAGGTGGCGCGTCTTAACATGCTGAAAATCGCTTTTTATAAACGTTTTATAAACGCTCTTAATTGTAAGGATTAAACAAACAAGCAGTGAGTTACGTTCTGAACAGTTTTGTAAACCAGTGCGCATTTTATATTTTAAGATCTTTCACTATTGTTTATTTAAAAAATATAACGCTTTTAATTCGTATTAATTCTTGCACATGTAAATAAAATTCAGCGTAAATACCCTGAATAAAAGGGAGAAAACTAAGAAACAGACAGTGTTCCTGGTTAATTCTGTTTCAGAATATTCATAACGTATTTTATAGTTCATCTTTGTGTAAAACACAGTATGTACATTAGTCAAATTTGTGCTTATTTGCCATTAATCTATGTATCACAGTGCTAAATTATACGATTTTATCACCTTTCTTTAAACTGCTTTGTTTTTAAATATGACTGTGCGTTTTCTGCTTGATTGCTCTGAATATCTGCTACAAAATTTTACTGCACTGTGTTCTGATCGCATTTATTGTGAACGTAACTCGACACTAAACATCAAATTTTTACTGTACTTGTTGATCTGCTGTGGCTGTACCTCGAGACTGTTAAAACGTCTGAAGAAATGACCGGTGAAAGAAAAAAATAACAGATAAACACAATCTAGACTTTTAAAAAAGTTTTAGAGGCATTTCCAGATTCTCCAAAGATCAAAATCCAAAACTTAGTATTTTTTAATTGTTACCCTGTGAGCTTTGCGTGTGGGACTAGTGTGAGGGCAATTTGCATTTCCTAATTAATTCCAAGGGCATTGTCTCTATTTTTAAAACGTCTCAAAAATCTGACAGCTAGGTTTAAAACACAATATACTACCAAATCCGAATAGCGCGTTCCACTGGATTTGTAGGTCGTTATCTCATATATTTACCCTTAAGATTTGTAAAATATTAAAAAAAAATCCTGAAGAAGAAATTTTACTGTGAATTTAAAAAAAATAGCAGTTTGAACGCGGGGCCAGGATATACTTAACTTACTTTTTTGTTATTTTGATGATGTGTTTATGGTCAGTTGCTAGGAAGCAGACATGACAGCTGATTGTCGACTTCAGTCGAGTAGGTTAAGATTTCCTAAGTGGAGATCAGATGCTGTAAGATGAGCTAAAACTCTTAAGTTAAGCTCAGATTCGCTTCTGTAACACGAATTTGTGCATTTCTTGACCTGTCAGATCTTAACTTAAGACTAAAAGAGAGGAGGTTTCTGTAATTTGGCCTCTGATTTGTAAGCGGCTGCAGAGTCTTCGGGGTTTGAGCTTAATTTGCCTCTTTAAACCTTTTCATATCTCCATTTTTATTACAGGTGAGTGTGTTTTACAGGACTCTGCTCTGGCTGCTGCTGCTGCTGCTGCTGGCGTACGTGCTGGACTGGTGCGGATTTCTCGTTCCTGACTATCCGAGTAAGAACAGACGTCACACACATCATTTTTTGAAATTATTTTTCTTCAATAGATTTTTTAAAATTCAAGGTTCAAGAATTTACTACACAGTGAAGTTCTTACTCTGCACAACTTACTGTACAAACACTATAAACACAGATAAGGGTGTAGAAGAATCTCCATTTTTATCATTTTTCAGTTTTTGGCATAATTTGAAAATGCCTGTTTCATGATGAGTGGATCAAAAGAAACAACCCAAAACTACTTGGAAAAAATTCTGGTTCCATTGACTTACATTAAAAGTAATGTATGTTTTTTCCTTCTCCTATAAAGTTACCATTTTGGAGATACAAGGTTTTGTTCCGAAAGCAGTGATATATACGATACACTTAAAGACGGTTCTTCAAGGGTTATTTGGTAAAGACAGTGGTTCTGTGTAGAACCACAAACACTCAAAGAACCATGTGCATGCTGAAATTCGGTTATTCAGATTGATGGAGAATGTGTTGTATATGGTTCTATATAGCTCCAAAAAGGGTTCTTCTGTTGTATACAAGCTTGACATCGTAACAATCAGAACACTTTTTGGTGGTATATGGAGTCATTTTCAGATAGGTTCTACACAGAACCATGTACAACGCGTTCTCCATCAATCCGAAGAATCATTTCACCATGCAGCCATACCTTATAGAACCATATAAGCATGAAGTAGTTATATATAGAATTCATGTTTCTGAATAGAACCCTTGCCTTTTCTGAAGAACCCATGAAGAACCATCTTTTTAAAATGTGTATAAGATCCTCCAAATTCTGGCAGGTTTCTTGAGTCTTTGTGGGAAATGCAGTCGTTGTTGCATTTTCCTGAGCAGTGGTGTTGTGTTAGGAGACCAGGTGAGATCTTCACTGATGTGGACACCAGCAAGTTTGAAGGTGCTCCTCTCTCTGCCTGTACAGTGGGTCTAAAAGTCTGAGAACCCAATGAGAATATGGGTTTTTATCCATTTTACCTAGAAATAAAGAACAGAAGCTTTTAGAATATTAAAACACTTTAATCAAAGTAAAGGAAAGTTATAGTGAGTAAAATGAAGAAATATTCAAGAATTTTCAGGAATTAATTTCTGGGTCAGATTTCATTGATCATGTTGAAGCATTTATACAGAAAAGTCAGAGTTTTTTAAAGTCTTATTCTTTACATTGAACCATGTTCAGACGACTCTAAGGTGGGATCTCACATTGTCTTTAAAGCAAAAGAGGGACATCCTAAATATCTCAAATTCACTGTAAAATTTGTAAGAATCTACTGTTCACTTCATTTTTGTTGTCAATAGAATCTTTGGATTAAATTAGAAATTAAAGCAAAATTGAGGCATTTTCAGGAGTTCTCTCAGACTTTTGGACTCCACTGGATAAGCAGCGGTTTGGGCTGGTCTGTCCTCCTCTGATAGTCCACAATCCTCTCCTTTATTTTGATGACTTTTAAAGGGGAATTCCACCAATTTTTCAAAATGTCTACATAATTAAATGGTTCAGATGTAAACAGAGTCGTTCAGAGTGGTTCAGAGCGGTTTGGTGTGAAACGCTCTGTTCTAGAGAAACTTACCGAGTCAGAACTGTTCACAGTGGTGGTGATAGGAACCAGACGTCCTCCGCTAAAAGCTCCCTCACAGAAAGTTACTACATGAAATGGTTATGAATTCACTGCCTGATGACTGAGACACTGTTTTATGATAGTTTTGTGATAAAGTTTGGGTCCCAAACTATTGATCAATTTATTTGAATCCATTCATGGTGGAGGGATACATGCAGGGTGTTGTACAAAATAGTCCCCAAAGAAAACTTATTATTTCAGATTTTCCACTATTTTCCATCATCAACATTCCATATAGACTCAGAAGACTCGTGTAGGTTCACTGGTGGTTCTGGATAGTAAATAAAATGTCTATATTTGTGTTGCAGTCATGGCGACCCCTGGTTCCCATCACCACCACTGTAAAGAAATCTGGCTTTCTTTACATCACTTTAAATTACTTTACATTGCAACCATGGAATTATTATAACGTAAATTATTATAAAATAAATTTTTGAAATATTGGTGGAGTTACCCTTTAAGGATAGATTGTTGACCTGGCACCATGCCACCCGGTTTGCCACTTGTGTCCTTTAGGTCGTCTCATCACCCTCAGTGATCAGAACCGTGACAGTGGAATCAGGACACTGGAAAATTTCACCCAGCAGCGTTTTTGTTTGAATTTTCCAGTCCACCTTAAATGGAGCAGACGTTACATTCCACTGTAATAACATAAACTGCACCGTTTAAGGTGGACAGTAAAACGCGGATGTGTTACTGACCACACAGACTTTTACATTTGTTTCATTGTTAGAGGGGAAATCCTCTGAATAGCAGGGTTTTGTTGTGGAATCAGACTCTCCACTGTAGTACTTCCTTAGTTCCTTCACTGTTTTAGCGCCTTTCACCTTTTTGTTTTCGCAGGTTTGATTTAGGAGCTTACTGTAGCACATTTCCTGAACACAACGCAGAGTGATTGCGCAGCTTAAGCAATTCGAGAACGGTTGCCAAGGTGTTTCCAGGCGGTTGCTAAGGTATCCCTGGTGGTTGCTATGAGCTTTCTTTGAAATGGTTTGAAGTGGTAGCTAGGGGGTTGCTATGGTATCCCAAGTGGTTGCTAGGGGGTTGCTATGGTATCCTCGGTGGTTGCTAGGTAGTTGTTGTGGTATTCCAGGTAGTCGCTAGGGGCTTGCTAGGTGGTTGCTTGGGGTTTGCTAGGTGATTGCCATGGTATCCCAGGTGGTTGCTATGGGTTTGCTCGGTGGTTGCCATGGTATCCCAGGTGGTTGCTATGGGTTTTCTATGATATACTACATGATTATTAGGGTGTTGCTGATGGAATTGTAAATTGTGAAATAGACTGGGTGGACAAACTTTTGCCCTCTGTTCATTTAAATGGGGGGAAAAAGTAATCTAACGCTGATTTTACAAAAACCGTACTTCCAATGAAAAAGTTGTTTTTTAAGCACACCGTTCCCGAACAGACCGAACATTCCAGAGTTGGAACGGTGTCCATATTATATATTTTGCATATTATTATATGATACTAATATGCAAAAGAAGAAGAACAATGTAAATTGGATAACGATCTGCACAGTCACTAAAATATCTGAAAGAGCATAATGCAAGAGGAATAACCTTTCTGTACTTCGTTTGTTGAGGAAATAAAAAATAATTGTGTCGTGAAATATTCAGTTATTGCCAAACTAGCTGCATGTTTTCTTTTCCAGATTAGATGAGGAATTGATTAATCGATTATGGAAATCATTCAATAGTTGCAGCCCTTCTTGACAGGCAAAGACAGAAATCCAGTTTCTGATTCAGTAAATTGACCACATCACCATCTCAGCATATACAGTCAACATTACAGAAGAAAAAACACACATGGTGCAGAGACAGTTGAGACAAATCCGGCAGATTCTGCTGTGAAAAAGAGTTAAAAGAAGCTTCTACTGTGTTTATGTGGTTTAACACGCACTTTCTGACCTCGACACCGAGGAGGGCTCCCGGTATAATAACGATGCAGCTCAAGCTCTGTAATAAATGTTTTTATATCTTTTGAAATCGTGCACGGTTTCTGTTATGAGAAAAATATTTACCCGAGAAAGACGGGGAGGATGAAGGTGGGTAAAAAAAAGAGGAAAAACTCATTAATTCAAAACTCAGCGCTCCACTTCAATAATAAAAATGAATTTCAGCACCCAAATATTACGGCAGCACGCACACGCGGTTATGAAGAGTCAAATGGATAATCACACGAGCAGGATTATTGCATATTAACAGAGAAACTAGACTCTGACACTTTCTTTTACTTTCACACCCATAAAAGAGTGATTAGACTAAAGAACACTGTACTGGATAGAGACTGTATTGGGATGGATTAGTTTATATGACTTTGCGCCGTTTTCATTAACTGCCTCGTTTACATTTAGACGTGACTGTACTGTATATGTTTATTTAAGCCCACAGGACTGAGGCCTGTTATACTGTATTACAGTTATTTTTAAAACCCAAAGCACCAGAATATAAATAATTCAGTGACTCCATTTGGTTCTGTAGGAGTAGAACACAGTGGGGAACAGCTGATTTTGTAAGTCTTCAAGTCACGGCAGCGTATCAACACAGTAATGGCTCAGGGTTCACGGTTTTAGATAGTAAACAATCAGAGAACTACATATAACATCCCTCAATATACATTCATCAAAGTGTATGTCAGGAAAATAAAAATATTTCATAGTTTTTATAGACATATCAGCCTTTGGCAGTCTTTTTTTATTTATTTATTTATTAATCATGGCATTTCAGTGGACAGTAACGGTGTGCTCAGTGTGGCCATGTTTTTAATACATAAATAAACAAGCAAAAACATCAGCACAACTACTGATAGTGTTGAAAATGATTATCAATACATGGCCCAAATTAGGGCTGGGCAGTATGGTAATATATATCATTATTGTGATAAGTTATGTCCAAAACAGCTTCTCTGGTCGTATCGTGTATATTGTCAGTCCTTGTAGACACTGACCAACTGCTTCAACTGCAACTGTTTCATTAAAAAGAGAGCAAAATTAGTCCTGTTTAACTGGATTTAGTGACAAATATGGTATAAAAATCATTGTGTTCAGTCAGTTTTTGATAGTATTTTTTAAAATGCAGCACTGCTGGCTTTTTTCCTCCATTCCAACAAATCAGATGTCTAAATATTGTAACATGGTGTATCTCAAAAATTTGTTGAAGTATCGCAATATTCGATTTTTGCCATATCGCCCACCTCTAGCCCAAATATTAGTTTATTAGGGGAGCGTGGAGTAAAATCTGACATGTAGTTAAGCAGCGTCCCATAGCAACGTCAGAGCAATCAGATGGATAATTGTCCAGATTTTACTCCAGTAAACTATCTTCCTCCATCCTGAGTGTTTGTGATCAGTGATCTGTACAGAATTCAGTCCTGTATTAGTTTAATCTCCTCTTGGTCTTTGTAATACAGCAGCGTTTAGAAGCAGATAGACAGCTCACAGTGAGAGACAGACAGGCTAAAGTACAGCCTCCACACGGGGGGGTTAGTCTAACACCCCCAAAGTAAATAATCAGAACTATATATAATATCCCCCATTTCCCTTCATTTAAATGTATGTTTACATAGATTATGTAAATATGTTTTGTATCAGTGTTAGGCAGTCTTTTTACACTAATCATATCTATTTTGATGAAGTATAGTTTTGTGTGAGCTTGTCTGGTTCAAACAGCAGAACTGTACTGAATTAAGTTGCATTGATTTATCAGACCCTTCTGGAGACGTTTACAACTGATAACGCCATACGTTACATTAGGAGGCGACAGGTCACTCAGGCTGTTTTCAGACTGCAGGCAAATCGGATTTGTTTCTCAAATCAGATCTTTTGAGTCATCTGTTTGCTCTGTTTTGCTCTGCGAGTGATCAGATCTGATTTGTGTGTCCAGACATCACCAGTCTATCTGCATGGGTTGCCGTGGTAACAACATGGGCGTCAGTAACTACGTAGCTACGCTGGTGACGTGGATTTTAAACGTGGATGCAGTAAAAATGGAGACACATCTGTAAAAATCAGAGTCGCATTTCAAACCACCTCCAAATGTGGTTTGGATCTGAATGCAAAAATCAGGTTTCATGTGTTTTGTTTTTTTTTGTTTTTTTTTTTAAGATGTCCAGACTTTCAAAAATCAAACTGGATACAATCTGAATATGACAAATTGAAAAATTGGGCTGCCAGTCTGAACAAGGCCTAATGTCAGAAAAATGTAAAAATATTTGCTATATATATGTTAGTTGTATGTTTACATGTTTATAAGTTTCACTTCCATATTTTGATCGATAATTTAGGAAATACGGACGAAATGAACAAAAAGTTCAGAGAGCCGAGGCCGGAGCCCCCTGTGTCTGCGATTGATCTGAAGATTTTGTTTGAGCCAGTCAGTTGGATGGTTCTTTGCATGGTGAGATGATTCTTGATATTGATGGAGAATGTATTGTATATGATTCCATAAAGCACCAAAAAGGCTTCTTCTCTTTTATAAGCTTGACATCGTAACAATAGCAGAGCCTTTTTAGTGCTAAATAAAACCAAACACAACACATTCTTCATCAATCAGAAGAACCATTTCATCATGAAAATGGTTCTTTGAGTGTTCATGGTTCTGTATAGAACCATTTTCTTTACCAAAGAACCCCAGAAGAATCATCTTATAGACCAGTGTATGTCTCACAGTCCAGATTGACAGATGTGTGGCTTTACATGTTTGGCTTTTGAAAAACACACATTTCAGTCTGAATTTTAATTTAAATCAGTTGTTCACACCAAGTTTCTCTTCCATATTTTGAGTGATAATTTTGGGGTTAGAGATGAAATTAACTAAAAGTTCAGAGAGCCCACCCCCCGCCCCCCATGTCTAATATTGGTTGGAAGATTTTGTTTGAGCCAATCAGTTTGATTGTTGCTTCACTGCATCATAGTCGCTAAATCACAGCTCCAAATTGCGTACTTCCACAGAAAGTGACTGGACGCCTATCGCTTCATCGCCTACTAGTGTGAATGTGCGGTCAGTCTGTTACAGTTAACCTCACCTATGGGGTAAGTTGTAGCGTTTACACTCTGCTTTGGCTAAACTGTTCACAAACCGTTCATTTGATTTGTAGCAGTGATGGTGTCGGTAGCTTGTATGAACAGGTGTATTAATTTTGCTCAGATATTTTTGTTATTCAGCAAAAAACAGAATGTTACGCACCACTGTCCACTGTTTAGTACAGAAAACAAGCCCTCTGTCAGTGGGGAGAAGCAGATGGACAGCATAGTGGATAATCACTCTTTACTATTAAATATGTAAACGTTGGAGGGATTAAATAATTTAATAAAACTATTGCTGTTGGAACAAAACCTTGTATCTCCAATTTTTTTTTGTCCTTTTTATTTTTATTACACACCAGCTGTTCTTTACATTGGGTCTACATTCTTTACAAAATTACAGATAGGAGAGGTCCAAAACTCTCTATATTGACTTTTATTAAATGTTTACCCTCTCCTGTAAAGCTGCCCTGTTTGGAGATGCGATGTTTTGTTCTGTGAGGGACGAAACACTTAATGAAATGAAAGATAAGATAAAGTGTAAACTTTAGATTAAAGTTTTGGGGGCGTAATTTGTAATAAATTTCAATATAATCATAATCATATTGCACAAATCCTTACATTTCACAACAGAATTGTATCATAACAATCACAAGTATTGTGGCTCAATATTGGGCCTCCAGTGTATGGAGAGGAATGTGTGCCAAGTTGAAATATAGTCAGTACAGTGAAATGTAATGACATTACTATAGTGTAGTGAGATGCAGAATACGAGCCAGAATGAAAATCAAACCCTCTGTTTTCACTTGTCTTCACCTTTTTATTGAACAACAGTACAAGAGGATATACATTTAAACTGATGCTGAATTTGAGTCAGAATTGAATACATTCACCTTTAAAATGTAAAAGTCACAGCTATGCTGCTTTACACTGTGCAGCGCTTTAAACAGTGAAACACACGACATTACTGTTCCACACTGGCTGTGTTTACACAGATTTTTGCCAGTCCGATTGAAAACATTCCGATTACAGATTAAGGCTGAGGTGTTTATTCTCATTCTAATAAACAGTCTGATGGAAAATCTTCGTTTACATGCTCACTACAAGTAATCAGATCCAAAATGACGCACATCTGTACAGAACCACTTGGAGTAAACGCCACAACAGTGAACATCACCAGTCAGAGTGAGATGAGCAGCAGTGAGCAGTGCTTGTGTTTTTAATGACTTTAAAATGATGACAGACTCAGGAAAACGTCCTTCACATGCCCTTATTAAAGAAGGCCGAGAGGAAGACGTCGTGTTCTGAGACACATAAGCTGGACGTCCGTCCCACCGCCGTCTTTTAAAGATCAGAGCATAAACTTCGTCTCCTCTGCAGACCAGTTTCTGCTCCGCCGTGTTGAACGGTATAAACTTTCACTATGACGTGACGAACATGATCAGAACGGACTTAAACTTTCCGATAGGGAATGTAATCAGATACAGGCGTTTACACGGATATTATTCTTCTATTTAACAGATTATTTACAGGATTACCCACCTCGTTCAATCGGATAGGAACTGTATTCCGAATGGCCTCAATCGGACTAGACTATTCCGACTGAGGTGTTTACATGGACGTATTCTATTCCAATTGAGCTACTAGTCGGATTATTAATGGACTATTAGGCTGCATGTAAACGTGGCTAGTGAGATACAGAATACTAGCCAGAATAAAAGGAAAACCTCTATTACACTGATTTCTGATGCATCTTTTTTTGTTGTACTTCAAATGCATTGAAATGTAACCAGAACAGTGAAATGCAGAAAACATGCCAAAACGAAAGACCATCACTCTGATTTAATGCTGTTTAAAGTGCTGCACAGTGTAAAGCAGTGTAGTCATGATGATTACCTTTTAAAATGGATTGTATTCAATTCTGACACAAATTCAGCATTTCATTTTAAATGTGAATTCTCATGTACTGTTCAGTGAAGAGAAGTGAAATCAGTGTAATAGAGGGATTATTTCATATTCTGGCTCGTATTCCGCCCCTCACTGTGGAACAGGAACGTCGTGCGCATTGCATTTCACGTTTTTCCATGTAGTGACTGAATTCCAATTTGGCACGAATTCCTCTCCATCCCTGTGATTCTAGAGATCACAAAACAGAAGCCAAGTCCTAAAAAAAATGCACATTTATACGCAAAACAGTTTGAACTGAATGAAAAAGCGTAAAATAAAGAGCAGCACACCTGAGAGTGCTTGTAATGCATTTTTTAATAACACATCTCAGTATTATAACAGCCATCTCTCGTCTAACAGGTAAAAATCATCAAAAAATCAAACCAAGAAAACAAAAAAGTTCATTTTTTTCTGTTTATTCCAAACAACCAAGGCTCGTCGCTACTCTCCTAATTCAAACAATGGAACTTCTGAACACAGTGAGAAGATATATTCAACGCATTGTTTCTCAAACAAATTAGAAAAATAGATTGCATTTTCAAATACATATTTACAGTATCAAACAGAGATCTTGATATATTAAACACAGAGAGGGTACAGTATCATTCACGGGGGAGTAAACGGCTGTCAGACAGTGCAACACTGGGTTTTTATGTATCTGAGAGTCTCAGTTTGAGAGAATGTACAGAATGAAAAGAGAGAAAAGCTCTTATTGTACTTACCATTTACCACATTCCACCTTTTCACTGCAGCCTAACGAACAAGGACGCTTCAGTGTTCAGACACCAAAGAGAGAAGAAAGAACTTTTCATAAACCCCTAAAAGGACGCTTTTCAGTGGTTCTTTAGAAAAGGTGTTCTGTAGAACCATGAACACTCAAAGAACCATTTGCAAGATTAAATGGTTCTCTGCATGGTGAAATGTTCTTCAGATTAATGGAGAATGTATTGTATATGGTTCTATACAGCACCAAAAAGGATTTTTCTATTTTATAAGCTTAACATGTTAACAATAGCAGAACCCTTTTTGGTGCTATAGAGAACTGGAGAACCATTTCCCCTAAAACATAGAAATAGTTCCTATTTGGTTTGTATAGAACCATTTTCTTTACTAAAGAACCCTTGAAGAACAATCTGTAAGAATGTAGCTCAGTGTACGTCTCACAGTCCAGATGTGTGCATTTATGTTTTGCTCTTGAAACACAAATTTAAATCTGAATTTGAATCAGCTGTTCACACTAATTTGCGCGTGGCAGTTTTAAAATGTTGCGCTTTTGAAGTACATTTTAAACTGAATCAGAATTCAGAACACGAGTTTTCATGTTGCACTTTAGAGGTACTTGAATTCCAGTTAACTGTTAACACGACTTTGAGCTATGTTGCACTTTCAGAGTATGTTTTGATCTGAATTCAAATAAAACGTTCAGACTCATTTCTTTATAGCTTTCCCTAAGTAGATTTTGAGATCTGAATTCCAATTAACCGCATGTTAGCGTGTCACGCATTTGAAGCATGTTACGAACTGAATCAGGATTCAAATCAACTGTTCACACCAGGATTGCGCGTTGTGTTTGAAGTACATTTCAAACTGAATCTGAATCTGAATCTGGAAAAAAAACCCTTCACGTGTATTTCTGTGTTATGCTTTCAAGGTACTTTTTGATCTAAATCTAATAGCGTTCACACTGGATTAGCTGATCCAGATCTGCAGTTCCGCTGACGTGTCGTTACATCTCGGAAGCATAATCTCACATTTGCACCATTTTTCCTCAACCACACGACTGTACACAGCAAAAAGCAACAAAATTCAGTAGTTCTAGCACATTCAACACCTCCTGAAGAACAGCTGTAGTACAGAAAACCAAAACCAGCGTATCGGACGAGCGCGTCCGTACTACAGTGTAAGTCTGTAAGCGTGTCCACCTGCTGCAGCCAACCGCCCGCACACCTTTAAAAGTGCTGTTATAAATGTGTTCCAGGACCACCATCGTCAAAACTTATCAAACGAAACAGCCGTGTAGGAAGATACATTTTATTATACTGCTTTATCGTCTGGTTCCACACATTGTGTCCATGGAAGCGTCCACAGCCAGGTCCATTCAAAAAGAGCTTCGGCAAGTGTCCAGAGAACGTAAGCAAATATTCTGATAAATATGATACAGGCTATTGAGAGAGTCTCTCATTTTACAGTGCAAGCATCTTCTGTGGTGAAGATGTAGTAATAATAATAATAATAATAATAATAATAATAATAAACAGTACTAACTTAAACCTTCATTTCTGTCTGAAGTGTACATTAAGGGTTCTATATCAGCAGTGAGTGGAGAACATAAACAAGAAATAGAAAACTGATCAAAGTGACGGACACAGATGGAGGGGAGGGAGATAAATAAGAAGATTTACAGTCTTTTTTTTTTTGATCTATCAGATCAGAAGATTATAGTTTTTTATTCCTGAAGGTTTAGATGTCCTTTCCTGCTTGTATGACTTGGCAACATGCTCCTCAGTCCACTTCAGAGAAAGGCCAGTGGCTGGTAGAACGTCCAGCTAGTTCACCAAGCTTGGTGGGCAGGGCCGTTTGGAGCATCCTTTAGCTGTTCTCAGGTCAGTTAGTCACAAAGGCTTGCTGTTGGAGTTGGACTGAAAGGCTAGACCACTGTGCCGAGGTCATAGGTCAGTGCTTGTAGCATTACTTCATTATTGGGGGGTTCCCAGGAGCAGACAGTGATCACCCACATTTCAGGAAAACAGGAAAGAACGACACACGAGATGTGGACGTCCGAGGTGTCCAACAAAAAGGCGGCCTTGTTCACGCGGCTGGAGCCTCCCAGGAATGGTCAGTGTTCACCCAAGTTTAAGGAAAACAGCAAAGAACAGAAAGAGGGAAAAAAAGGAAGAACAGTGCTAATCGTGGTTGGTCACATGATCCAGCCCCCTCACCCTGCCTCCTTATTGGTTGATGTCCTACTGGGTCACTATGGGAACAGAGGTCCATTTGTCTCCCCACACCCTGAAAGCGCTCCAGTGCGTTTGGACAGTGTTAGACCTGAACTCCGCGGCCGTGCATCTGGATGACTTGTGCTCTGAGAGTCTGAATGGCCGACAGCATCTGCTTCTGATGCTCCAGAGAAGTGATGCCCAGACTTAACACGTCCCTGTAGGAACAAACACAGTCAGCTTTTACACAAACGTCACGTCTTCACAGGAATTCACTCAGACTTCAGTGACTTTAATCCAGTATAAATCTGCAGCGAGTATTTTGTCCATGTTGTGCAGCTGGTATTTAGGTAAGTATTGACGTATGAATGAGAATCGCTTTCTAACGGACACACAGCACTTACTGGACTGTCATGCGGGCGACGGACTCCAAGTAGCAGTAGCCGGCGGCAGTGAAGTTGTCCTTATAGCGGCCCATGTCCACAGCCTCCAGCCACTCGCCTACTGAGCTGAACGAGGGGAAAGAGGGCAGAGTCCTCTCAGCGAGAGAGATGGAGGAGGAGGCCAGGGTCCTAGAAATACAGAGAGAACGAGGGATAAGGAACACATAGAACACTGACACATCCCTAACAGAGTCTTTTAACTTAATCATCAAATTACTGGCGTCACTCTTAGTTGCGCTTAATCTGAGCTAAAACCATACATTGTTAGTATGGCATTCAATTCCGTTTTTTATTCATCTACATTTTCGATTGTTTTTGTTTATATTTTATTGTTTTATTTAGTCTTAAAGCTGCACTATAGGATTTGGGGACCTCTCTGGTGGAAGTGTGTAACTGCATGCAACGTTTAGAAGAGCTTTTTGTAGCGTACGTTGTGCTTCGGCCCCCCACGAGCAGATTAATCTGATGACCGAAAGAGAATTCAGAGTGAACTCAGTCTAAACTTGGTGAAGGAGCGTCTCTGAGGATGTGAGTGAATCATCTACTACTGTCATCACATCTTCATCAGTATAATGTTGGTTTTCAGATCATTAGAGATCTACACATCGAGCCGGACCTTCTTTTTGAGTCTGCGTGTGACGTTAATACGTAAAGACGTACGATGTGGTGTGAAAAACTCGACTCCTCTGATTTTTAAATGATGATTTCAGGTTTTACAGGCGACGCACAGCAGAACACACCATGTTTTAGTGTGTTCATAAACTCAGTTTTTAACTATACGATATAATTTCGCAGCTGAATGTTTATGCGCATTTATATTCTTTTGTCTATTGAAAAAAATGTCCATTATGTAGTGCTTTGTTTTGTGATAGTTTTGAGGTGTAAAGGCTCTGTATAAACCGCTGGGTAAGGTGTCGTACCTGCGCGCGAGTGTGGAGGAGCCGATGTTGTCGGGGCTGCGGATGGTCTTGCTGAGGGCGCTGTGGATCTGGGCGAAGCTGGGTCTCTCAGTCCTCTCCTTCTGCCAGCAGTCCAACATCAGCTGGTGCAGAGACGGTGGGCAGTTCAGAGGGGCTGGCAACCGGAAACCATCTTCTATGGCCTTTATGACCTGTAACACACATGCAAACTTTGCATTCATTTCCTGGGACATTGGGCCGTACTGTGTGTTTTACATGCAGCTGCCTTTATGTAATATGTCCCATATGTATCGTATATATCATTAAAATAAATAACTTAAGAGGAAGAAGAACTTCCTGAACTTCCAGTGGAAGTTAGAGCGACTTTATTAACTCTTTAATCAAGTCATTCTGGAGCATTACTGCTGATCCGTTTAACATTAAATTTGGACACAGTATAAAGGGTTTTCAAATTATGTAAAATAAATAAATAAATAAAACAGACATCGAGGTTTCCAGCAGCAACAATATGTAAGTATCTATAGGTAAAAATACTGCTTTAAGTGCAAACAAGTTTAACAGGTAAATGGGTCATTTTTCAGGAAATTTAGCACAAAATATCTGTTTATTTCTATTTTAATATATTGGGGAAAAGCATAAAACGTACAGTATTAAATGTACCATAACTTTTGCACAGGCCATGTCATGTTTTATTTTTTTCCTAATGTCAAATTCAGCAGGTACACAGTAATTGAGCAATAAAATGTGCTGAAGTGTCTGTAGAGGTGTGTCTTAATAAGTTAACACTTAGAAAATCAACATGAAATACAATAGTATGTAAGCATCTGTATGTTACAGTGTCCTGTGTGTGTATATCTACATATAAATATGTGTGTGTGCGTTTGTTTGTGTGCAGTACATGTTTCTAAGCATACTTGTAGAACACTGACCAATTGCATGGCCTGTTTAATTGGATTAAAGTTTTATTTCTCTCTCTCATATATATATATGTGTGTGTGTGTGTGTGTGTGTGTGTGTGTGTATATTATTAATTTTTTTTTTGTTCACGAATGCCAGAGGGCACTGGGCAGTAGTATAAGCTCTGTGGTTTAAAGGTGTCAGTTTACTGCAACATCTCAGTCTTTACTGACTGTATTTGGTGCTAAAGTCTCTTTTACAGTGACTCCTTCGTCTCATAAGCACCTCCGTAATCTAATCACTGAGCCATTCGGCCCGTTTCAGACGCAGCTTTGTTCCGACACACTAATCCGGGATTCTTCAGACGCGATCGGTCAGCCCGACGCAGGCGCTGAATATCACCATCATACCGACAGTGTTCAGAACCTGAAAAGGCCTCAATTACAGCATGTAAAGCGAGCGTGGTTTAACCTTCAGGAGTGACGGAGGCTGAACAAAAGTAATTATTCTCCTTTCATACACTCCAGTGGCCCCTGGCTGGGCCCTGCGCTGACCTCTGACCCCCGTCTATGCCGCACGGGGCCACAAACACGGAGGAACGAGACCACACAATGAAGCCATTTCACCTCTATTTAGAAAGAGCAGGAGCCCTTTGTGCCATCAAAATCATAATCATGGCTTAGCCAACGCGGCGCGGTTTAATTCCAGATAACAAAAAGATTCTTAATGTGATTTTCTCGTCAGTAGCTGTTCTGCTCAAACACTCTCTCTCTCTCTCTCTCTCTCTCTCTCTCTCTCTCTCTCTCTCTGGATGGATAAAGCTTCTCATGAAAGAGTGTCTTGTCTGATCATAATCCCCCCCACGCTAATCTACTTCCATACTCTTATCATTTCACAGCTTAGTGCCTCGTTATCTCTCTCCATCTCTCTCACTCGCTCATCACCTAATTACCTTATTAGACAGAAAAATGGAAGAAAATACCTTTTCCCATAACTACTATTTTTTATCTGTTAAAGAAACGTTTAACAGTTTTACCTTAAAATAACAGCTTCAACATCATTCTGATGCTACACTCTGCTATACTCTGGCAGAATCTGGCTCCCCTTTGCGTGTCCACCTGTCACGGAGGTGAATGGACTCTACAGGTTACACTCAATGGGCGCAATCGTGTGTGTAATCTGTTGCGTCCATATTCCTGCGTGACGCTCGTGGATGAAAAAGAGTTGGATTCTGTATTCTTCAGCTCAAGCGCACTTACAGAGCTGTCCGTGACGAGGCTTCTGTGTATTATTTTTAGTTATTAACAAATTCCTGCGAGTTGGGAGACTTTTCGCCGCTGTAGTGGAATCTGACTGGGCCATGAGTTGGGAGACTATTCACTGCTGTAGTGGAATCTGACTGGGCCATGAGTTGGGAGACTATTCACTGCTGTAGTGGAATCCGACTGGGCCGCGAGTTGGGAGACTTTTCGCCGCTGTGGCAGAAAGCGTTTTCTCATTGAATAGGAGATGCTGGCCGTGATTTAAGGAGCTCTTCTTGCTGTAAATGTTACCAATTACGTTTAGCACTGAAGTGTCGTTTAGCTGGAGTGTAAGCGGAGAGCCGGCCGCGGTCAGGGAGACGGCTGTGTGCGGAATAAACAGTGGCTCTGATTGGTCACGCTGCAGAGGAAACTTTAAAGTGCACACTCTCTTTGATGGCCCTTTAAAATTCGCCTTCTTTCAGCTTTAAGAGCAATGCAGAACTCTCAGCTTCACACGGCTCACCCCCCCATGAGCAGGAGTAACCGAGTGTGAGCGACAGAGAGAGAGGAGATGAAAGCAGAGGATTTAGATGGATGAAGTGCGAGGAGGTGGGCAGTAGTGGCACAACAGAGAGAGAAGAGTAATACAAAACTGGCAGGAGTAAAAAGACGGAGCAGAAGGAGAAAAGACATGAAAGTCAGAGGCAGAAAGGCAGAGATGAATGCGCTTACGTCTTGGTTGCCCATATCCCAGTAAGGTCGCTCCCCGAACGACATCACCTCCCACATGACGATGCCGAAGCTCCACACGTCTGAGGCCGAGCTGTAGCGGTGATACTGAATCGCCTCCGGAGCCGTCCACAACACCACACTCTTCCCACCGTGCTGGGAGGCACAGAGAGAATATTCAACAACAAATAATCTGAGTACTTTGATATTTTATTATAAAATCGTGTGTGTGTGTGTGTGTCTGTGTGAGTGTGTGTGTGTGTGTCTGTGTGAGTGTGTGTGTGTGAGTGTGTGTGTGTGTCTGTGTGAGTGTGTGTGTGTCTGTGTGTGTGTGTCTGTGTGTGTGTGAGTGTGTGTGTGTGTGTGTGTGTGAGTGTGAGTGTGTGTGAGTGTGTGTGTATGAGTGTGTGTGTGTGTGTGAGTGTGAGTGTGTGAGTGTGAGTGTGAGTGTGAGTGTGTGAGTGTGTGTGTGTGTGTGTGTGAGTGTGTGTGTGTGTGTATGCACTCCTGTGCAAAATGGCAAAACAAGCTTTTAATGGTCTTAACAACAAATCAGTAAATTAGCCAACTTAGTATACATTCTCCTGAAATTCTTTAAGTGCTGTAGTTTAGTGTGTGAATGTTCAGACAGTCTTTTACAGAAAGAGGAGTCAGTATTGATCCACTCAGCACTGACGGCTTCACACAGCTGAGAAACACTGCTGAGCTGGTTTGAGTTTAATATGAGACCAAATATTCTCTATAGGGTTTAAATCTGGACTCTGACCAGCCAGAACCATCAGTAAATTATACTCAGTCCATTATACTCTGGACTTTTTTTTGCATGGGAGTGTGAGAGTCGTAATGTTGAGCTCAGTGACTTTAAACATGGCACTGCCATAGGATGCTGCCTTTGCCACAAATTTGTGAAATTTCTGTCCTGCTAGATCTGCCCCAGACAACTGTAAGTGCCACTGTGAAATGGAAGCATTGACAGCTCAAACTCAGAGTGGGCCGCCGAGTGCTGAAGAGCACAGTCTCCTCCTCTGTCGAATCACTAAAGAGCTCCAAACTGCCTCTGGAAGCAACATCAGCACAAGAACTGCACATTAGGAGCTTCACGAAATGGGTTTCCATGGCTGAGCAGCTGCACACAAGCCTAAGATCAGAAAGCACAATGCCAAGCGTCGGACGGAGCAGAGTAAAGCGCCGCCACTGGACTCTGGAGCAGTGAAACGTATTCTCTGGAGTGACCAATCAGCTTCTCTATCTGTCAGTCTGATGGACGAGTCTGGGTTTGGCGAATGCCAGGAGAACGTTACCTGCCTGACTGCACTGTGCCAGCTGTAGAGTTTGGTGGAGGAGGGATGATGATATGGGGCTGTTTTTCAGGGGTTGATCTAGAACCCTCAGTTCCAGTGAAGGGAAATCTTAATGACTCAGCACCAAGACATTTTGGACAATTATACACTTCCAACTTTGTGGAACAGTTTGGGGAAGAACCTTTCCTGTTCCAGCATGACTGAGCCCCAGAGCACAAAGCAGCTCCATAAAGGCCTGACTGGGTGAGTTTGGTGTGGAAGAACTTGACTGACCCTCTTCTGGATGAATGGGCAAAAATTCCCACAGACACACTCAAAATCTTGTAGAAGCTTCCCAGTACTGCAGGCATTTTACAATATGCTGACTTGTCTTACTAAGTTCATTTTAATACTGGTGGTGATGATTCTGTTACATTAAGTTCAGTAAATTAAAGAAAAGCTCTTCACTCCAAGCACCAAATGACTGTTCACAGTGCTGGTCACTCACCAGTGTGGTGTAAATGGCCTCTATCTTGTCCTCCTGCAGAGGTCTGAAGCCGGACACTTTGCAGACCAGGCTGCTGTTGACCAGCACTTTGTGGGCAGCCAGGCGCCGATGGACGAAGCCCATCTCCGTCAGGTACTTCATCCCAGAGGCCACTCCGCTCAGCAGGTCCACCAGCTGCAGCACGCTCAGCTGACCCTCGTGTTTCTGCATAAAACACAGAGAAATGCACAAACAAACACACTGAGTTTAATTTTAACTCAAACTTTATTTAGTAAAAAAAGTTCAACAGCATAAAGAGCAGAAACTAAACCTGCTGACACCGATTAACACTTCAGCAGGAACAGTGCTAATGAGAGAGAGAGCGTTTGAAATGGTGAAAGAATGAATCGGATGTATTTAGGTACTGACCCGCAGGAAGGAATCCAGGGCGCCGTTGGTCAAACACTCCACCACGATCATCATGGTGCTACCTGCAGAACACACAGAGTGCAGGTGTTTAAGAGGTGTGTGTGGGTCGGCGTGGGAATCCATTTCTTCCCGTGTTTTCAGTATTTACATTAAAAATTCGTCAGACTTGGTGTGAAGGTCCTACCACATTTAAAATCACATGCACTTTTCTCATCCAAAAACATCTTACTTGGTGTGAACAGGCCTTAATAACCACCTTTCCAGCAGGGGGCGCACATGCCTGACCAGAGGCTTATTTGGGCAGGCCCTGCTGGGTTCTCAGCTCCAGCTCTGCCCCCAAGGGCATCAGAGGGGGTCTAGAGTCAACAGGTGAGCGCACAGTGAGACAGAGAGAGCGAGGGAGGAGAAGAGGAAGGAGGAGAGTCATTTGCAGATGGAGGACGATGAGACGGAGGGACAGATTAGAGACGGTGGGGCGGCCCCGCTGTGTCTGGAGGGCCAATTACCCCACACTGCACATCTGCTCAATGACTACACACTGAGACACCTGTGAATACCCCCACTCACCCACTTACTCACTCGCTCTCTCTCTCTCTCTCTCTACACAAACAACTTTAGTCAATGAAGTTAAACTTTTAAAGTGACACTCAGGTTAAGGATAAAGTATCTGATTTGTTTTTAGAGATTTCTAAGTTATCAATATTAAATTATAATGTTTTATATTGCTCATTTTAATGTTGCCCTACGTTCACATCGTTCGCATCTTGTTGCTCAAATTGCTGATCGCTCATCGCCTGTGGGTGTTTCTGAACTCAAGCAGATATATATATAAACTCACTGTGTAACAGTTAAAAGGCTCGATGTGAAATACGTTACAATGTGACAAACGTTACAGTACAGTAACATTAGCTGAGGTGAAAAGGGATAATTAGCATTCGTCTACTTTAAAAACTTCAGAATGACCCTTTTCTCTGTAAATTTCAGGCTGCTGGTTGCCTGATTTATAGTCTGGGTTTAATACACTCAAAATCACTTCATACATACATTTAAAATATATTAAACAATGTGCAATATGTTCTACAGAGATCAAACTTCTGCATATCTAATGGATAATAACTTTATTTTCTGAATGTAACACATTGGGGGAAAACAAAGTCGAGCAGAGGTTACAGCACTGTTTATATTGGTTTTTATTCCCCCAACATGTTAAACTCGGCAAATGAATATAATTCTGCACTAAAAATGTCATATTTAACTGTGTTCTCCATACAGGATGTGTTAACTTATTGTCACTTAGAAAATCAACAAAAACATATTTAAACATTCAAAATTCTGCATATGACTGTATATTATTAAATAAAAATATTTGTAAATATGTTTATGAAAATGTTTCCTCTCTCTGAGTAAGGCAGTGCGGTTAGGGAAACTTTTTGGTGGGTAAAAAATTCTGTTCCTCATTTTTATTCGTCTGCGCGTCTAAAATCAATACCATCGCATTCATTAAAACGCACCAAGAATCACTCAGAATCAGGATCGGCGCTGTTAGGAGACAAAGCGAGATGGATCACATCTATTTCAGCACCGCATCTCTCCATCCATCCATCTCTCATCTGAAAATACACAGCGCCCCAGACTAATATCAGTGTAATATCACTTTTCAATTCATTTCAAGCTTTGGCACAAAACGTGACTCACAGCAGAGACAGAGGAGGGAGGTGGGGGGTGAGAGAGAAACAGAAAGGGAGAGTTCAATTAGAGGAGCCCACGTGATCCATCTGGCTTTGTCTCCTCGGACCACCGCTCCATTTCAGGATAAATATTTCTGAAGCCCGTTCGGTGAGGCTGATGTTCACTGTAGCGTCTTTTCATTTTTCTTTCGTCCTTTTCTTCCGGCTCCGTCCTTTGTGAGACAGATAACCTCAGAGATACGGCTGATGTGTTGATGCAGATAACACCCACACTCACTTTCCTCCTGAAGGCAGAATCATTCGTCCACTTTTGTTTCTTTTGTTCGCTCCATACGTCCGTCTCCTTTGTCTAGTTGAATCATGTGGGATCGTCCATCCGTCCCTCCTGATCTCTCTCTTCCTGTCTCATCACAGGTATGTTCATCTGTCCTCACTCCTCGCTCCTCCTCATACTCATTGTATGTTGTCTGGTCTGCAGAACACAGAACTCATTCTTTTTTCTGTATTAACACATCATTGTTTGTTAAACCTGTAATTTTCTTTTCTCGCGCTACCTGGCAGACGGACGTCCAATCCATCATCGTCCTCCATCTATTTCAGCAGAGACGCTGCATCTGTCCATCCCTCCCAACCTTTATTTTCTCTTTCTCTGAGTAAATTCTCCGGGTTTCAACCCTCTATTCTATTTTCTCTACCCTCCTGTCTTCCCTCTGCTCCTTTCTTCATCGGGGCTTCACTGACTGCTAAACAGTGGAGTTTAGTTCTCGAGGATGTTGATTATGGATAAAAGTTGGTATCATTTACTTAAAAACAAACCGGCTCTGTAACTCTCCGCAGCCTCCAAACCGGCTCTGTAACTCTCCACAGCCTCCAAACCGGCTCTGTAATTCTCCACAGCCTCCAAACCGGCTCTGTAATTCTCCACAGCCTCCAAACCGGCTCTGTAACTCTCCACAGCCTCCAAACCGGCTCTGTAATTCTCCACAGCCTCCAAACCGGCTCTGTAACTCTCCACAGCCTCCAAACCGGCTCTGTAACTCTCCACAGCCTCCAAACCGGCTCTGTAATTCTCCACAGCCTCCAAACCGGCTCTGTAACTCTCCACAGCCTCCAAACCGGCTCTGTAACTCTCCACAGCCTCCAAACCGGCTCTGTAATTCTCCACAGCCTCCAAACCGGCTCTGTAACTCTCCACAGCCTCCAAACCGGCTCTGTAATTCTCCACAGCCTCCAAACCGGCTCTGTATATATATATATATATATATATATATATTCAGAAATATATATATATATATATATATATGATGTTTCATAAAAGTTGGGACGGGGGCCTGTTTACCACTGTGTTTCATCACCTCTTCTTTATCAACACTCTGTAAGCGATTGTGAACTGAGGAGACACTGCTGTAGTTTAGAAAGTGAAATGTTTTTCTGTTCTTGTTTGATACAGGATTTCAGCTGCTCATCAGTTCAGGGGCTCCTTTGTCGTATTTTTCATTTCACAATGCGGCAAATGTTTTCAGTCTTGACAGGTCTGGACTGCAGACAGGTCAGTTTAGCACCCGAACTCTTTTAATACAGAGCAAAGCTGCTGTAATACATGCAGAATGTGGTTTGACATTGTCTTGCTGAAATAATCACAGTACAGTGGTGTAGTTGAGTTCCTCTCTGCTCACCTCTGGTGATGACTCCCTCCAGTCGGACGATGTTGGAGTGGTCAAACTGGCCTAGGATTCCAGCCTCACACAGGAAGGATCGGCGCTGTTTGTCCGAGCAGCCGGCCCGAAGCGTCTTGATGGCCACTGGCAGCTCTCGCTTACTGGGCAGCTTCAGGCAGCCACGGCACACCTCCCCAAATTCACCTACAGAGGGCGATGTACAGACTGACTGACCAGGCGCACTTAGCAAAAACAAATGCAAGGTCGTCTACAAATTAAAATCCAAAGAGGGTGTTTTTTTAGGGATAAATTACATGTAGGCGGATCAATGCCTGTGTTCTCAATCTATACATGCGCCAATAAAACAGGCCTACCGTGAAAAAAAGAGATCGAAATTGACTTCTGAATAAATAACGACTGCAGTAAAACCTGGCTGGAAACCACAAATCAAAGAAGAGAAGCTTCCTCATCCAATCAGACGTGGGAATCATGAAAAATACCTACAGCGACACAATCGGCTCTCAGCGAAAAGTGCAGATTCACAAAACGTCCTGATTGAGGCTAAAACAGTGAAAATTAATCAGTCCACTTTGAGAATCAGCAGATACCGCATTGATGCCAGGAGCTTTAATTCAAATAAGAATTGCCTTGATTTTTCAATATTTTCTGCATATTTAAATGGTTACCATGTAAACAAAGTCAATCAGAGTGGTTCGGTGTGAAACGCTCCGTCCAAATCAGATCTGTTCACAGTGGTGGTGATAGGAACCAGACGTCCACCTCTAAAAGCTCCCTCACAGAAAGTTCCTACATGAAATGGTTATGAATTCACTGCCTGATGACTGAGACACTGTTTTATGATAGTTTAGAGAACTTAAACTCCATTCATGGTGGAGGGATACATGCAGGGCGCTGTGAGGCAAAATAGTCCCCAAAGAAAACTTATTATTTCAGATTTTCCACTATTTTCCATCATCAACATTCCATATAAACCCAGAAGACTCGTGTAGGTTCACTGGTGGTTCTGGATAGTAAATAAAATGTCTATATTTGTGTTGTAGTCATGGCGACCCCTGGTTCCTATCACCACCACTGTAAAGACATCTGAACCATTTCACACCTTTCACACAGGCTAAATGAGGCTACTGTTACTACGTGACCTACTCTGCTGTAATGTTACGCTTCAATTTACAGAATCAGATCAGTTTAAGTTTATTCTGATGTCCAGTCCAGCATTTTCTGCTGATGTTGGTCCAGTAACAGATACAGGGCGTCACACTGGTGCTCTGTAAGTGAAAGTTGAAGGAGAGAGGTCGTACCGGTGTGAACGATCCTCTCGATCTTGACGCTGGAGTTGTCGAGCTCCTTTGCGAAGGCGTGAACGGCTTGCAGCAGATCTTCACACGTCTCGGGGTCAATGTAGGTCCTTCTGGTCGGGATCTTGACTGGAGAGGACAACAAGGATTTGGGTAAGTTAAAAAAAAACAAACTGCACAGTGTGCACCCTGCTCTAAAGGCTGCACACCAAACGTGATTTGTTCGTGTGATTTATTCTGACGACAGTAAATTCATTCGATCTCATGTATAACTGACGCCATCTTGCACACCACACAATTTATCAGACAGTAAAAATGCGACATTATTTTATTTGCGCTGATTTTGGCAACAAAAACTTTGACCAACCACGGTCAGCCTCTGCTGGTCGCATGACAACAACCATGATGACGGAGCAGCAAATAGAACTTTTTCACAAATGTCAAAAGGATCAAAATCTCCAAAAGCAGCTCAAACCGATCTACAAACATCGAGTTAAATGTGGAAGAGAGTTTCAGCTTCTGAATAAACTGATGATTTTCACTTTGCAGCGTCACCGCGTCTGTCCTGCTGTGGACTATCATTACTGATTACTCATTTACTCAATATTATAATAATTTCCCAATAATGTAAAAAACATTCGTACTGAACTTCATCAAAAATGTAAATAAGCCTAATAATGTAATAACTTACCAACAATGCAATGCCTTATTTCATTATTGTCAATGTAATATTTAAGTTAAACATGTTTGCTCAAATTTGTTTTCAAAATAGATAATTGAGCGCCCCCTGTTGCTGAGTCTCTGGAATACGTGTTGTGTCTTTTGGTCCAAGATACTCTGAGTGTTTCTCGTTTAGGGCTTTTTTTTTCCAGCGCACACAGAACAGACTGAATCTGACAAAAAGTGTATTGGATTAGCGTCACTTACTACCTTTAATGTCAGCAACTACATTTCTCTCATTCTTGCCTATGTAAATGCCCTCTAATGACCCTGCGGCGCCGTGGTCACTCATTCTGGAGGGGGCACATATACGGCCGGGCTCCTGAGTGTTCTCTCAGTGGAGGAAGCGGAGGAGAGCTGAGATGCGTGTCTGAAATGTGATTACAAGTTAAGATCGACCCGAACCGGGCCGAGGCCCTGCCTTCACTGCCTCATAACGGCTTATTGATCCTGACCTCACATGTGTGCACACTTAAGTCAGACTTCGGTGACGAAGCAAATTAAGATTTCTCGATTGTGTCTGGTGACGGCAGCTGTGGATCGAAGGCTTCTTCCACTGGAATGAGTCTTTTCTAGGCCACCCTGCGTGATGCTTACTCTCCCATTAGTGCTGGATTAGGGGCTGGACACAGTCCACTTCCTCCCTCGCTCCTGTTTGTGTTTGCCTCATGTAGCTCTGATTAGCTCAGACTGACCCACAGGCTACTTACTGAGCGCTTTTACTCACAAACAGACCCACATTCATAAATTTGCACTTGAAGCAACGGTTCAGCCAAAATCCAAATGTTTGGAGTCTGTTTATTTCTTTAGTTTTAGCACTGGAGCTACAAGACAAATGACAATGCTCAGCCTTCTCAAGGTGCGAATACAGGGGTCGTGAGAGGTCCGGGACCCCCGATTAACTTATTGGACCCCCTGAATGTCTCAAAATCCAAAAAACAGACGCTCAAATCCAGGTTCAGTAAAGCTGATTGTTTATCTGCTTCACCCACAACCAGCTTCGGCCCAAAACCGGCCCAAAATTACTTCTGGTTTCTGTCTGGTTCCATTGACTTACACTAAAAGTAAAGTAGGTTTTTTTTCCTTCCTTTTCCTATTTGGCTGTCTCTATAGCGGCTCTTGCTACTCGTATACATAAATATATCATTATTATAATGGTAGCAAATACCAGTTTTAAGATGTGGGCTGTGAAACACAAGCTCTGTAACACAGAGGGGGACTACTTTTTGTGGTGGAAGGAATTAGTGATATTAAAGCACATTCAGGACAATGCTCAACGCTACTTTGCTTCACTTTGTTCTTTGTTTAGTAAAGCTGTTACAAAAGCAGTAGAACCCTGGAGGTCGTGTGTTGTGGTGAATAACATCACTGTTGTGATTCGGTCGAGCTGAAGGTGATCACCACAGCCGTGATGTTATATATTGGTCGAGCTGAAGGTGATCACCACAGCCGTGATGTTATATATTGGTCGAGCTGAAGGTGATCACCACAGCCGTGATGTCATATATTGGTCGAGCTGAAGGTGATCACCACAGCCGTGATGTCATATATTGGTCGAGCTGAAGGTGATCACCACAGCCGTGATGTCATATATTGGTCGAGCTGAAGGTGATCACCACAGCTGTGATGTCATATATTGGTCGAGCTGAAGGTGATCACCACAGCCGTGATGTTATTCGATGTAACACACAACCCCCTGTATTTTCCTGCTTGAATAACAGTCAGTCACAAACACGACGTGGTAAAAACTAAACGCTGTTAAAGGCAGACACGAGCTAATTCTGTAATGAGTGATCTAACAGTGAGGGGGTGTGGGCTATAAAGGAGAGCTGTCGATCAGATGGATAAACAAATCTTTCAAAGAAATAGTGGTGAAGAGGCAGCAGAGAGAGAAAGTGAGAGAATGTGAGAGTGGATGAGAGACATACAGAAAGAAAGAGGGGTGAGACAGAGGGAAAAAGAGAGACCGTGTGAAAATTAAGACAGAAAAAGAGAAAAAGACCAAGAGAATGAAGGAAAATGAGACAAAGTGAGCGAGAGACGGAAAGAGAGATAAAAAAGGAGAGGCAGATGAGAGAAAGCGAGATGGAGAGAGTGAGAAAGAGGGAGAGAGTATGACTGTATAACAGTGAAAAGCTGCTGAGCTACTTGTGCAGTGCATGATGGATAACACACACACACACACACACACACACACACACACACACTCACACACACATACACACCCACACACACACACTCACACACACACACACACACACAGACACAGACACACACACACACACACACACACACACACACACACACACACACATACACACACACACAGACACACACACACACACACACACACACACACACAGACACACACACACTCATATACATAAGTAAAAGTTAGCCTCTGATAAATAATAGTAAACTGATGGGAGATTTCAGGAATATATAATTATTCATTGTGGATTTGTGCAGTTCTCATGTTGGTGCATGTCTCGTGTATGAGCAGGTGTTTGGGAGTTCATTGTGGAGGTTAATGCAGAGACCTGTATGTATTTTATATGCTGCAGTGCTGTAAATGAATGGGACACGTGACTCGTCAACTAATAATACTGTATTTGTACGACTGTCAATGCTTATTGCTTCCACAGAGTTAAAGCAGCTCTGTGTAGTATTTTTTTTTTTAAACTGAAAGAAAGACGCTAAAACATGGCGAGTCTACGCTGCTTTTTTTAAGTGAATTCCACTGTGTTGATCGTACTGAATAAAAACAAACAGGCATAAAATCTTTAAGGGCAAAAAAGACGTCCTTACAAAATGGACAAATGGAGACTGTAGGCAGGCTAATCTACACTCTGTAGAGCGCTGCATTTCTTCATTCAGGAGCTGAAAACTTATGAACTCTTCTAGAGATAGCCTGGATGTCCATAACCAAGTCTGAGCCTGTTTGAGCTGAAACTCAATAAAGATGCAACAATAAATAAACCATTTTCGAAAAAAAAACGAAACTATTAATGTATCATTAAATAGCAAAATAAAAAACTAAACAAAATAAAAACGTATGAAAATGTAAAACTCTGGTTAGTAGACACTGGTAGGTGTTACAGGCTCTCTATAATTGGTCTTTATGATCCATGCAGCATCGTCTTCTTAGAAAAACAGTTCATCACATTATTATAGTGACAACATACAGCCAGCCCTAATTCCCTAAAGCACAGACACAGACTTAAGCAGTGCCGTATGATGCCACGCTAATCTGTCATTCTTTCAAATCCTCAGTCTTTTTCTGCCTCTCTCTCTCTCTCTCTCTACCTGTCAGTAGCTACAGTGTCTCTGTGAAGCATCTTCATGCTCATATAAATCCATTAAAGCGATCGTACATGAACACAGACCCCATCCTTATCTCTGTCTGCTCAGTCTTACATTTCTTCTTATTTTTATTCTCAGACTTCATTCATGCGTCTGTCTGCATCTGTACGGCCGCACAGTGTCGCAGTATTGGCCTTTGGGATATTCATATCGCAAGCAATCCCACATTTCTAGCCGATCGCAGTGCTCCCCACTGTGTGCTGTGCAGTGAAATACTCACACTGGAAGTAGAGCTCCTCGTCCCCCTCCTGGTTGGCTTTGCTGTAGCCGCACTGCCTGCAAACACAAAGCAAAATAAAGATTCACAAAACAGCTTAAACCTAAACCCCGAATCCCACTTCGCACTTCAAAATGATAAAAATGACACTCGTTAATGTAAATGTAATGTAAACAAATAAACAAAAATAAACAGTAATTTTGGACCATTTTTATTGGTCTTGTCATTGTCCTCCAAAATCTTCTTTAGTCACCAAAAGTAGGATTACTACTGAAAATTACTATTTTAAAAATTCACTGGAAGGGGCCCCAGCCCTAAAAAACAGCCCCAGCCCATCATCCTTCCTCCACCAAACTTTACTGTTGGCACTGTGCATTCCAGGACGTAGATTCGTCCACCAGACTACCAGATACCAGAGAACACGTTTCCACTGCTCCAGAGTCCAGTGGCGGCGCTTTACACCACTCCAGCCAATGCTTGGCATTGTGCATAGTGATCTTAGGCTTGTGTGCAGCTGCTCAGCCATGGAGACCCATTTCATGAAGCTCCTGATGTGCAGTTCTTGTGCTGATGTTGCTTCTATATGCGGTTTGGAACTCTGTACTGAGTGATGGATGATATTTATGCACTTCAGCACTCAGCAGCTCCGCTGTGAGAGTTTGTGTGTTCTACCGCTTTGTGACTAAGCTGCTGTTGCTCATTGACACTTCCATTTTACAATTTTAGCACTTACGGTTGTCTGGGACAGATCTAGCAGAGCCGAAACTTCACAAACTGATCTGTGGCAGAGGCAGCATCCTATGGCAGTGCCATGTTTAAAGTCACTGAGCTCAGCAGTGCGACCCTCTACTGACAGTGTTTGTCTATGGAGACTGCATGGCTATATGCTTTGTTTTTATAGATCTGTTAGCAGTGGGTGTGGCTGAAACACCCGAACTCAATAATTACCACATACTTTTGGCCATATTGTGTTTATTTCTACTGCATATGGGATACTACACAATGAGGCATGAGCAACATGGATGACCTGCTTTTCATGTCAGTGCTCATGTTGACAGGTTAGTGTTCAGGCTGAGCGAGCAGTGCGGCAGTGTGTACCAGACGCAGCACAGCAGCGCGAAGCATTTAGAAAACAGATGAAGAGCCTATTTTTTCCGCATGCCGGATGCGCCATGCAGCAAATCAGAGAAATATTCTAAAAAAAAACAAAACATGAAAATGAAACAGAACCTGAAGTTCTATAATTTGTCATCAAACAAAATACTAACTACACATTTTGCAATCAAAAGTGAGAAAGCTGTCATGCTCATCATGCAACTATTGAATTATGTTTTATTGAGAAAAGTAGTTGATTTGACTGTTTAAAAAAAATATATATATCCGTGGAATTTTATTCCACACCTCAAACACTGCATGGGTGAATCATTAAGGCGTTCAAGTGGTAGCAGTCTCACTGCCGCGTCGCTGATGTCACACTTTGTCACACAGTTTATTAGGATTAGGTCTGTTCTTGGTTCTTGCAACAAGAAAAAAATCGGTTGAAATGTCTGTTACAGTTTTGTAAATAAGACCAGAATCATAATATTAGGATAACTTTGCATATAATAGTGTTGCAGCTGTCGGAAGAAAAACCTTGTATCTCTGTGTTCGTCGTTTTTCAGTTTTTGACATAATTTGAAAAAGCCTGTCGCTCTTTATACTGTGTGTAAATTTCATGATGAATGGACCAAAAGAAACGACCCAAACAGACTTGGAAAGACGTCTGGTTCCACTGACTCACATTAAAAGTAAAGCATGTTTTTTCCTTCTCCTGTAAAGTTACCATTTTGGAGATACGAGGTTTTCTTCCGACGGCAGTGATACAGTGAAAAAATGTGAACTCTTATGTGAACTCTTCTAAACGTGCACCCTCAAAGCGCCCCTGTTAAAGGCCCTAATTTAGGCCTAGTTTTAGGCGAAAAAACACCCACAGTAAATCAAGCAGAACGCTGCAGCTCCTGATAGCTCCACCCATTTTTTGTGCAATCCTCCCACGTTTCGTTTGATCCTCCCTCAAATGCATTTTTGTCTGAGCGCTCGGCCCATAAACTGCGTGTATGTCAGTGTCGTAAAGAACGCGTGAGCAGAATGCATCCGAGTTGCGCCTGAAAGTGGAACAAAAGGCTCAGCACACCGAGCCCTGAGTATACTGAGCATAATGAAGATGTAACTGTGTTCTTTTAATTTCACTTGCAGCGAAATAGTTAATCTTACGGAGTAAAAAGGTTCTAAGGGCAACAGTTCAGGCTCAAAGAGCGTTTTACAGCAGATGGTGGGGCAATTTCAGCTTCTTCCAACCTCTCTGCACATCAGGAGCTCAAAGAAATGGACTATGAAAAAACTGCTTTAGAGGATTTGATGGCTTCTAATACACCGTCTCTACTCCGGCACATAAGAGCGAGGTTTAAAGGCGAGGAAATATCCCCTATACGAGGGAGAATAAAAGAGAATGCATATTCTGTCCTGGATGGGGCTGACATTAAAAAGATTGAACACCTTCTCCGAGACGGAGAGGGCGACCGTAAATCTCAGCTTTCTTTCATCTTTTTTCCAACAACTCGCTCTGCACTTGCAGAGACTCGAGGAAGCAGCAGATAGAAAAGAAACAGAAGGGATGAAAAGGAAAAGGGAGGGGTTAAAGTGTCAAGTAGCGCAGAGGTTCTCAATTGGGTCCTTGAAGGGCCTGCAGAGTTTGCATTTTTTATTCTGATCCAGCACTCAAAACGTTTTTCAAAATATTTTAATGCAAAATTTGTAATAATGTAATATCTGAAAATAACATATTTAAGAAAATGCTTGGATTCTGACATTTTTCTTTGGAAAAATGCACAAATGAAGAAACACTGTTGGGAATGGAGCCAAAGGCCACACATTTTACTCAAATCTCAAAACTTTCAGGCGTTTAAACCACATTTGGGACAAAAGAGTTGTCAGACGATTAAAACTGTTCATAATTTAGTGAATAACAGTTACTTATTTGCTCTAATTAGACCCTGAAGAAAGACTGTCTCCATTTCTAAAGCAGTACATGGTGTTATGTCTGTATGAGTGGACAAAATAAGCTTCATCTGAATGTATTTATTACTTTCAGTAATTCAATAACATTATTATTATTATTATTATTGTATTTATTTTTTTTAACTGGTCATCACAGTGATTTATTAGTCTACTCAGGGTTTAGTAGGAACCTCCATGTTTGTAAAGAAGCTGTAAATCAAGTTCTTCTTTAGACTAAGTCTTTACATTTAAAACTTTAAAATAGTTAACAAGCACTGATGGTGTTTCTTTGGAAGATGGTGTGTTTTTTAAATTTAGTGGGTAAGTATTCTAAAAGTATTCACCTAAAACTGTAAAAAGTATTCTGAGT
>NW_023494801.1:582500-600000 GCF_904425465.1 Colossoma macropomum
TTGTATCCCTCCACCATTAATAGATTTGTAGGCCAAAATCTGCTCAAACTATCAGAAGACAATATCTCAGGCACGAGGCTTTATTTTTAAATTTTTAGAGGTGGACGTCTGGTTCCTATCACCACCACTGTGAACAATTCTGACTCGGTAAGTTTCTCTAGAACAGAGCGTTTCACACCAAACCACTCTGAACCTCTCTGAACCACTCGGTTTACATCTTAACCATTAAACAATTTTCCTATTAGTTATGATGTAAAAGCCTTGTAAAAGTATATAAAAGTGTTCAAAGGTTTTCATGGTTTTGAAATCTGATTGGCTGAGCCTCCACACAGTCCTAAAGCCCTAGTGGGACGTGATTAGTTTTGCATGGGGAGGTGGGTGATGCCAGTTTACTCCAGGATGTCTGTAATGTTTATAACAGATTCACACCGGATAAGAAATCTCAGCATAAATGACGGAGATGGAGCAGCTACTCGACTTACGTGCTGCCTTCACTCCAGAAAAGATGTTCAAACACTGGGCTTCATTCTCCAGTATCTTCCTAAGTTTGTTCTTAAGTGTTGTTGAGAAAGCTCCTGAGAAAAAGTCTGCGTCAGATTCATGATTCGTGTTCTTAAAGCGCAGAACTGTTCTCACCTTTGTGCTGTTGAGTGTGTGTAGATTCTGTTCTCACCTAAGAACAAATCCCAGATAAGAGAACACTGGCGAGTCAGAATCTTCATAAAAACTGCGTAAGTGGGTTTAAGAAGAGATTTCTTCTTCAGGACGGTTGGTGAATGAGGCCTATTTGATTTAGCTGTTATTTCATTGACCCTGAACATTTACCTTTCTGTTAAGTCGGGGTTACACTACATGACCTTTACCCTGATTTTAGCCCTGATTCTCAGAGTTGGCTCTAGTTAGTCTAGCAGTTATGTTAAAAACATTACATGTTAAAAAAAACGTTTACAGAGATGTCAAAAAAGGGGGGAAAAGGAAAAAAAGGTAGATGTAGATGTGAACTCTGATTTGGAGCTGCAGTCAATTGCAATTTCACTGAAAACACTTATGGCTCCCACAGGAGTCACTGTTTGGTGTCGAGATGTCTCTTTAGATTTGAGGGTTTTAGCGCCTCATTTGAAATAAACACTCCACTCAGTGGGCTTCTGGATCAGCATCATCACAATCAACAATATTAATAAATCTTACCTGATCTCTGCTTCTTTGTCATTAGTTTATCAGTTTGAGTTTAACTGCTCAGGTCGCTGGTGCTCGGCCAGAAATCAAACATAGATCTTCGCTATTATTTTAAGGCTCGTCTGTGGTTTTTATCAGCTGCAGCTCGAGCTGCAGGAACGATATGAGAGCAGTGAGAGTCTGTAAAGAGTCAGACGTTAAAACAGGCAGATTAATCTGACAGTACAGCGCTGACGCGCTGACAGAAGAGGATGAATTTCCATCGTTTGATCATAGAATGTGAGGGTGCTTCACGGCCCACAGGTCGAGAAACCTTGGTGTAGTGAACCCAAGGCTTTAAGTGAATGCACTGCGTCATTAGCATTACAGTTAGCTGGGAATTCACAGCGAACAGGCAACATCACTGTAACATTACATTTCGGCCTGATTTCAGCCACAGCGGACGCAAGTAAACACTTCTTCAGCCTCCATACTTAAGAAACTCCTTTTGCCGATTCGCAAAGGATTGGTGTAATTTGAGGTTATTTGTACAGCTCATTTGTAGAAGGTAATCTTTACTGAAGCAGGAGCGCACAGTCTGTTTCTCACAGCCCAGGGCCTGGACATACAGTTGATTCTCTAACTCTTACTGTACATTTACACTAATAAGTATCTTACAAGGAATCAAAAAAGAATAAAAAAGACTTCAGACGCTGATGTGGAAAAAGGAAAAGGTTCCTGCTTTTACTCGAGCATCAAGTGGCAGAAGTTTCCGGAAACCAAGTGCCATCAGTTTCAGAACAACCCTTTTTATGCAAGTCTTGGGGTGTATGGCATGCGCCCGCCCCCCCGGACCCCGACGATGGCCGCAAGAGCTGGCAGCAAGGCAAGGCCCGAACTCCGAGCGGGAACGACGCCCAGCAAGGATTGTGGGGATAGGAGAACCGTGCATGAGTGGGGGATGGCCCACAAATCCTGAGCACCCCCGAGGGACGCGGGAGGAGGACGCCGATGACGGCTATGAGAGGCACGAGGGTGGGAAGCGAGTCCTAAACTAACTCCCTCTCGGCTCAGGTGAGCGCCTTATAAAAAAAGCAGAGAGGGAACAGAGAGAGAGAAAGATGAGCAGCAGAAGAAAAGACTGAAAAGCGAGAGTGAGAAAAGGACTGAAAAGTCTTGTCTGAAGACACTGAAAAGTAGCCGGCTTCTTTGGTTCTGAGTTCTTTGTGTTTTATTTGTATTTGGAGTGAAAATTAAAGTAAAATGGCCACTGCGACCCTGAACCCTGCCTACAGCGTCCTCCTTGGGCCCGGAGTAACACGGGTTGTGCTACAGGGTGATAAGACGATCACCCCACCCTTTTTACAGTTTCCATTCCATTTTAGTCCCATTGTACTCTAATTGGTCAGCCTTAAATCAAGATGTATATAACATCCTTTCTTTAAAAGCCAGTCTCATCCTGCTCGTACCAGGCTGTTCTGTCACTACAAGGTCATCTTATAAAACTTGCCATGTGAGTTTAAAAGTTCACTAAAGCTAGAATTTTCCATGCACACAGCCTATCACCTATTCTTTTTCCTATATTACCTCTTTGTGAGAAATCAATATTCTCTTTTCAGTCGATACCTGTTAAAAATTACTGTTGATTACTGTTAAAAAGAGTATTTATTTAAATTTGCCATCAAGTCTGTAAAAATGGCTCACAGGGTGCATTCGGACGGGACTAAAATCACTGAGAAATGGCAGTAATAATTACAGTTCACGTCTCCTCATGTAAAATTAATTCCGTCTAAAAAGGGTTCAGGTCTACTTTTGTCTGTCCTTGATACCAGGTTTAACAGCGAGTTAACAGGTTTGTTTATTTCACTGGGAGGATGTAAACGCAGCGTTGGTGTGTATGAAGAACAGCAGGTGAGAGGATGAGTTTACCTCCTCCAGATCAGCAGCCCCACTCCCAGAGACAGCAGCATGATCAGAGCCGCTACAGACACCACCACGATGATCACCACCGGACTCTGCTCACTGGAGGCCAGGGCCACTGCGCGCACACACACACACACACACACACATACACACATACACACACACACACAGAGCAGGGACAGAGAGGAGTCGTGGTTAGTATTCACAGCAGCACGAGTCGTTTACTCTCCTCTAAAAGCAGCGGAGCATGACGGCCCCATCATTACTCAGAGATCAGCTAAAAAAACACACATTTATGCATTTTAATGCGGCTGCTAGTGTGTGTGCACATGCAAATATTTGAGTTGACGTTTGCGCGTGTGCATGCCGTGTGTGGCGTCAGGATGTTCTGCGTGTTTGTCCAGGTTAAATGAGAACGCGCAGTGTGTGTATTTGTTCATGTGTGCTGGCGTGACCTTGTGTGTGGACCGCACCTGTTTACCTGTGCTGTCCATTTGGGTGTATTTATATGGCAGAGGTTCGCATGTGTGTGTGCCACGGCACTGTGGAGGCCTTTAATGCACTAATTTCTGTTAAATGACTTTAATAAAAATGAATAAATGTCAAGCCAAATTATGGAATGCAAAAGTTAATTGAATTTGCCTTAACAGATTAACACGCCCCTTTATGTACGGTGCTAAGGTGGCCTATATAGTTAGAACAGTCTTAAAGGGCCGGCATCTTTTATTATTATTTGCACTTATGATAATTGTGTGGGTGCCAAAAACAGCTAAAATTATTTTTTATATCAACCTCTCTTAAAATTAAACAGGCTGTTTCTGTTACTGTGCCTTTAAGCCTGATATGTAAATGAACTCTGTTCTGATTGACTGCGTTTTGATGGCCTAGGGTATGTATGTGTATATATATATATATTATATATATATATATATATATATATAATAAATAATAAATATAACCAAACTAGCATTAGTGTAACTCTTACTTTCAGCATTGATTAAAATCATTAATAAAACAGTGATTCTATCTTTAATACATCTTTAATATATCGGCCTGATTTTAGTCACAGAAGGCCTGTAAGGCCGGTCTGCTGCTTTAGTGCTCTTTAGCGCCCCTCTGTGTTGGAACAAACATCATGCAATAACTCAGAAAACACCTTCTGCACTTACTCAGCTTTATTTCTGCATTTGTTATTTCTCTTCAATTTTCTGTACTTTGCCTCTGTCTTATTACTTTGCACTTTATATGCACTTAACTCATTCTCCTTACTGTCTACTTTTTAAATAAAAAATAAAAAAATCAATCAATTAATTAATTAATTAATTAAACAAACTAGATTAAGCTGTGGTACGGCTCTTGTCTCTTAAGGTATGTATCCACGTCATCCACAGTTTTGCCCACGTTCGTTTTCAGTGATGAGCTGCAAAAGTGTGTGACGGTGGAGGCTTCGAATTTATGCAAATTACACTCAGCAGCCACGAAGGGCTGACCAATCAGGGAAAAGCAAGTCTGTCCGTGCACAACAAGGACGTGCCTACCATTCTGTACGATCCAAAACCTAAATACAAAGACAAAAGTAGGAGAAATACCGCGTGGCAGGAAGTCTCTGATGGTGTCGGTGCTCCTGATGAGGTAAAAAACAGAACTAAATTGCAATTTTAGCAATTTATATCTTTGTTTTTTGGTTGACAGCCTGTGTAGCCAGCCAACATTTACTGAACGATACTGAGCTTTTTACGTTTGCGTGATTAGCCAACTTGAGAAGATAGTTTATATGAAAGTTATTTGAAATCCACAACTGATTGACAGGTTAATTTGCATCCTGCGCTAAATGGACGCCGCTTAAGCAGCGAGGCGCTGGTGACGAAAGCGAAGGGTGAATTCTGCGCCGCGTGCACCGTAAACGTCCCGTTAGGTTATGGATTCCTGTAGAGTCTCTGTGTAATTTGTATAGTTTTGCACTGTTAAGAGCGTCTGCTAAGTGACTACTCACGCTCCCCGAGGGTCTGCAGCTCCAGCGGAGCGCTGTAGGCCCCATAGTCCAGCGGAGAGGGCGAAGGGGCCACGGCTCCCACAGATGAAGAGGACGTTGAGGCCAAAGAAGAGGAGGAGGAGGAGGAGGAGGAGGAGAGCAGGGAGGAAGAGAGAGAGGAGGGGGCAGGGCTTGAACATGTCCGGATCAGGAAGACGTAGGTTGTGCCCGGTTTCAGGTTGTTGACGCTGATTTTGGTGGCTGCAGTCTTCACTGTGGAGTAACTCTGGTCCTTCTGCTCCTGGAAGGACAGACAGAAGTTTTATGAGGGAGGGCAGAAAATGTCACTGATGTCCTCCAGCCTCCACGCCCTGAAAGCACTGGTATCATCATCATCTATCGGAGAGAGCTCAAGACATAATAATAATATAACCTTTATTTATATAGCATTGTTCATGCCGGTGACAGCTCAATGTGCTTTACAGACAGGTGATAAAGCTGAACAGTAATATAAGAAATGAGTTCATTTAAAATCATAAGAAAATGACAGATCAGATTACAGAGATAAATATAAAGAGGCGTAAAGTTTTAATTAAACGTTGAACTGAGTTTTCAGATGTTTATTAAAAGTGAGCTCTGAGCTCGACTGTCTAATAAAAGCTGAACTGAGCTCCACAGTTTAGAAGCAGAATAGCTGAAAGAGTCTCTCCACGTTTTCTGTGTTTTACTGAAGGAGTTCAGAAGGTCAGAATCTGCAGATCTGAGATCATAAACAGACGTTTAGGAGCTTTAAGGTCATTTAGAGCTTTAAAAACCAGCAGCAGAGCTTTAAACTCTCTCTAACAGATCCAGGCGGTCAGTGCAGTGTGTAACGGGGGGATATGAGCTCTCTGTGTTGGTGCTGTGAGGATCCGTGCTGCTGTGTTCTGTACGGGTTCTAGAGGATGGACTGTTTTCTCCAGTAAGAAGATCATTACAGTGATCAACTCTGCTGAACAAGCGCAGCAACGAGTTTCTCTGCGTCGCTCTGAGAGAGAAAAGGCTGAACTTTAGTGATTTTCTAACACGATTAAAGCTGATTTAGTGACTGTGTTTACAGGCAGATTAAACAGCTCAGAGTCTCAGATCTCACCCAGGTTTCTACTGTATATAAAGCTAAAGAGTGAGGCTTCTCATAAAGCAGCTGTCTCTCCTATTCATGCCCGTCAACTAAATTCGCTTGTTCAGATCTGTCTGCAGTGTTAATGTTAATGCCATTAATGCCAGATTCTACTGCCATCATCAGGAGATCCTCAGTTCAGTCCCGGTGATGCCACAGCCATCCACGGTCAGGAGTCCAAGAGATCATAACTGTCCTCACTTTCTCTCTATGGGTGGGTGCAGAACCATGAACACTCAAAGAACCATTTGCATGCTTGATCTTTGCTTGGTGAAAAGTTCTTCAGATTGTTGGGGAATGTGTTATATATGGTCTTGTATATTTGAAAATGGTTCACTATATATCACCAAAAAGGGTTCCGGTATTGTTACAATGTCAAGCTTGCAACAAAAGAACCCTTTTTGGTGCTACAGAGAACCGATTTTAAAATCTGAAGAACCATTTCATAATGCAAAGAACCATTTAAGCATACAAATGGTTCTTTGAGTGTTCACAGTTCTATACAGGACCACTGTCTTTACTAAAAAACCCTGAAGAACCATCTTTAAGCTGGTTCTCCCTCACTCAGCATGAGTCAATGGGTGTTGCGACAGAATAAATAGTTAATGTTCTCCTCCAAGCGTGATGAGATAGCAGCAGTTAAAATAGATGTGGTGGAGCTTCATGCATCTCAAAGGAAGCTTGATTAGCTTTTACCCTCCCAGCTTGTGAAAGAGGGAGACCTAGTTAATGGGTGGAAGGCCAAAAGGAAAATATCAATAGTGTCACGTGACCAAAAGACTAACGTTGTTATTGAAAATTGGTTTAGCCCATGGTTAGACTGATAGGAAAAACTCTTTAGATTGTTATTTTCTTGTTAGTTGCGTTTTTATTGATTTTTCTATTTATGCTTTTATCTTATGCTTTTTAATTATGATTATTAATATATCCATTTTCTGCTATTTATTGTTTATTTTGATTATCTTTTTCTCTTCTTCCTCTGTTTTTTCTTTGTATTGTGAAGCACTTTGAGCTTCATCTTTAATGGATGAAAAGTGCTACATAGACAAACATTATTATTATTATTATTATTATTATTATTATTAGATTTGTGCTCATGCAAGCTCACAGATAAAATGGACAAAGGTCATCAAAGATTATTGACGCCACCGTTTTTTCACTGCTGTTTAAATAGAAAATGTGCTTAATTGCCTTTACATACCACATTAAACATTTTTTCAGCACATCATCTATATGACCTGGCAATTATTTTCTCACCTTGACATACTGTATCAACATCAAACAAACAAAATTGGATTTGAAAAATGATTGAGATTTTTTTCAGTTTCTTCACGAGACAAATAAACCACAACAATAAATGATAAATGCAATGCCAGCCCCTTTCCCACTCTGCATACTTTTATGCACATGTAAATATGATTTTTATATCAATTTTATATTTCCCTACATCTGTTTTTACTTGGTCTGTCAACATCAAACAAAAACCAGCGTAGCGTTTCCAGACAGAATTTGACGGCCGCGTTCAATGTGACTGTTTTTATGCTGTGAAGTCTTGAATGCAGGCCTGATCGGCGACTCGCGAGGGTCAGTCATTTGACAGCCCTAATATGGAACAAAGGAAACGTCAGATTTCAGATATTTAAATGTCCATATTCAGCTTTATGTGGTACATTGAGTATAGTGTAACTGATGCTGCTGCGCAGATTCAGATGACAGACAGCTGAAATTTCTCACTGCTTAGTGAAGAAGCTGTCAGAGCTCTGGAGTTTGAAAGAAAACTTAATGTTGATTTTAAGGCAGGATTGTGTCATTATATCTTTTTGTTACAGTGAAAAGACAAGAACTCGGCAGGTTGAGGCTTCCCTGCATCTACAGTGTCATCACTGTGGCCATATAAGCGTCTTTCCTTTAAAGTTTTCTTTCTTTCTTTTTTTTGTTTAGTATCTAAAACTCAGCCCACTCCTCATCACCTTCTTTAATTTATCAAACGTTTACTTTGTCTTTCCTGCTTTGTGGGTTTCTGGAATGATACAAATTCCCGAAAACCTTTATGAAAGCAATAAAGCTCAACGGCACATAAAATATGTATTAGTGTGAAATTTGTTATATTCTACAAGGACAGATCAGGGTCTTTTGTGTTTTCTGCTACGTTCCAAATAATAACCAACAAAGCTAATGCCTGGCGAATAGAGTCATGGAATTTGGGTCAACATGACGCAACATTGCGCCAACAAGAGGCATTGTTTAAGCTGCAGCTCGATATTAAAACAGAAGAAATTCCCCGCTCTCCGGCCGGCCCCAGCTGTCCTGAGCGCCGCAGTGACGTCTGCTTGCAGTGTAATTTCGCTGCGGAGCTCAGAGACGGTCTGATTGGTTGCGTGCAGCATGTGTGAAGGGAAAAGGCAATAAATCCGGCCTCATGACTCCGGTGTGGTTTTGATTCACCAGGAGAAAATGACTTATATTTCAAAGCCGATGCCCTTCTCCAAATGAAAGGTGGTGGCCCTGCTTGTCCAGGATATATTAATGCCTGGAGATCAAGGCTGGAAATTCCTTGAGGCGAGACACTACAAGCAGAAATTAGATTTTTGGGCCCATCATCTTTTTTCACATTTTTGGATAAATTACATCTGCTGCATTATTAAATGGTTAAGATGTGAACAGAGTGATTCAGAGTGGTTCAGCATGGTTTGGTGTGAAACGCTCCGTTCTAGATAAACTTACCGAGTCAGAATTGTTCACAGTGGTGGTGATGGGAACCAGACGTCCACCTCTAAAAGCTCCCTCACAGAAAGTTCCTACATGAAATGGTTATGAATTCACTGCCTGATGACTGAGACACTGTTTTATGATAGTTTAGAGAACTTAAACTCCATTCATGGTGGAGGGATACATGCAGGGCGCTGTGAGGCAAAATAGTCCCCAAAGAAAACTTATTATTTCAGATTTTCCACTATTTTCCATCATCAACATTCATATAAACTCAGAAGACTCGTGTAGGTTCACTGGTGGTTCTGGATAGTAAATAAAATGTCTATATTTGTGTTGTAGTCATGGCGACCCCTGGTTCCTATCACCACCACTGTAAAGACACTCTGTTTACATCTCACACCCTGAATTATGGGGGGAATTTTGAAAAATCAGTAGAATTTCCCTTTTAACAATGTAAAGCTATTCTCCACATCTAGAATCAACAAAGTCAATATTGGATTTTGAACCTACAACCTTTTTCTTTTGCCACTAGGCCACCTGTTATCCCCATAATCTCCACAGAAAAGCACTGACCAATAGAGTGGGACCCTCTGGAGCAGCTGCACATGAGGCCCCAGGTCACCGTGTCTAATGCCAAGTGTGGGCTAGAGGGGTATAAAGCCCCTCAAGGGGCTAAGATAATATTTTTCACAAATTCATATTACAGAAGCAAATCTTATCTAAATTCAGGACTTTTCTCTCATCTCTCAGCAGCTTATCTCCACTTAGGAAATCTTAGCCTACTCCATCGAAGTTAACAATCAGCTGTCACATCTGGTGCCTGGCAACCAACTGCTGAAACGTAAACACGTCATCAAAATAATGTTAAAAATGTAAGTTACAGCTGCGGTTACTGATGTACGTGTCTGCAGCGTCAGGGACTTTAAAAACGCGGCATTAGAAAAGAGAACAGTTGTTCAGTTGCTGTGATGCAGTCGGTGTGTGCATGTCGTGTACCGTACAACAGTTTAGAACGTGGCTCAGCCAATCAGATTTTAGGAGCAGAACTAACTGTTTTATAATAGAGGATGTTGGCCTGGTGTGTGTGTGTGTGTGTGTGTTGTGTGTGTGAGTGTGTGTGTGTGTGTGTGTGAGTGTGTGTGTGTACCTTCTCGTAGTATTTGATCTCGTACTCTGTCCGGCTGCTGTTTGGGTTCACAGACTCCCTCCAGGCCAGAGTTACACTGCGCTGCTCGATCTTCTCTGCTCGCAACTCACTCACCTGAGAGGGCGCTAGAGAGAGGGAGAGAGAGAGAGAGAGAGAGAGAGAGAGAGAGAGAGAGAGAGAGAGAGAGAGAGAGATGAATGATTTACAGTGAATCTGAACTCTGGTTTGTCCACTTCAGCCCAGCCCTCACCTGAACACCTGAACACCTGAACACACTGAGTCTGACGTTCTTTGCTTTACTTTGTTCTTTATTCTGCAGATCTGCTGTGTGAAGCGCGGCGCGGAGCTCTGACTGCACAGTGAACTCAGCACGGAGCTGCTCAGTGTGAGCGATGCTGAACATCAAAGGGAGGAAGTGTGTGTGTGTGTGTGTGTGTGTGTGTGTGTGTGTGTGTGTGTGTGTGTGTTCTGATTAAGAGATGATTAATGAGACTGCAGCAGTCTGAGAGCTGTCACTCAAAATCTCCCACCGAGGACTGACGGCTCCATCAGCACAACAACCAGAAACAACATACGCTCTCTCTCTCTTCCTGTTTTTCTTTCTCCTTCCTCCTCCTCTCTCTCTCTTTCGTCCTCGTTCCATCTCTCTTCCTCTCTGTTTCTCCTCTCTCTCTTTCCTCTTCCCTTGTCCTATTCCCCTTTCTTCTCTCTCTCTTGGTCTCTCCATTTCTCTTCCCTTTTTCTCCTTTTCTTTCTCTCTCTTCCTTCCATCTCTCTCCTCCTGTTTTTCTTTCTCTTTCCTCCATCTCTTTCTCCTTCACTCTCTGCTCCCTCTTCGTTCTCTTTCCAACTTTTCTGTCTATTTCTCCTCCCTTTTTTATACCCCCCCTTTTCCTTCTCTCTTGTTTCTCCTTCTCTCTCTCCCCATCTATTGCTCCTCCTTCTCTTTCCCTCATCTCTCCTCTAACTCTTTCTTCATTGTCCCTCTCTTTCTCCGCATCGCTCCTGCATTCTTCTCTCTTGTCCCTTTATATCTTTCTCCTATCTTCTCCATCTCTCTTTCTCTCCCTCATTCCTTCTCCCTTTCTGTTTCTTTCTCCTCTCTATATCTGTTTCTTCTTCCTTCTTCCTCTTCTTCTTCTCCTCCCTTTTTCTTATTCCTCTCTACCTTCTTTCCTCTGTCTCTCTCTCTCCCCATGTCTATTTCTCTTCCTTCTCTTTCTGCTCTTTTTGTCCCTGTTCTCTTCTTTATCCCTCTCTATGTTTCTCCCCATATCTCTTCTCTTTTGTTATGTCTCTCTTTCTCCTACCTTCTCCATCTTCTTCCTCCTCTCTTCACATCTCTCTGTCTGCTCTGACAAACCAAAACATTATATGAACAGTAGAGAGTCTCTCTCTCTCTCTCTCCTCTCTCTCTCTCTCTCTCTGAGTGTACGCTGCTCTGTCGTGTTCAGGTGATTCTAATAAAGCTGTATTTTGGGGTCTGATCAAAGCGGATGCAGATTTACTCTGAGATGTCTCTCTGTTCTATTTGATGTCTGGAGGCTTTAGAACAAAGGGACAATGCATTATTCATCCACAGCTTTAACGGCTGCCAGCTAACGAGCGCCGCGCGCCTCCGCCAGCCGCCGTTCAATTACAACACGCGAGTGGCAGGCGTGTAGACCGAAGAGCTGACGGAGTCAAAAGGTGAAACTGTCTCCAGAAAAACTCCAGACAGTGGAGAAGAGATCATATCGGTGTGATTAGTATCGGCAGCTCGTTAGCCTCCTACGTATCAATCCATGTCTGCACTGTGATCGGTGAGGTGTTGGACATTTGGCCGAAAGAGATTTGCAACACGTACAACACGTTTGAAACAATGAATGAAGTGGTTTAAAGCAACTGAAAATTCCAGTGTACACAACTTCCCCATTACAGCAAATGTGCTCAAATCAGCAGAGACTAGAGAGAACACGGTTACCACGGTTACCTTTTTCTTTACCAAAACTAAAACCATGACTAGCAGCCAATACTGACACCAAGCTGCTCTTTATTATTTAAGTCAAGTCAGTTTATTTATACAGCGTTTTTAACAACAGGTGTTGTCGCAAAACAGCTTTACAGAAAAATCCGGGTCTGAGCTTCCAGGAGCGTCGCCAATGGCAACAGTGGCAAGAGAAACTCCCTAAGAGCAAAAGGAAGAAAGCTTAAGAGGAACCAAGACTCTAAAGCGGAATCCATCCTCCTCTGGTCGATACTGGATATCAAACGAACAAAGAAGGTTTTAATATATTAGTATAAAATATTAAAATACAGAAAAGGGGAAAAGCAGGAGAAGCACTGGCTCTGATTAAACAGTTAACAGAAGGAAACAGCATCATCAGAAGGGCCAGTTAATGCAGGTGAGGTTTTCACAGTGTTGTACAGCAGAGGCTCCATGGTGGTCAAACTGGTCCAGAAGGCTGGCGAGCAGTGGGCACCTGATTAAGGCAATAGTGAGAATGGTGTCTCTGTCGTTGCCACTCCGGGCCAGAACGCCTGCTATAGGGCTATGTAACTTTGGAGGAGCAGCACGAGAACCTCTCGCCTGAACTGCGTAACGCTTTATGGCTCTACGTCACACCAACAACTCAGCAGCTATAAGAAGAGGCAGCTTGGTACTCCCAGCATGGACATCACAGCAGAGGCTGTGGAGAGACTGAAGGAAGACACTGTCGGAGGAAGCGAGGAAGAGAATATGAGGGAGTGACCGAGCGAGAGACCGGACAGTAAATCTCAGACTGGCTTTTACTCGCTGGCGAGAGCTAAAAGAGATAAAAGGATGCAGGACAGACTCACGGCTAACAAGAAAACAACAAAACTCTGACAGCAGAGTGTTCATCCCTGCCCCCATCCCCCGAGTTTTGTAGCTTTTCTGGATGTCGAAAGTCCTGTTTTGGGCTGGAATACAAAGAAATAAATTCATCTCACGCCAAAAAGTTTGTATCTTACGCCAAATAAGCCTTAAAAGTTTGAACCTCCTGTAATCCTGTAATGTTGCTCTAACTTGTAAGTCGACATGGTTCTTTCTCTTCTGATGCTATCTTTGCTGGTGTTGTTCCGGCTCCCTGGCAGAATCCGACTCCTCTTCGTGTACACATGCGTCACACAGGCATATGGACCCTGAAGATTACACTCACGAAATCGGTTACTTACACAGAGAAACAACCGAATCGTGAGTGTAATCTGTAGTGGAAATATTTCCTATGTGACACGTGTGCACACAAAGGGGAGTCAGATTCTGTATCCTTTAGCTCATCAACAAATGCACATGTACAGCTGTCCATGAGGGGGCGCTCACAGCGCGTTTTGTATTTACGACAGTAGTGTAAAAGTGAAATTCACTCTGCAACTGTAGGTGGAGCCCAGGAGTGAAAAACACCAATTCTTCTATGATGCTGCTTTAAAGGGGACCTTTTCTACTTTTCCAGTTTTTCTGGAACATTGAAGCATCTAAATCTGTTCTAGTAGACCAAATATTACATTTAAATTTTAAAAAATTATGAACAATGAAAATTGAAAAGCATACAGATCCTCTTAAATAAGTTGTATTTAACTGAATTAGTCCTTTGAACTTTATTCCCTAGGGGTAAAATCAGCTTCCGTGGGTCCATTTTGACCCATAAACACTGCAGGTGTTCTGCACAGCCTGTAGGCCTGAATGTTTATAGAAAACAGTCACTAGATTGTTATGAAAAATCTCTCTGGCATTTTGCATGTATGAGAGAAAAAGGCCGGTCACTCGTCAGCAGTGCTGGACACGTGTACACGACAAACCTACACGACAGCAGTTTTAATTAATAATACTGAACACATAAACCCATCCACTCTCATACTCTCTCTCTCTCTCTCTCTCTCTCTGTATGTTGAATAATGTATACAGGACTCCACACTATCAGTGAGTGCTCCACTGTAACTCAATGTGACACACACTCACATGCACGTACACGAACACGCACACGCACTCGAACACGCACACGCACGCACGCACGCACGCACTCGAACACGCACACGCACTCAAACACGCACGCATGCACTCGAACACGCACACGCACGCACGCACACACAGCTGGTCTGAACGTACTCTAACAGAAAACAGGAGGGAACAAGATAGAATAGGAAGGAACAAGAGGGAATAAAAGGAACTAAGAAGGAACAGCAGGGAATAAAAAGGCAGGAAATGGAGAAACAGGAAAGAGAATAGGATAAGGAGGGAGCAGGAGAGAATATGAGGGAATAGGAGGGAATATGGGGGAATGGGATGGAATAAAAAGGCAGTGGATGGAAAAATAGGGAACACAATGGATGAGGAGAGAACAGGAAGGGTAGGAGTGAATAGCATGGACCAGGAGGGAACAGGAGGGAATAAGAAGGCAGACGATGGAAGCAGAGGGAAGAGGAAAGAATAGAAGGGAATATGAGGGATTAAAAAGGGCTGGAAGAGAATAGCAGGGAACAGGGGGGATAAGAGGGATAGGAAGGAACAGGTTTGAAGAGGTGGGAGGAGGAGGATATAGCAGAGAACAGGAGAAAATAGGAGGGAATATGATGGCATAAAAAGGCAGAGGATGGAAAAACAGGGAAGATGAGGGAACAGAAGGGAAGATGAGGGAAGAAGGGCTAGAAGTGAATAGCAGGGAACAGGAGGGAACAAGAGAGGACAGAAGGGAACAGGAGGGGAACAGGAAGGAGTAGGAGTGAATAGCAGGACACAGGAGGAGACAGGAGAGAAGAGGAGAAAATGGGAGGGAATAGGATGGAACGAGAATGCAGAGGATGAAAAAATAAAGAAGAAGAAACAGAAGGGAATATGGGGGAAGAAGATGGACTAGAAGTGAACAGCAGGAAACAGAGGGAATAGGAAGGAGCAAGACTGCATAGGAAAAATCAGGAGATAACAGGAGGGAATAGCAGTGAATAAGGGAGAAGGGAATATGGGGGACAACAAGGGACTAGAGGTGAAGAGCAGGGAAAAAGGAGGGTATAGAAGAGATCAGACGAAAGTAGGAGGGAGTAGGAGTGAACAGGAGGGGACAGAAGAGAAAAGGATGGAATGGGAGGGGATATGAGGGAACAGGACAGGACAAGAGAGAACAGGATGGAAAAAGAGGGAAGACTGCAACTTGGAGCAAAAATTCTCCCCAGATCGCAGGAGATGGACTAACCATGCCATCTTACACTGTATGGTCAAATGTATGTGGAGACGGACAGTAGAATGAGTCATACTAAAGAACCGTACATGAAATAGAGGGGAGCTTCATGAAACGGTTTCCATGGCCGAGCAGCTGCCGACTAGCTGAAGATCACCATGGGCAATGCCAAGCGCCGGCTGGAGCGGTGTAAAAGACGCCGAGCCAGTCCTTCTTGTCCAACATGAGTGTCTGACCTCACAGACACTCTTTTGACTAAATGGGCACAAATTCCCACAGACACACTCCAAAATCTAGTAGAAAGCTTCCCAGATGAGGCAGAGCGCACAATAAGATGGGGGTGTAGAGGAACAGTTGACACTATATTAATGCCCATGGCTTTGGAATGTCCACCAAACTCATACAAGGCTGAAGGTCAGGTGTCCACATACTTTTGGCCAGCAAAAACAGCAAAGTCTGCAAGTGATCACACCTCACTCCAGCTCTCTTCCTGTCTCACTCCAGCTCTCCTACTGTCTCACTCCAGCTCTCCTACTGTCTCACTCCAGCTCTCCTCCTGTCTCACAGCTCCAGAGTCGTCACTAAGAGGTGCAGCCACAAGTCTACAGTCATTATCTTTCATTCAAATGTTGTTTAAAATATCATGAGAAGACTGAATCGGGAATCCAGTATCCAGAAGTTTACTGTTACACACCTGCAACTCACTGCAAGGTCAACTCACTCAGGTTCTGAACTCAGGTACCGGACTCGGGTACCAGCCACTGTCTGCAGGCGTGAAGATCAGGTACCTGCACTGATCTGTTAGACGGAGCCTGAATGTCTTTACTCTGCTAAGTTATGTCTGTATTGTCTAGAGGGTTTCACAGACTATCTGGAGCTGCTGCAATGAATACATTCATCTGAGCTCACAGCAGGACTCCATTAGACAGTCAGCGAGAGAGAGAGAGAGAGAGAGAGAGAGAGAGAGGGGGGGGGATGAAGGAAGACAGAGAGTGAGTGAGAGAGGGAAGGAAGAAGTGAGAAATAAAAAGAGAGAAAGGGAAAGAAGAAAGACTTAGCAAGAGAAGGGAGAGAGACAGGGATAGAGAGACAGGGAGAAAGAGATCAGACATGAAGAAAGGAAAAAAGGAGAGGGAAATACAATGAGAGGGAGCCTGAGATGAAGGAGGAAAAGGAACGAGAGAGAGAGACAGGGACAGAGACAGAGAGAGAAAGGAGGAGAGAGAGAGATGGAGAGAGGAAAGAAAATGACAGAGAGAGAGGAGAAAGAGAGGGAGAGAGGAGAGAAATAAAAAAGAGAAACAGAGAAAGAGAGAATGAGAGAGAGAAATGAGAAAGAGTGAGAGATGAGAAAGAGCGAGAGAGAGATGAGAAAGAGCGAGAGAGAGAGAGAGAGAGAGAGAGAGAGAGAGAGAGAGAGAGAGGAGAAAGAGAGATGAGAAAGAGAGAGAGAGAGAGAGAGAGAGAGAGAGAGAGAAAGATAGAGAGAAGTAGTCGTAGCAGTGTGAGAGACTGAAGGCCTGCCGTGTGGCGGTGGGTCCGTATCTGGCAGGACGCACTCGGCCCTCTTTAATCTGTGCGTATCAGGCAGCCCACTGGGGGAGCGCTATCTGGCAGGAAGTTCCGTCCACACGCTGTATAATCTGAGCCATCATCCTCCGCACGACACGGACGGCCATACAATCACGTTCACGCTCAGGGTAGCCCGGCGTCCGCCGTCTCCCGAATTAAATAAATAAAAATGGAATAAACATACAAATGGGACACATTACCCAGGAGGCCGAGCGGCTGGCCAGGCTGATACAGGAGCTATTATCATTTATATGATCGTCTGCATTATCGGAGCAGCGGAGGGAGGGATGGAACGGTATGAGGAGGAATGATTTCTGGATGCATGGCGCGGAAGATGGAGGCGCCAAAGAAATATATTACTATCAAAGAGATGATATTACACATACACACAGTGATACGACAGACCTGGGAAATATGGAAAAATATATAGTATGGCAAATATTATTATTATTATGACAAATATTTGAGCTAAAATGATAAATATGATGATAATTAACAGGAACTGTTACTCATACAGGCAACAGTAGATCATAATACATCAAATAGGTTGAAACAAAAAATATTTTATTCATTAAAAAATGTAAAAAAATCCTGATACTCAGGTTGCAGGGTCTCCATTTATGTAAATAAGCACTGTGAATTTGGTGTAGAAGGTGTTTTATGTTTAAAATCCTCACTAATATTATAAC